>NW_024610079.1:0-537915 GCF_016920785.2 Ixodes scapularis | reverse complement strand
ACTGAACTACATTTCAGACGCCATGTTCTTCCCAAAAGTGGCGCACGGCACGTGTCTCGAGCGTTTCCAGAACTTTTCCCAGGATGGAGGGGCTTTAAGATGGGCTCTACACAACACCTCCTGGAAGCGGGTTTGCACACCAGCATTCAGATGAAGAGCAGGTCGATATAGTGTAGCGCCAAAGCGCGAGACTTAGAGCGGTGGCGCCAAAGCGCGAGACTTACAGCGGTGGGGCCAAAGCGCGAGATTTAGAGCTGTGACTCACGCAACGTCAGCAGCTAATGACGTATCAAGCGCGCGGCACGAGCAGCACCGAGGCACCGAGCTCCGGGTTCGAAGAGAACAGCACGAGCCTGGCAGCGTTCGACGATGTAGCAGGGCGGTCTCAGCGGAGCCCCTTTTAGAGCGCAGATCTTAAGGGCCCGTTCCCGGCTTGAGCGGCGTCGGCGTAACCAAGGTCACCCCAAAGTCACGCGGCCCCCAAGGTCATCCCAAGGTCACGTGACCCCTCCCCAGGGTCACGTGACACCCAAAGCCACGTGACCCCCCGAGGTCACTGACCCCCCCCCCCCGAGGTCACGAGACCCCCCCGAAGTCACGTGACACCCCCCCCCCCCGCGGTCACGTGACCACCCCCAGGGTCACGTGACCCCCCCGCCGAGGTCACGTGACCTTCCCGATGACGTCATCGTCACTGATGACGTCACCGGCATCCGCATCGTCATCGTCATCATCACTGATGACGTCATCAGTGACGTCACTGATGACCTCACCGGCATCCGCATCGTCATCGTCATCATCACTGATGACGTCACCGGCATCCGCATCGTCATCGTCATCATCATGGATGACATCATCAGTGACGTTACTGATGACGTCACCGACATCCGCATCGTCCTCGTCATCATCGCTGATGACGTCATCGGAGACCGCATCGTCACTGATGACGTCACCAGTGACGTCACTGATGACATCATCGGATCGGCACCTGGCGAAAATAACGGTTTGAAATCAGTCCGGAAAGTGAAATCCGGACTAAGATCAAACCGGAGTCACACCGGAGAGGCGGCTTCCGGTTCGCACAAACCGTGAATTTTGAAATCCGGTTCAAAGTGAAATTGGAGGAATTCCGCAGAGGCGAATTCCGGTTCGCTCGTACCGTGATTTTCCTAATCCGGTTTAAAGTCAAAGTGGAGGAATTCCGGACAGGCAAATTCCGGTTTGCTCTAACCGTGAATTTCCTAATCCGGTTCAAAGTCAAATTCGAGGAATTCCGGGCAGACAGATTCCAGTTCGCACAAACCGTGATTTTCCCAATCCGCTTCAGAGTCAAATTGGAGGAATTCCAGAAAGTCAAATTCCGGTTCACACAAGCCGTCATTTTCCTAATTGGTTCGAACAAACCGTGATTTTTGGAGTCCGGTTCAAAGTACAATTAAAGGAATTACAGACACACAATATGCGGTTCGAACAAACCATTCCTTGTCAAATTCAGTTAAAAGGCAAATTGGACAAAGTCTAGACTGAAAATATCCGCTTTGCACAAACCATACTTTGTCATATCTTGTTCGAAAGAAAATCGGATCAGCCGCCTGATGCCGAAGACTTTCAAGCGTATGGTTGAAATATAATATTAATAATAATAATAACTTTATTCACCATATCACATATGGTGGGAGCTGGAGAAAAAAGCTGGAGAAAAAGCTGGAGAAAAATATCAAGTTGCAAACAATCCATCCCGATACCGTACGTACGGGCTGCTGCGTCGATCAAAGCTCAGACCGCAGAAGACAGCCAGCTGATATGCGGCGCCAAAAAGGCGACATCACGGCGATTTCTTGCAAGTCATTGCCATCTGATTCCATCTAGCATTTTTATGCATTCTGCAATACTTGTTCATTATTATGCTTAAACTACGTTTAGTTATTTTTTAATCATTTTTTAAATAATTGCTTGATAACTGTCAAATAACCTTTTTATATAATTTTTTCCACATAAAAACAAACAAAAACAAGAACTAATTCGATGCCACAGCTAGATGTACACACAATCGGAAAGTGTCATTTCAGTATCTTTGACAGCTTTCCTGCGGCCTCCTTGTTTATGCCTGCATGCTGAACATTCTATTATGGTGCACATGCAGGCAATTTAAGGGGCTTTTATCAATATAGGTACGCAGAGCAGCGATTTGAACCGTAACCGAAACCGAAAACCATTTAGGAACGAAAATTTTCAGTAACCGTAGCATTAACGAAATTGTTATTTGAGATTTAAAAAAAAAAAACGTAACCGTAGGCGTAAACGTAAAGTGTTTACCGGTAACTGGTTTTAACCAATATAAACCAAAAAATAAAAATAAAAAAATTTTTTTCTCAGGTATGACTTGGAGGACGGATCTTGAAATATTGTGGCAATTTGACAGAGTTACTTTCAGCGAGTGGTGCATTTGGTAATACAATTTCCGTTCAATCTAACTTTAGGATTAAGGATACTTGGTTGGAATCAGTGGTCGTGCTTATAATAAAAAAGTCTATTTCTAAATCTATCACACTCCTACATCGCTACATGCGTCAGTACTTGTCGCCTTCAATGTAATAACTAAAAAGTTAGAATTCTCAGATGTCCATCCAATTCGGTTCTTTCAAAACCACCAATGTTCCTGACATGCAGTAGCGAGTATGAAGAAACGAGGTAAATTGACTGTCATGCAGAGCTGGCGGAAAAGAAAACCTGGCATTCATTTAGTCTGAAACGTCGCGAGTGACGATTTTGAGACAACACAGAAAGAAAAAAAAATGTGACAGGTTTGACAGTGGCGTTAAGTGTATGTTTCTTATTAACCGTGATCCAGAATTTATCTGAACAGAAAACAATCACAAAAATTAAAATTATTTTGTGAAGTGAAAGCTAATATATCCTTTGATGGCCAGTATTTACCTGGAAGTTCAGTGACTGGCCGGCATCGGCGCTTTGCTGTTCAAGCTGGCGAGCCGCGTTATGGAAGATCCGTTTACTGACCGGCATCATTTTATTTTTTTCGCCTTTTTCACTATGAAGTCAAGTCATTGAGATTCTGAGAAACTGGCAATTCATGGATAGCGAGTGGAAAGGTTTGCGTTGATCAATCCTTCCTAAATGACTGCCGACGCTAGGGTATTTTATCCCAGCATGGCAAGGCTGACGTGTTTTATCGCGAAAACGCAAGAAAAAACAATACGGTGAAGAAAATTAGCTGCAGAGGATTTGAGAATATGACCGCCTACGCCACGAAAAATAAATTTTACAACGCAGAACATTACTTTTTTCAGGAAGCTAGTTTAATTTGATGTACTGTACTTAAGGTCCGGTGGTATACACGCAGGTGTTTGGCCCTGATAAAAATAAAAACGGTATAACGGAGCCTAAAAATGAAGAAAAAAAAAAGTGGCATAATTGAGCACGCGCTTTGAGTTACAAAAACAATAATAAACATTACTTTTCGGAGACTAGAAAAGTAAGAGATGTGTTTATTGCTTATGACGCAACGAAATTGAGTGCGAAAATATGCTATATCAGGCAGGAATCAACTGCTTTCTGTGGTAGTTACGATTATCTAACAGAAATATTTCGAATGTCCCCATAGCCAAACGATATCTGTCGCTTTGTTAACTTATGTTATACGACGTACCGTTCCGGAGGAACGCGAATATAAAAACTTCTTTTTTTTAACGCAAAAAAGCGAGAAACACCACTGCGTTGTGGTTGTTCACACTGCCGGGTTTGTGAATGTGACCCCTTGACGCTACGAAAAATAATTGTTAAAACGTTGAACGATGCCATTTCTGAAAGCTAGTTTAATTATCCATGCTGCGCTTGAATCTCAGGAATAAAAACGTGTCTAGGCCTAATAAAAAAGTAAAACTGCGGAGCGCAACCTGTATAAATAAAACCTGGCGGCACGCGGGGGATAGCACTGATCTACCAGAACAAATTAAACACTACTTTCTGGAAGTCAGAATATTAAGAGATGTGCTTAATACGTAGCGCGCTATGAGCTCAGCTAAATTACTGCCTTAAAATGACGGTATTTTGGTTCGACAGTGGGTGAAGATGGCCGCTTTCAGACAAACTTTGGCTGCATTACTGTGGCAGTTTTACCACTTACGCATTTTCCCATTTCGCTCGCAATATGCTCATTATTATTACATTTCTTTCTTCTTTGAAAGGACTTGTACTGTTTGCCTGCGGTTATGAATTATCCCGGCAAAACAAGAGGGCCACGGTTTGTGCTTTGCAACGATTCGAACTTAGGCTCGCACTTGTTGTTTTCACCTTCTCCGTGATTATTACCCTAAAGAACGGTGCCGACGACTGCAAAAACATAGAAAATATTTAAAATAATAAAATCTAATACGGAAAAGTGAGAAAAAATATTTAAAAATATAAAAACTAATACAAGAGGGTGAGAAAAAATATATTAAATAATAAATACTAATACAAAAAGGCGAGAAAAAAAGGTATTAGAAATAATAAAAACTAACACAAGTAGGCGAGAAAAAATATTCAAAGTAATAAAAACTAATACAAAAGGTTAAAAAAATATTTAAAATAATACAAACTAATAAAAAAAAAACATAAAGAAGAGAGTGTTTCCGGGATTCGAACCAACGTCCGCACGCTCAGCAAGATAGCGCGTTAGCAAACTAGGAATATAAAAACTAATAAAAGAGGGTGATAAAAAATATTTTAAATAATAAAAACCAATAAAAAAAGGCGAGAAAAAAAATATATTAGAAATAATAAAAACTAACACAAGTAGGCGAGAAAAAAATATTTAAAGTAATGAAAACTAATACAAACGGTAAAAACAAATATTTAAAATAATACAAACTTATAGAGAAAAAAACATAAAGAAGAGAGTGTTTCCGGGATTCGAACCAACGTCCGCACGCTCAACAAGATAGCGCGTTGGTAAACCAGCCCTTGTATTCTCGCTCCAGGAGCTCGAGGATTCGGCCCTTGCACTCTCGAATGTCGTCCGTGAAGACTCCAGGCGTCTTGTTCTCTTCAACGATTAGAGTGCGAAGGGTCTGCGCCACGGAGCGCTTTATAGCCTTCTTGCAAGCCGCTCTCTCCTGGCTGAACCGATAGGCAGCCAGTTTGACGTCTTGCTTCAGTTCCTCCCACATAACCGCATCTACGACTTTCCCGTCGCTTTTTTTCCTAATAATCTCTTCTAGCTCGGCTCGCAGCACCTCATCCTCGAGAAGACTTTCATTTAACTTCCATCCGCTCCACCACGACGACGGGTTCTTCGGACGGGCGGCCATCCCCATGGCGACCGTCACAAGGGCATGATCCGAGAAGGCCAGCGGTTGAACGTCGTATGCCGAGCTACCTGCCGCGAGCTCACTCGAGACATACACGCGGTCCAGCCTTGCATGGCTGCTTCCTTGCCAGTGGGTGTACTCTAGACACGGACCCGCAGCACACTCCTGAACATCTTGCAGGTCGAAGTCGCGAAGGAGTTTTCGAAGTTCCCCGCGGCTCACATCCGACCGCAGCCCCCTTGAGCAGTCTGCCGCGTGCAAGACGCAGTTAAAATCGCCCGCCAGTACCGTTTTGCATGGCGTGTCAACGTATTCACGAAGAGCGATAAAAAATTCTTTTCGCTCAGCAATGTCGTTTGGGGCGTATACAGAGACCAGCTTATGTAGTTCGCCTCGATACAGGACTTCTACTGCAGAAATACGACCGTTATGGTCGGTTTCCCGTTCAGGGCAAATCTCAATGCCTCTTCCCTTCCGGATCAAAACAGACGATCCGCCGCTGTGTGCGTTAGCTTTGGACGAAAAGCACTGAAAGTGCCTTCTCGTAAAGTAGGCCAAGGATTCCACCTGCTGCTCAGTCCCTAATTTCGTTTCCTGAAGCATGGCCACATCCACATTTTTTTGTAGAAGCAAGTTCAGTACCCACTGCTTTCTTCGTTGGGCTATGAGGCTCACGCAGTTAAGGGTGGCAATCTGCAAGGCTTTCATTGTTTTGGAGACGTGGGATGGCTAGCCCGGTGCAGGCAAACGAAACCATGTTTCAAAACCACCCTAAGGGATGCTAGCAAGCAGAGGCCGAAGCCGAAGCCGGACGTACCTAAGGCGGGGGTTGACCAGTCCGTCGGCGCTCTTCCGAGGGGATGCGCGGCTTAGGGTTGAACCGCTCTTTCCTTGCCAGCGCCGAACTCCACTTGAAGTCCTTGCGCCCGGCGGCGTTGCCGTCCTCTGGATGCAGGTCGCCCGGTTTCTGGAGAGCATCATCATCGGCCCCCTCCATGTCCGACTCAATTTCGACCAGAGAACCCGCCGTTGCCTCACCCGGCTCTGGGTCTTGAACTTGCGGGACACGGTTGCTCTCCTTGTTCTCGATGGTGATTCGCGGAGCTTTGGCCGGGGGCCGTTCAAGCGTGCTGCTGGAGTCGCCTTCTGCTGACGCCTCTATTGCGGTTTTTTTCCGCAGGCCGTGTTGAAGGGACGGGACCGGGGTTTTCGGGCACGGAGCTCCTCGCGGCTGCCTCAGCCTCTTCTTCGTCCATTGCGTGTTCGTCAAATTCCTCCGCTGTGGCAACTTCCGTCACCGCTGCGTAGGTGCGAGCGCAGTTCTCTTTCTCGTGCCCGACGCGGTTGCACTCCTCGCACCGGGGAACACGACAGTCCCTTCGGATGTGGCCCGTCCTCTTGCATCGAAGACAGAGGGGGGCCCTGCCAGGAACCAGGACCAGCACATTGCCTCCTTGCACACGCAGCTGGTGCGGAAGTTTGTCTTTGGTGACGCCGTTCTTGAGGGTCATCTTCACAAACCGCGTGGTGGACTGCACGCCCGCGAAGCCGTCAGCTCTCCACGTGTCGCGGGTGATTTCACTGACCTTTCCGTACTGCTCGAGCGCTCGCCGCACCGAGTCGTCGCTGACGTGAAAGGGGAGCCAGTGAAGCTTGAGGCGCACCTCGCCGTCGTTGGGATCCACGACGAGACACTTATTGCCTTTTACTTCCAGCTCCCGGGCGTCTAGCAGCTTCCGTGATGCCTCCGGCGACTGGAACGTGAAGAGCCAGACGTGATTCATTTGGTACGCCCCTCCTGCTTTTAAGGCGGGAAGGACGCCCAAGCGATGCAGTTCGTTCTTGAAATCTTCAATCCTGTACGGGCGTCCCGTAACGTCGGCATGAAGAAGCACCGAACTCAAAAACATATCTCCTGTTGGCAGGGGACGCAGTACGACGCGATACGATTCCGAGGATGATTCAGCCAAGATACCACGGCCGTTCCCGGCCGCTATCGCCGCTCCTTGGGAGCTCATGATCCTGCGACCGCTCGAGACGAGAGCCGGAAACAGAATGCGTTGGCAAACCAGGCTAAAGTAGCCCGGTTCTCCCAGTGTGTTTTCTGGAAGAATACATGTCTGCTGAATTCGTTTCGAACCGTTGTATACTTAGTTTCGTATTTAATATTTTGCTACTTGTTCAGGACTTATTCATAATATTTTGGTAATAATGACGCCTGCAATAATTTATTATTGCTGTGTTTTTTATGAGTTTTATAATGCGGTTTGCTTATCCTTTTATTTGAAACGTTTTGAAGATACGAAAACAATCTCATCGTATCAACGGCCTATGTTTCGCACAGTTTGCCGGCCGTATCGGCCGCGTGCGTTTGAATGCCCGCGTTCACGACCGGCTAACGGTTAAATTTCTCGATTAGTCGTGATGCGTGGAGTTTGCCTTAGTTTCAAACACGAGCGTTTCGCCGCAGTAAGGTTGCAACGCCTATTGGCTGAGAGAAAAAAGCAAAAACAAGCAAAACAACACAAACAGGAAGTGACGAAAATTTTTGTTTTGTTTGTTTTTGCTTCTTTCAATTTTACTTTTTGTTTTTACTTTTCGTTCCTCCAAGTATTTGTTGGGCGCTTTTCGGAGCGGTCGCGTCGGTTCCATATCAGTGGTTCCAGCGGTCTTTCTTGTATTATACATTGTCGTGTTATGTGCCGCGGTATTGCCGAGTGGAGTTGGTCGTGATATTCAATGCTTGGGAACGAGCGTCGGCAGTGAAGTCCACAGCGCATTCAGCGCATTCATGCAAGCCAGCAACAGGCCCCGTCTCGCCACATGGAGGCCCGTGGGACGCTTGTTCGGAAAGTAAAAGGTGAGTGGAATTTACCTACTGGTGGCGTTCGATCGTCGATTCGACACCGCTGTGGTGGAATTTGATAGCGCTTGGCTACCTCACGTAGCGTCGGGGACAAAGAAGAAGATAACAGAGATAATCAACGGGAGTGGCATGTGGCTCTCAAGTGCCGCCTGCGCCGCATTTGCATGTTGGGAATGTCAGCTTTTGACGAGCTCGTGCAGTCACAAAAGCGTTCTGTCGAAAGACGGGATTTACAAACAGATCAGGCTTCGCGAATGGCCCTCACGGCGCGTTGAATTTGTGGCGGGTAAATATGTTGCTGTTCGTCCTGGTAGGCCTGCGATGGTGTTTTCTGCACAAATACTATATTCTGCCTCGTGGTACATTCACACCTGCCGCAGAACTGCTAAGCGATTCTGCTACAGGTTAATGGCGAAGAGTTGTGCTCTTCCATAGTGTGCATGTTAAAGTGACAACAAATAAGTGCCTCTCTGTTCTGCTTCTCCTTTGGTATTCAACTGGTTTTATTTTCTACTACATTTTGTTCAGAAAGCCGCTGCGAGACAGGCATTATTGATGTATACTATCCAAAACAATGCTTGAGCATGAGACGAGGTAACAGAAATATTTCTTAATGTGCCTGCTTTTTATGTTTTTGCAATTCACCGGCTAGACCACTCTTCTCATGATTATTGTTTTGTTGGGTGCAAAAATTTCCACCCCAGGTGTCTGATGCTTGCGGCTGATGACTTCTACCTACGTGCATCAAACAGCGGGCCTGCACCTTCGCCGAGACAGCAGTAAAACAGTTCTGGGTAACTGCAGCGACTGGGTCACCGATGCCGTTCCACTTCCTGCACTGCACTTTGCGTGGGTCAAAGGGCCAGCGCATGCCTTTTATGCATTGTCGCCAGCCATAGTGAGTATGGCTTGGAGTCACGTCATGCGAGTGAAATGCTTGTCACCTGAGTGACGTCAGTGGGTGGGGGTAGAGTTCCTGTATAGGCTCCCTACGGGAGCCAGAGTTGCACATTTGTTTTCCCTGTGCCGCCACGCCTCTATTCGCCGAGATCCATCACGTGAGGAGCAAAGCATCCGGTGGCGTGCAAGAAAGCCACCTTTACGGTCGCTCCGCCGACGTTTCTCTTGCCCCGGCGTATGTTTTCCTGCTTTCCACGTCCTTTTCCTCCTCTCCTGTTTTCCATGCGCGGCGCCGCTATTCGCCAAATTTAGTCACGTGAGGAGCAAAGCATCCAGCTCGTGCGGGAAAGCCGGCGCTACGGCCACGCGCCGAGGCTGATTGCGCAACTCTGCTACCGTAGGTAGCTATACAGGAACCCTAGGTGGGGGGGGGGGGGGGGGGGGGGGGGGGCGCCGCCGCTGCCGTTGGTGGGGCTATGACCGGTGGTTTGTGATCCCAGAACACCAAGCACCATTGCACTGTTCCTGGGTGAACTAGCCGCTCTTGAGGAAGAACAGGGTGTTTTGGGAAGAGCTATGGTGTCCGCTTTTTCACTAGCTCCAGCTGTCGCCACAGACATTTTGTCGAAATAGCAACATCTATGAATGAGTAGACGGCGCTGAATGGCCGCAAGGGGCCTCGCCTCTGATCAAGGGGGTCAAGATAGTCCCGTTTTATTAGAGGACCTCTTGGGGTATTGTACAACACAGGAAATAAAGGGCCCGAAAGTTTTCTACCCTGACGAGGTGTGGGTTCTGGCAGAACCAATTTTCTCAAAGGTGCGAGTAGACACAAATGCGGCTTTGTTCCGTGGACACCTTCATGTGTGGTGGCACGAGGCAGTCATTGCTTAACCTTGCTTAAAGATCAACGACTGGACTGGTCATGGGTGGCGTGCTTGAGAGTGGGACAGTAGACGGCTGTTATATACCAACTTTAGACTTCATTCACCCCTTAACCGACAGGGCACTGGAGGCTACACGTTCGGTGAACCAGCCGATTGTCAGTCTTGCATCACTTATCATGCCCCTTTCGCATACAGATGTGCAGGTCGGACATGAGGCAATAAAAGCTTGGCCCACCAACCACATGGCTCCTAGCGCCCTGTCAACGTAGGGGTGAACGGAGCGTAGGGGCAGCAGAGTTGGTGGCGTCTGCTGAGTGCTCCTGGCATAGCAGCTCGGCAGTGGCGAGTTACTAAAGCACAAAATGCAATACCGCACTTTACTCTGAATGCTGCGGGCCATCGCAGCCAATCCAGTGCCGAAGGTGTGTCACGTGGCCTGTCCGTTGGGTGCAATGGCACGTGGAGCACAGTGTCATCTGGCAGCGACAAAGAGTTGGATTGGCTGCGGTGGCTCGTATCGTCGGCTGCGGTAAAACACAAAGTGAAACGGAGTAGAATGTGATGGGGTGTCGCATCACAGAAGGTGAGCAGAGTAAACAGATAAAAGTGATTTTTAGAGTGCCTTTAGAGCGCATCACCGGTGCCCCAGGGCGGGCGAGAAGAAATCTCTTCGCCCATCGATATATTGACGGGGGACCGGGGGGAGGGGCCTCCGGGGACTGGGCGGTGCCGAGAACAGGCAAGTGACGTGTGCAACCGGATCTCGGGTAATCGTGGGAGACGAGGCCTGGGGGCCCTCCTAGTGTTTAGCTTTGGCTTTACGTGCGAATATCGGTGTAATGTCGCATGTCTTTGCAGTTTAGATTGAGTGTTTTTGAGCGTTGTGTTTTAGGAACAAATAAAAGGGAGCGGAATACCCGCTCCCGTGAAAGAACCAGGCTGGACTCTGGTTGTTTGACGGACCACATGGGATCTGGCGTATCGGCGGCAGTATGCAATTTCCTATGATGTGTCCTTTAAGTTGCATATATTTTGGTTCTTTCATTTTAACCACTATTGTATAACTTGCTCACACCATTGTTTAACATGTTTGTTTCCTACGGTTGCATTTACAATTGCACTGTGTAAAGCCCCTGGCTCCGAGGGTAAAATAAAGGAATAGAAACAAACCTATTCTGTAAGCTGCCAAGTTCAATTACAATCTCCTTTTCCTGGATATGTACTGTATGCCGAGGGCAAGTTCGTCTGCTTCTTGCGCAGGGGGTAGCGGTGACGTCAGAACGCCGAGCCCTGATTGGCTGATCGCGACCCCCGATCTGAGCGTCGTCTGCGTCTGTCTTATTTTTCCTGCGGCTTTCGGAAGTGCAGAGGCCAGATTCACATAACGATCTTACGCGAAAAATGTGCGTAAGACAAAACTTAAGAACAAATTCGTGTTCACGAAACAAAATTTTCGTAAGTTTTGCGCAGGTTACGACGAAATCCTACGGCAGCTCCGAAGCTGTTTTACGCACTTCTTACGATCAAATCAGCTTGGCCGACAGCGTCGCGGTCGCGAAGACCCACAGACGTTTATTTTTCTATGTGCGCTTCTGACGCCTCCTGAATTCAAGCAGCAAGAAAAAATTAAAAAGTACTTGAAACAGACCACGACGAACAAGAAAGATGGATCCACAAACATCCGGGAAAAGCACCAACGGCCACGATTCCACCGAACGCGACCAAACGAGCTGGGCAGTTAGGCCTAGCAGGCACTCGGCGACCATCTGCCCACGACCGGCTGGCGTGCTGAATGGAATATGCCCGCGCGACTTTTGTGAACCCTTCCCGTATTATACTTTGATCGCTGACCTCAATTTTAGATTAAGAGGTCAATTTCTTCCTCTTATCTCCTTGTTTCCCGGGGCAACGGTGACTCGCCGGTAAAAAAGCGGCGAATCTCTGACAGATGCAGGAAAGGTAAAGCAGCCATCGCTTGGGCTAGCAGACGTAAAGCAGACGACGTTAACTGCGCCAACCCACCGACGCCGTTAAAGAGTGAGGGGACTCGCCGCACACGAAAAAGGGAAGGAACTTGCGGACACTGACACGCTTACCCTCTCGGTTCTTAGCAAACAAACCTCGGCGCCTCGGGACACCTTGCCAGTGAGTCCTTTGACTTCCCTCCTCGATGCTAGTTGTTAGACAAAAACAACGTACCGCTCGAGTTATTTCGCCTGCCCTCTCTTATAGGCGAAGTCGAGTTCGCTCCGAAAGTTGCAGAAAAGGTAAGACAGACGCAGACGATGTTGCGAGCAGACGACATTGAAAGGAGCAGACGACGCTCAGATAGGGGGTCGCGATCAGCCAATCGGGGCTCGGCGTTCTGATGTCACCGCTACTTCCTTTCTCATGCGCAGAAGACGAAAGTGAGCCCACCTGTGAGGCGTATAGACTGAGCACCGGCCCTGGACAAGCGCAAGTCCATTGCCACAGACCCAATGCCAGCAGAGCTGCCGAGCCTCGCTTGTGTTTGGTCCCATGGTGGTGCACATTAGAGCACTGAGTGGGTTTACTTTTCAAGGCCAGCCCCGGGCCTCCTGGCAACCCGTTCTGCTCGTCCTGACAACAAAGTGCGCTTAGTCAGCATACAAAGACCACTGTTACACTTGTTTGAACAAGATTGCAGCTTTAGCGGGCTGCTCGACTGCCCTGTTGTGGCAGCATTTTTTGAAAACGAGTTTCTTACATAGGCTGCACTCAATTAGAAGGCTGGGAGAAATATTGAATCACATATGTCCAATCTGTCTGCCAGAATGTGTGAAAGTAGAACAGATAGCACATCGCTCTTGGTAGAGCAGCTCAACCTTGACCAAGGTTTACGGTAGGCCTGCGCAGTGCTTTAGATAGAACACATCTAATTTCACTCTCCTTTATCACAGTGTGGAGCTAGAAAGTAGTGTGCCCTGCCAGCTCGTGGTGGTGTGCTGACCATAGCTGGATGCGGGTGCTTTGCTTGGCAGGACTTAACTGAGAAAAAGATTTCGCCTTTTGCCAAGTTTCACTGAGGCACAGTATAGTTTGCTGCCTGATGCGATCGTAGAGCATGTATCCACCACTTAGAGCTACATGAGACTGGTTTGATCAAAATTAGAATTATATATTGTCCTTTCAGAAATACAAGGTAGTAAACTTTATAACTGGCCATATAATTCTTTTAAGCTTTCTTTTTGTGCAAACAACACTAACAGCTGGCATTGAATTAAAGTATGCCTAAAGTCGGCAAGCCTTTGAATAACTCTATCGCATTGCCGCAAAGCAAAAAGATAAAAAAACATAGCTTATCGTCTGCTTTTTTTCCCTGCTCTCTCTTCGGATCACTGGTATGCCGATAGAGCAAATAGTCGTAACCTGTTATAAAATAAGGTGCGTAAGTTGTGCACATAATGATGGCATGCAGTTAGGTAGTAAAAATAAGTGTGAGACACTTCACAAAGCAGAACAATTGCAATAAAATGCAGCAAAAACAAAAAACAATATGCCTTTGCCTAGGAGCGGAGGGGAGAGGAGCGACAATTGCAAGCCACTTTATGGTGGCTGTGTCATGTGATTCCAAGATGGCAGCACCTATGCAACGGAGGGCGAAGAGATCTAGAATTTCAGAACTAAATAAAAAGGATGGCATGAAACCATTGGCAGGGGTCTGCTCTGCTAGCTCGGATGCGACGGGGGTTCACCATCACTCTGATGCAATCACTGTACCAAAGTGCTTGCCCTATTGTGCTGCACTCTACTTCAAAATAGAGAATTTGCACCATCAATGTGCTGAAAAATATATTTCCTCAATGCTCAAACTATATGCTAAGGCTTCGTTATATGCCACTGTCTTATAGCAGATAGTTTTCAACTTTTGATTATTGCTTGATTTACTGTAGGTATGAAAACTTTTGGGTAACTGCAGCAGCTGACCACATGGTCACCCCCTCGCCAAAGCGAGGGATGACCTGCAGCCTGTTTGGAAGCCTGGCTTGTAGCCCAATCTACTGTTGCATTAGTAACAGACTGCATTTGGAAGACAGTGTGGCTGTAGCTAGCTTCAGTTGCTGCATTGGAATGTGCATCTATTGACATCAGGTGACCATAGCAGACAGAACTTATTGTGCAGGGGGAGACTGGTGTGGTGAGATCAGGTGAGTATGTGGGCTCTTTTGCAGTGCTTTTCAATTCGGTCACAGAACATAGGATTCTTAATAAAGACTGAAAGTAGATGGTAGATATTTTCTGGCACCTAATATTTTGACAAGCCTCGCATGAAAGGCTTTTCTTTTTCTTACCTGGAACATGGGGCTGAAGTATCAAACTGCCCGTGATGTTGCAAACGAAAAACGATATCGCCAGAACATCTCGGTACTAATAGTCGCTGATAATATGAGAAATGCAGGGCATCTCTTAATGCCCAACCTCCAGCAAGCACTTGTCGCCTTTTCTCATGCTTTCGCTCTGCGTGGATTGTTGAGGCTTGCAAGATGCCAAAGCATTGCCAAATGTAGGAAGCTCCTCCCTGCCATTCTCGTCTTACATTTGGTCCTCGAGGCACATTCCAAGTTGGTACAAGAACATGTGATGGTCTACTGAACACCCAGACACGATTCGGGCGATATGTTAGATATCGTCATTAACGGAATGCGAATGGCTGGGAATGTCCTGCCGAAGGTAGGAAGCTCATGCTGGAGGCAGGGAACTGAGGTTTCTCTCAGCGTCCTCACCTCGTGAGCGACTTTTAAAAGTGGCAATGCTACACCATGCAATAAAGGTTTTTACGCAACCAATTTGTGGTTGATCTTGTCAAAAGCATGTTATAAATCAAAATAAATTATATGAACTTGCTTCCGTCAAAAACAAATGGTGCTGTGTATTCAAATTTACATAAAATAGTTTTTCCTGAGCAACCTTCGAAAAACATTGCATTGAATTGTGCCGCTTTTTAACTGGAGTAAAAAGACCCATGTCTGTGTATAACTATCTAGACACTTTCAAACGAGCATACAGTAAGGAAATGAGGCAATGACTGTCTACCCTATACATGTCACCAACGTCCTATACTTGTACTACGAGACCTCTTCCAGCACAACGGAAGATCATGATTTCTCGGAGATGAAATGCATGCTTGAATAGACCCTTTCCGAAATTCAGTGCCATCTGGTGGCTGAAATGGCGGTTTAACTTTTGCCATACGAATGGCGGCAATGAACTTGTAGCCTGCAGTATTTTATCGGGCACCGTCACTTTTGCATGTCAACGGCAGACGAGAATAAACTTTTCGCTATACAGGTTTTTCTGGATCATCTCTTCCAGTGTCGATTCCCACAACGACGCAACCAGTCAGAACGAAGCGCCAACCCAGACAGACACCTTGATAAAGTTCTATAAGTCAAGGGGTCTCGAAATCGATTTTGTGCCACTAACAGGTTCACTGGGCTTGAATTAAAGAAATGAACACTTACGCAGCGCTTGCATTCAATTCCGGTTTCGCAACGAGCTAACGTCTAGAACGTATAGGCCTCGAATCCTCAGCTTAGGAGTATTTTCAACATGTTCCTTCATCAGTAAATAGAAAGCCGCCATTGGTATGGCACATATGCCATTTTTCAGATGGTGATGATAGTGATCAAAGTGGCCAGACTGAATTTCGGAAAGGGTCTATAAAGGGACAAACAAATCGGTGCCGCCCTTAACAATAAAACAAGATATACAAATCTGCACTCGCAGAACAGCCTGGTTTTAATTTCTTTATTGCTTATAACATTTCGGTGTCAACTGGATTGATTGCTACAATGTTGTTAGTCAATATTAGTGAAAAAAAAAAAGATGTGCTTGCATTAACCAAAGTGCAAACATTGTAAAAACATTTTTCAGGAAACACAGATCTCCAACAATATTCGGTCGCTGGGCAATGGTAGCAATACATGTACAAACATTCTCACATCTAGGTCAGTTGACAAGCTTCTGAAAACGCCAGACGCCTTTTTGCAGTGCGTCCGCTCAGTGGCGCCTGCCACACTATCAGCCCACCCTATGGACAGATTGGACAGATCCGGTGGAATGTTCGATGCATATTACCTGCAGTGGAAAGTGATTTTATTGTGGTTCTTATAGCTCTTAGGCACCTGTTTCCGCATTTAGCGGTGTCGCCGTCTATGTAACTACCTCGCTAAATTTAGCGGGAAATTGAATTGGTGTTGAAGTCACGTGACGCCAATTTTCCCGCTAAGTCTAGCGGAGAAACTGAATTTGTTCATGGGTGTTAGTCATCTGACGTCATTTTCCCCCGCTAAATATGTGTTGGGTCACCTGACGTCAATTTCCCCGAGAAATGTAGCGGGGAAACTTAACCCACTAAATTGGGCAGGAAATTTAGCTAACATTTTCTGCTAAATTGGAGGGAAGGGAGAGGTAAACCCTCCCCTCCTCGTCAAGTGCTGCATTCTACTTTCGCATTACAGAGAATTGTAAACGTCTCATTTTTTTTTTTAACGCTGCTCTTCCGTGGAGCTCTTCAACCGATAGATCCGAGAACATTGGTGTGTACCGCCTGAGCGGAGGCATCTGTTCTCCCAAGCACCGGTTTTGAAACCCTCCTTTTCTTGAATCCTTTCAAGAAGACACCCAGTTAAAGGGCAACTCCGGTCCATACTTTTGAGTTTGGGATTACGACTGTTTTTAATGCAGTCAGCGTCCCTGAATTGCAAGGTGTAATTTTTTCTCGTTATTGTGTGTTGTTTAAAAGATATCGACGCCCCATAGTTTTGTTTGGGGCGCGGCCAACAAAACCGAAACTAGCCGCTCGAGGCAAGGACAACACTGGAAATCAGCCGCTATGTGAATGTGACGTTGGGATCGTTCTCATTCAACGAGTACGCAGGCCGAGCGGCACCTACCTCAGTTGCGCTAGCCGTCTAAAGATAGGAAGTAAGCTGATTTTGTTTTAATTCTATGTACGTGGTAGTTATCTAGCATATTTAGCAAGAGTTAGTGCGTATACCCAGAAGCTAACGCCTGGAAAACCCGTGAGCTCGTACGGTGCCGTACTCGGCGGCCGCCGCCGTGTGTGCGCTATGACGTACCCGTCGCTTGTATACCCAAAAGCTAGCGACTGCAAAACAAGTGAACTCGTTCGGTGCCGTACTCGGCGGCTATCGCCGTGTGTGCGGTCTTCCGTACTCGTCGCTAGGCCTAAATTGTCATCGGGGCTCCGTGGATGGAGCGGTGTTAATCTATGCCGCGCTGCTAGTGACGTACAGTACTGGGGGCCCTCTCGCTTTCGCGCGGCGGGTCAGTCCGAGACACAAAGCTTTGAGGCTCTCCGGCGTGGGCCGCGGCGCCCGAACACGTGTGCTGGGCTGTACACGTCTGTTTTTTCATTCTTTTTTTTTTTCTCGGGCGCATAAAAGCCGAAGTCCAAAGTCCACTTGCCGAACAGCATTCACCCACACCTTCACCAATTTGCGGTCCGTTGGAAACGTGTGAAAAAGCACCTCCGTGCTGCGCAGCGAATTGTTTGAGCATCCCACAGCGGTACAAGTTGCACTCGGCATCTTTCGAGGAACAGCTGGGCTGTCTTGGGCGCACCGATGCTTGCTAAAACGAGTCTTGGAGTCCTCCAAGCGAATAAACGAAAGGGTATACCGAAGCTACATGGGCTACAGATAAAAGCATCGGCTGAACACGCCAATCACAAGCCGAAGTAGCGGTGGTGGCGGCTCAGAGAAGTGCACTCCGCGCAACGCCTGGACCGGAGGAAAAAAAAATAAAAGAACGATACTGACGTCACGGCCCAATGTTGCTTTAGCGATCGGCAACCCGCTGGCCGCCCGCTAAGGAGCAGCGGCTCGCGGCGGGTCGCATTTTTATTATCGGCATTTGTTGAGAATGCGGCGTCCCACGGACGTAATATTTTGGCTGGGCTCGTATTTTATGTCACTACAGCGATACCAGTAATTTATTTCATTTTGAGTTTTGGCCGGAGTTGCCCTTTAAGAGAAAATGGCGACAAACAACCTTTTAGCAAATTTGTTTTTAGAAATACGCAATTCACCGAACTTGGCTGCATGCTCTAGCATTTGCTTGTTCCGCCTTTGCCAATGACAAAGCCGAGCCGGTCAGTCAGCAAATCGGTCGCTTGGGCGGCCAGCATGTTCAGAGTATTATAGACAAGTTTTCGTGCTTGTCAAAACACTGCTGTTTTCACAAGAATAATTTTACGTTCTGCCTGGTTTACGGCCTAACAAAGAAGAGCGGCTGCTCAAAGCATAGGTCAACAAGCTTCACCGAATCGTGCGGTAGCCTTTAGCTAAGTCTTTCAGACGACGATCGAATGGAATCACTAAACGGCGCTCCTCTACAACTGCTTGTTTTAGGTGCAGTACATTCTATTAGCTTAAAATAAAGGCACACAGCTAAAGTACCTCAGTGATGCCTAGCAGGTAGCGAAACAAATCTCTCTGTAACAAAGCGTGCGTGGTTACCGAGACATCACGTTATTCAGAGTGCAGATGTAGAGTATAACCACTGTACAGCTTTGTCTCCGTATTTGCATTATCTTCCAAGGTATTGTCCAGGTACAGGCGGCACTGCCGAGCAGACAAGCAAATAAATAAATATTTAACAAAAAGTACTATTCAGTTTCGTACCACCAACATTACCGTCTTGCTTCGGCTCTTCACTAGATAGTTGACAGCTGCCCGATGCTTTCCAGATATGCGGAAGCAAAACATTTCATCAACATAAGTGCTATCCGCCACCACTTAGCCAAGTGTTCTTTGCGAACATAACTGGGCTGCCTAACGATATTATAGAACGCCGCAAGTTAAATAATTTCAAAACAAAAGCGGTTCTTGTAATTGCGCTACATAAAAAGAACAGTGCAGGTAGAGCTGCATGGTACCTACGTTTGTGGATATTTGCTAGCAAAATAGCAGGTATTGGAAACAGGAAAATTAACCAGAAAGTGTGATGGGTTTGGGAGGGAAAGAAACGTGGACAAAAGGCAAGTAGTTCAGAGGAGACGACCCACCGAGCTAACGCTGTACAAAGAACAATCTTAACCTGAAATACTACTTTCTGTACAAACACAAGATACCCACGATATTACACGATAAATAGCCACCAAAATTAACGTACCAATTAGGCAATGCTGTTCGTAAGTCGCGTAAATCGCCGAAGTCACGGAACATTCACGAAGCAAGACGGCCATCTTGGAAAAAATCAAAATAGTGATGGTGATAGCGATGGGTCTTCTGTAAAAACTGCGAAGACAAATGTAATCAGTGTTTCTTTCGTTTTCTTGTTTTAATTATTATAAGGAACACATATTCACCTTAGCAGAAACTTATAATAATGGCAACAAAATAGCCTAAAGTTTGAACATTTAGTTGAGCCGAAATACACTTAGTAATGTCTATAAACCTTGTTTCATTGTTTCAGTAATTAAATACAAACAGAACAGACTTGGAAACCCTTGCCGATTGCTTTTCCGTGCAAGTGTGAATGGTCAAAAGCCGATGCAATGATAAGGTGAAATACTTCGGAGATAGCATGCTTAAAGTGGCCAGAAATATTAAACGGGGTATATCTATCGTCTTTTCATCAAACTTTTCGGAGCTTAATCTTCTAAATAATTACCTTCCATGTTTCACAGTAATCTGTGGCATGGATTCACCACACTATTTTTGTCAAGTGTGGCAAGAAGTATGCACCACCATCAGAAAAAAATATGACAATTTATTTAATTACGAGAGGAAGCCACGAAAGGGGAAGACGGCAAGACCTGATCCACCAAAAAGGAGTGGGCCTAAGAATGCAGTCTTGGTCCATGATTCACGACGGTAACCTATGATGAATGCAGAGAACAAAGGAGTCCATCAGGTCAACAGGAACCAATATCTGACCCGAACATGCAGGGCAATGCAGAGCAGGGGCAAATTTATCGGGCAGACTGGGGGGAAAGGGAGATGATATCATGGGCAAAATGTTGCCCAGATCTGTTTTGCTAACCTAATATTTGTTATGTCACTAAACACCAACGTTATTAAAACGCTCAGTTGGAACACTCACTCCTGGAACCTGGACCGCTGGCGTCCACCAAGACCAAACTAAATACGGTAACAGCGCCACCCTTTTGCGACAAATTAAAACATGCAAGCTGTTTTATTTAGCTACTAAAAATGGCCCTGCGAGATGGCGCCACATAGAGTTCCTGTATAGGCTCTTTACAGGAGCCATAGTTGCATGACTGTTTTCCACATACCGCCGCACCGCTACTCACCGAGATGCGATCATGTGAGGAGCAGACTCAAATGCCGTGCACGAAAGTACGCATTGCACGCACCCTGGCATACGTTCCCCTGCTTTTTAGCACACTGTGCTGCCATTCGCCGAATTCAGTCACATGAGGAGCAGGCTCCATATGCCGTGCAGAAAAGACGGCGCTACAGGGATGAACACGCAACTATGGCTCCCGTAGGGAGCCTATAAAGGAACTTTAGCACCACTGGCTCTTCTGCGACTCGACGGAACCACCAAGTGTAGCCGTGTAGTTTCCTTAGTGGCAGCTGCGGGAGAAATGGCGGCGTTGCAATAGACTCCTTCCAAAACCGACACGCCCCATCGCGGCGAAATACCACGCAGTGCACTCTGGGAACTGGTTGGCCACTTAGTTTCGGTTTCGACTGAGCAGCTTCACCTCATGCTATCACTCCGCACCCAAATATGCTGCTCGCGTTTTTGATTATCTGACTTTTTTTACGAATGTACAATACACACATTT
Organism: Ixodes scapularis; assembly: GCF_016920785.2. Lineage (NCBI taxonomy): Eukaryota > Metazoa > Arthropoda > Arachnida > Ixodida > Ixodidae > Ixodes > Ixodes scapularis. Next base: position 517,149 of record NW_024610079.1, on the reverse strand, counting down.
TCCAGTGATACAAAACGAAGAAGGGGGCACTTTCCTTGGTTCCAGAAACACCGGATATTATGTGTGCGTATGCAAACGTAGTAAGACGTGGCTTAGTCATCTCACCCCTCGAGTGCATCTTTGAGCTCAGTGCCAGTAATCCCGTCCAGTACCAGTGAACTACAACTGAAATTTGGTCACCTTGAGCCCTACACGTATTTTGTTTGCCAAACGTACGCTTCTTGTTACTTCATTGGGCGAAAAGCAAGCCACATCCTCACAGGAGTATCAAAGTTAAGCCCAGCATTGGCGCATTAACTTTTAAGGAAACAATAAATTCAACCTCACTACTGCACAAAAGTTACTGTGATGTCTTCCTCATGTCATCACATATCTCACACTCAAATTTTATGCTGATAGAAGATTAAGTTTTCGCAAACGCTAAGATCGGCTAGCTACGACGGAGGCCCTAACAAGCGTCCCCAACTCCTCCTCAGCCTTTTTGGATGAGCTTTTACTGACGCCCAAGATCTGTGCCTGAATGGTGTGTCTGAAATTATCTCGGCATACTCAGTCAGAAAGAAAGGAAACACATAACAAATATTATGGCCATTAGCAACCGTCAAATGCGCTTTGAATAATTTCGTTCGTTCAACACACCGCAGAATTCATGCCTGTCCAGTGCACTTCCAGCGAACGGTGCGACATTGTTCACACAAGTGCTCGACTTCTGCTTTTTTTTTGTATGTGCGAATGTACCTATATTATTGCAGGATAACTTTATGCGCATACGTGATGTTGAATATTAGTGGAAGGCAAGCGGGTGGGGACTTCACTTTGTGCAGTGCTGCGGGGCAGTACAGATAAGAGAAGTGTGTTCGAATGGAGCTTTTCAATGGCACGTCAGAGTTTTACTTCGCATACTCAGGCGTATTAAGAAAAACAGTAATTGCAAAAAGTTATATTTCGTCTATGGACGCACGAAAAAAAAAAAAATTCCTGATCAGCAACACTAATGTAAAGGCGCGAACTCGATGTATGCATACTTATTGGCTGCTACAGCTTGTTGATTCGTACACAAGCAAGATCCCTGAGCTTCGCAGCGTCGACATTCCCAGCACTGGCTCGTCCACATACCTCGAACCGCTAACAAAAAGGCTCAAGTACAAAAATACAACAAGCATGCGTTAAGATAAGCTATACTTCTCGGGCTTGCGCTAAAGATTCGAGGTCTGGCCATTTGGGTTAGTTTAGAGACCACAAATGACGCTCTCGATACCAGAAAATATGAGATAACGGCCGTTTATGGTCCACGCTCTGGGTATCTCTTGTCGACGTGTCAATCGAAACCGAAACCATGCCACTCTCCTCCCTGGCTAACTAGTTCCCAGAGTGCAACGCGCGTCGTGTTGCATGCAGGAATTTATGGAAGTAGTTTGTTGCGTTTAGTTCGGTTCTCGAGTATGGATGGAAGCCACTAATCATTTTTTCCTAACAAAAGCTGGCATATGTAGATTTTTCACTGAAAAAAGTTAACCTTGGGGGCTTTAGTCCCCCATCCTTAAAATCTGCCCATGATGGATGTGCCAAGAAAATGAGGGAGAAGAGTGGAAGAGAGCACGCAAGGACGTCAGGACACCCGAGCTCTGGTTAGAGGGATTGGTGGGTACACCTAAAGCTACGTGCCTTTGTCTCCACTGCACTTGTCGAGGACGTTTCAATGCGAGAGCCAAACACTGGACGCCCGCGTTCTGCAGTCGAACGTGTTCAACGAGTGCAGCAGAAACAAAGGCTGCCTTTATCTCCACTGCACTCGTCAAACGCATTCGAATGTGAATGCGAAACGCTGGACACCGACGTTCTGCATGTGCAGTACAGACAAAGGCAGTTAGCTTTAGGTCTACCCACTAATCGCTCCAATCGGAGCTCTGCGTTTTGAAATTCCTGCACTCTCATCCCCTCCTTTCTCTCAATTTCTCGGCACATAGAGTTCTGGAAGTTTAACAACAGTGGCCAGTGAAAAATCCAACAGACATGACATCCACAAAAAAAAAAAGAAAAGCAGCTTTCTTTGGGATTTTTTTGAAGGTGTTCTAAAATGCACTGAGAACTCCAAGTCGAGCTACTCCGTTCGGAGCTGAGGGAGTTGATACTGAACGCACCATCACCACTACTGCAAGGGAGGTCACGTGGAAATATTGTGTCTCTGAACTGCTCCTGCCGCTTCAAACACCTTAGAGTTGTCGGAGCTGCTCATCGGTTTCAAGTCGTACCCAAAACCAGCAATGCGTGTTGCTGTGGAGGGGGGAATAACTCATCAGCTGCCCAAAAACTATATGAGTAACTTATCCCATGAGTAGCGGGCCTTATAGCAAGCTCGTTTCAAATGCACTGGCATTATGCGAGTCATCTCATAGAGTGTATCGCACTCGCGGAGTGCCGCACAAAGAACCGGTCTCAAATTAACTTACCGAGTGCAGCCTGATGCTGTCACCATCTGCATTGTAGTAAGAGTGCAGACCTCAAACTAAAATTAGCGCTACGCTGTTCGACATGACGGGCAGGAATGCGATTGAGAGTTGCTGCAACGTGTAGTTTATATCTGTGATGACTTCAAACAGCACGGCTGTAAGAGATATTTGCAGATGGCATTAGTTCCTGTAACCTACTCAGTACAAAACAGCTGTAACTTTTTGTTAAACGATACACTGGAAAAAACTGTGCGGAAAAGCTTGATCAGAGCAAACGCAAGAAATTTGAAGGCTAGGCACGCCTTGCGGAACACAAGGATGCCCACACAAATCTTTCCTTGAAGCATGCTCCTTCTGTACGAACAGCCCAAGTTAATTTTAGGGTTAGAATATTTTTTGCCAGTTTCACGCTGTTTTGGATGGATGCGAGGCGGGCTCACTCTCGTCGTAAAGCGGCACTCGGTCTTGTTGACTGATATTGCCGTTTCGTTTGACACTGCGATGTGCAACACTCTCGAAGCTAGCTAGCTGTAGGGCACGTTTCATTCTTGATTATCGCCGCTTGTCCAGAAAGCTCTGTGACACTTTGTCGCTGCCAGATGACACTGTGCTCAACGTGCCGTTGCGCCCAACGGACAGGAAACGTGACACACCTTCGGCACTGGATTGGCTCCGATGGCTCGCAGCATTCAGAGTAAAGTGCGGTATTGCATTTTGCGCTCTAGTAACTCACCACTGCCGAGCTGCTACGCCAGAAGCACTCAGCAGACCCCACCAACTCACCTCTACGTTGACAGGGCGGTAGGACCCATGTGGTTGGTGGGCCAAGCTTTTATTGCCTCATGTCCGACCTGCACATCTGTATGAGAAAGGGGCATGATAAGTGATGCAAGACTGACAATCGGCTGGTTCACCAAACATGTAGCCTCCAGTGCCCTGTCAGTTAAGGGGTGAATGAAGTCTAAAGTTGGTATATAACAGCCGTCTACTGTCCCACTCTCAGGCACGCCACCCATGACCAGTCCAGTCGTTGATCTTTAAAGGGGTTATGACACGAAAATTAAACGGATAGACTATTCTTGAAATGGAATGCTCATAGGCTACTTAGTATATACATCAAGTTACGCAATTTTTAGAGCTCTGATAATTGCAATATTCAATTTACGAATTTTTATAATTTTCTTCTGGCAACCAGGCAACACTGCTCAACTTAGTCACACCATGGTGTCCATAAACCACGTGACCATGAACACTCTCTCATTCTAGGCACCCCCATGATCGCCCAAGCTCTTCTCGTCGCGGTAGACGCTCAAACAGCTCGGTAAACTGAAAGCTATTCTCGCTCTTGCACCCCGGCCGGTGGACCTTCCACCCTGCATGCGCCTGCGAGACATTCCCGGACGACGGTGACCACGGCGAACTCGTCGTCGCTGGAGCTCGTCGCCAGCGGGTCGCAGTCAAAATGAACAGCTTCCAACATCTCTTGATAGCAATCACTCTCATCGCTGCTTCGATCAATGTTGAACACTTCAACAAGGCGATCGATGCCGTAGACGTAATCGTCACAGACCGGATGCTGGAAACGTGGAAGGTAAACGAGGAAGCTGAGGCTCGATACACCAAGAGAGCCAAGTCTGTGAGTGCGTGCAAGTAGACACCACGCTGGAGGCTGGCTACGTCATCAGCCTCCAGGTCCGCCCGGATCTGAGGGGCCCGCATATAAATCGATGTATCCACAAAATTATCGCGCCTTTTTCAAAACAAATTTAGCAGGATTCTAGGAACATACAATGGGTCCTAGCAGTATAGTTATGTAATATTTTATTTTTGGCGTGTCATAACCCCTTTAAGCAAGGTTAAGCAATGACTGCCTTGTGCCACCACACATGAAGGTGTCCACGGAACGAAGCCGCATTGGTCCTGCCAGAACCCACTCCTCGTCGGGGTAGAAAACTTTCGGGCCCTTTATTTCCTGTGTTGTACAATACCCCAAGAGGTCCTCTGTTGAAACGGGACTATCTTGACCCCCTCGGTCAGAGGCGAGGCCCATTGCGGCCATTCAGCGCCGTCTACTCATTCATAGATGTTGCTCCTTTCGACAAAATGTCTGTGGCGACAGCTGGAGCTAGTGAAAAAGCGGACACCATAGCTCCTCCCAAAGCACCCTGTTCTTCCTCAAGAGCGGCTAGTTCATCCAGGAACAGTGCAATGATGCTTGGTGGTGTATGATAGCAGACCACCGGTCATAGCCGCACCAACGGCGGCGGCGGCGCCCCCCCCCCCCCCAACTGACGTCACTCAGGTGACAAGCATTTCACTCGCATGACGTGACTCCAAGCCATACTCACTATGGCTGGCGACAACGCATAAAAGGCATGCACTGGCCCTTTGACCCATGCGGAGTGCAGTGCAGGAAGTGGAACGGCATCGGTGACCCAGTCGCTGCAGTTACCCAGAACTGTTTTACTGCTGTTTCGGCGAAGGTACAGGCCCGCTGTTTGATGCACGTATGTAGAAGCCATCAGCCGCAAGCATCGGACACCTGGGGTGGAAAATTTTCCACCCAACAAAACAATAACCATGAGAAGAGTGGTCTAGCCGGTGAATTGCAAAAACATAAAAAGTAGGCACACAAAGAAGTATTTCTGTTACCTTGTAATGCAAAAACACAAAAAGCAGGCACATATAGAAGTATTTCTGTTACCTCGTCTCATGCTCAAGCATTCTTTTGGATAGTATACATCAATAATGCCTGTCTCGCAGTGGCTTTCTGAACAAAATGTAGCAGAAAATACAACCAGTTGAATACCAAAGGAGAAGTAGAACAGAGAGGCACTTATTTGTTGTCACTCTAACATGCACACTATGGAAGAGCACAACTCTTCGGAATTAACCTGTAGCAGAATCGCTTAGCAGTTCTGCTGCAGGTGTGAATGTACCACGAAGCAGAATACAGTATTTGTGCAGAAAACACCATCGCAGGCCTACCAGGACGAACAGCAACATATTTACCCGCCACAAATTCAACGCGCCGTGAGGGCCATTCGCGAAGCCTGATCTGTTTGTAAATCCCGTCTTTCGACAGAACGCTTTTGTGACTGCACGAGCTCGTCAAAAGCTGACATTCCCAACATGCAAATGCGGCGCAGGCGGCACTTGGGAGCCACATGCCACTCCCGTTGATTATCTCCATTATCTTCTTCTTTGTCCCCGACGCTACGTGAGGTAGCCAAGCGCTATCAAATTCCACCACAGCGGTGTTGGATGGATGGATGAATACGGCTGAGCCCTTTGGATCGGGCGGTAGCTTACGCCACCTAGCCATTTTGTTTTGCCATTTAAGCTTAGAATATTTAAATGTGAAATCTATATTCACTCCGCAGTGCAAAGAAAGTGAGGCTATGAAACCCCCTTGCCATCAGTGAATGAGAAAATACCTAGTTTTCTCTCGATTTCTGCCACCATTCACTTAATCTTTGCTTGGTAATCTCTACAGTCTTGAAATCCACTCTCCCTTCGCTGTCTCTAAAACCCAATGACTTTATTAAATCTATGTTGTCTTCGGTAGGCATAGGGTGAAGCCCTTTACAGTAGAGTATCAAGTGCTCAGCCGTCTCGTCCTCCTCTCCACAAGCAGTGCACACTGTATCAATTTCCTGGTACTTCACTCTGTATGTTGTGGTTCGCAGAACACCCGTTCTTGCCTCAAACAGCAATGAGCTTCCCCTTGAATTGTCATAAATGCTTTCTTTGGCAAGAACTCTTTTGTTTAATCTATAGCTTTCCAGAGCCGTCTTTGTCTGCATTCCCTCAAGCCACCGATCTCTTTCTGTGGCCTTAACTTTCTTCTTAACTGAGACTTGCTCTTCCGTATCTTCGCTATAGCCCAAAAACTTTCCTCTTAATTTCCTAGTGCGCTGTCTCCACTTTGTGTCTACACTCCTCATGTATAAATAGCTGAAAACCTTTCGTGCCCATTGCTCCCCGTCCATTTGCCTCAACCTATCCTCAAATTCTACCTTGCTCACCGCTTCCCTGCTCTCAAATGATGCCCATCCCATGTCTCCTTGTACTCCCTGAATCGACGATCGAACGCCACCAGTACTCCTTGAATCGACGACTTGTACTCCTTGAATCGACGATCGAAGGCCACCAGTAGGTAAATTCCACTCACCTTTTACTTTCCGAACAAGCGTCCCGCGGGCCTCCATGTGGCGAGACGGGGCCTGTTACTGGCTTGCATGAATGCGCTGAATGCGCTGTGGACTTCACTGCCGACGCTCGTTCCCAAGCATTGAATATCACGACCAACTCCACTCGGCAATACCGCGGCACATAACACGACAATGTATAATACAAGAAAGACTGCTGGAACCACTAATATGGAACCAACGCGACCGCTCCGAAAAGCGCCCAACAAACACTTGGGCTATGTTCCAAATCTTACCCGAGTAACCTGCCTCCTACGTCAGCGGGTAATACCACGTGACATCGCGAGTAAACGATCCGCGACTCGATTTTGGAACGGCCAGGATAATCACCTGGATACTACGCGGATTGGCTTCGTCTTGGGCAACGGCAAAAGAAAACACAACAGCGATGGCAGAAAATAGCAGACGATCCTTTTGATCATGGAGAAAGCACACCCGAAGAACGGTAATGTTAATGACGACGCGGTGTTTTTTGAGGTGGATTCACCAGCTCCTTTTACTCACCTTCGTTTTGAGCTGTATATTGAGATCAAAATTACTTACTCCTTACAGCTAGATATAAAAAAAAACGTGTTTTTATTAACCAGCACGATCGCTGCAATTCTAGTCACGGTGCCCTAAACGCATATATTCCACGCATTGTAATTTGCACCGATTATGTTTTCCAGAAATATATTCCACACGGTGTAGCGGTACAGCGCGAGGGTGCTTTCTCCAGAGTGGTATGAAACTCACGTTCGCTTTGTATGTATGTATGTATCTTTTATTTCAGACACGAATGTGACGCGAATGTGATTACAGTGAAATTTTCGAAGCCTTCACTGCTTTACAAACGTTATCCTCTCATTACACACACTCTGAAGGAAACAAAAATACTACGTTATCATATACCGAGTTCAAGCATTTTCGGCCTTGAACGTGAGAATACGGCATTCCCCCAACGCCGAGGACGAGGATGCGGAGAAGCTCCTGTTTACGCTCGCACTCAGATAATAACAAGTACACGTTGCCGGGGAAGGTGGACGGTCTGGATGTAATGCAGTCAATTCCTGCGTTGACAACAGCAAATCGCAATAACCACACATGCTGCACCTAATTCTTTGTCATTTCGAACGTCCGCCACCAAAACCAACGGAGCAAGCGAGCTTTGACGGCTGTCGGCGCAGGAAGCAGACGACGAACAGATCACGTGACGTATTTACTCGATTTGATCCGACTTTACCCCCCGATCGAGGAGGGTAGCGCGAGTAATTACTCCGGAGTAAACAACCCGCTTCTGGAACGCGAGTTCTGACGTCATCGAGTAAGCTCGAGTAAGTTTTGGAACGCCACGGTACGAAACTTTTACTCCGGAGTCGGATCGAGTAAATGTTGGAACACAGCCTAGGAGGAACGAAAAGTAAAAAAAAAAGTAAAATTGAAAGAAGCAAAAACAAACAAAACAAAAATTTTCGTCACTTCCTGTTTGTGCTGTTTTGCTTGTTTTTGCTTTTTCTCTCAGCCAATAGGCGTTGCAACCTTAATGCGGCGAAACGCTCGTTTTCAGACGTGTCCGAAAAAGACGGAAGTGACTGTGAGAAGTGGAACTACGTCAAAGCAGCCCAACAGCCAAGATCATGGCACGGGATGCGAAGTAAGTTTGTTTCTTTGTTCGTTGGAGCTAGCTTATTTCCTGCGTTCAGAAAGCTTGCTATACGCCTCGCAAGTGGGCTCATTTCCGTCTTCTGCGCATGAGAAAGGAAGTAGCGGTGACGTCAGAACGCCGAGACTGATTGGCTGATCGCGACCCCCTATCTGAACGTCGTCTGCTCCTTTGCAACGTCGTCTGCGTCTTTCATACCGTTCCTGCGACTTTCGGAAGTGCAGGTCTTTACGAGCGAGCGTGACTTCGCCTTTCAGAGAGGGCAGACGAAGTAACTCGAGCGGTACGTTGTTTTTGTCTAACATCTAGCAGACGCGCTTCAAGGAGGGAAGTCAAAGGACTCACTGGCGAGGTGTCCCGAGGCGCCGAGGTTTGTTTGCTAAGAACCGAGAGTGAGGGTGGTTTGTGTCCGCAAGTTCCCTCCCAAATACTTTTTCCCTCCTTTCGTGTGCGGCGAGACCCCTTATTCTTTAACGGCGTCGGCGGGTTGGCGCAGTTAACGTCGTCTGCTTTACGTCTGCTACTAAAAGCGATGGCTGCTTTACCTTTCCTGCGTCTGTCGGAGATTCACCGCTTTTTCACCGGCGAGAGCCATCGTTGCCTCAGGAAACAAGGAGATAACAAGAGGAAGAAATTGACCTCTTAATCTAAAATTGAGGTAAGCGGTCAATGTATAATACGGGAAGGGTTCACAAGGGTCGCGCGGGCATATTAGGGCAGACGGTCGCCGAGTCGCGGAGTGCCGGCCAGGCTTAACTGCCGTACTCGCTTGGTCGTGTTCGGAGGAATCGTGGCCGTTGGAACTTTTCCTGGGTGTTTGTGGATCCAGAGTTCTTGTTCGTCGCGGACTGCTTCAAGTACTTTTTACTTTTTTCTTGCTGCTTGAAGTCGGGACGCGTGAGAAGCGCACGTAGAAAAATAAACGTCCGTGGGTCGTTGCGACCGCGACGTGTTGGCAATGCTGATTTAATCGTAAGAAGTGCGTGAGACAGCTTTGAAGCTGTCGTAGGATTTTGTCGTAACCTGCGCAAAACGTACGAAAATTTCGTTTCGTGAATAGGAGTTTGTTCTTAAGTTTTGTCTTACGCACATTTTTGGCGTAAGATCGTTTCGTGAATCTGGCCTCTGCACTTCCGAAAGTCGCAGGAAAGGTAAGACAGACGCAGACGACGTTGCAAAGGAGCAGACGACCCTCAGATAGGGGGTCGCGATCAGCCAATCAGGGCTCGGCGTTCTGACGTCACCACTACCCCCTGCGCAAGAAGCAGACGAACTTGCCGTCAGCATTGTCTGTAGATCGCTTGCTTTTACCAGTATTATTATTTGCGCGCGAATGGTGTTCTGCGAGGCTGTTTTTCTTCTTTTTTTCCCGATACAGAGACTGTACTCGCTGAAGGTTCATCAGTAGCGGCGGAACTCTTTGGGAGACAAGGGGTGGGGGGGTGGGGGTCAAAGCGGATGGGGGAGGATTGCCTCCCCAAAGGCCTCCCTCTGCCGTATTGTTTACTGATAAACTAGAATGTCTGGAAGCGCGCGGTGCGGTGCCCCTCCATCGCCGACGCCATTGCATGCGGAGAGCTGGACCAGACAAAAAGCAGCGATTGATTGATCGAGCAAGTCCGTAGCCTCCACCGCCCAGTCGTCTCCAAACGATTTCATTTTCGCGATTCGTAATCAGAAAAGAATTGCCAAAAATTGGTGCCGCAATGAATCCACCCCATGGTTATTAATGCATACCATACCACTTCCGATCGCAAAAATACGTGCCCGCGAAATAATTTTTGACGCCGGCACTTATTCCTCGCGAAATGTGGAGCTCTAAATATCATTCCCTGTACACGTGTTTTGTATGATCCAACGCACGTGCAACGAATTTCACAGCTCCAGAAACACTCAGGCTGCTTTAAATGGTGAAGCATTTATTCTTTTCCTACTGCTGTTTTTTAGAGGCTATCTAGTATTAATTACAAGCTCCTACACTGTAAAAAATTTTCGTAATTTTACAAACACTTTGTCGTAATTCTGACGGACAGTGTGTCCGTTTCTTACTTAACGGACATAAAGCCCGTTTTGCGTTAGGTTGAATAAAATAGTACAGTTGTGTGCCAAAGAGTACCATAGTAAAAGATAAAAGCGTTAGAAGTGCTTTTATCGTCTAATCCTGCTAAGAGCAATTCGTTATAGTAAAGAGGCCAAAGACTATACCAAGAAACCCGCGGTACCCGGCAAGAGGAACAAATAAAAGTGGGGGGAAACACAAAATAGAAATCAAGTAAAAGTCTGCAATACACGTTAAAGCACATAGGCACTGCTCTACCTCAGTGGGAGTGAAGGTAGCGAGTTTCCTGTCTACAGATGTTTTCGAGCTTGTGATGATTGTTACGGGGGTTCTGCGTGAGTGCAAATAAAGGGATTGCCAGAACAGTGAAGACCACACCAAGAAAGAAGGCTGTTGCTCTACAGTACGAAACGGTTGAAAGGCACCAGCCCAATTCTTGCAAACAGCTCCCTTCAGTGCTGTCTCATGAACTTGCAGTTCCACAACGCTGTTTAATAGGCATAATAAGACAACCCGCTGGAGGGCCACACTTGAGATCAACTCTGGTCGTCCATTGAAGGGCCAGAATTCTAGCCAATGTCAAAGCAGTGAGTGATCCGGAGTGAGCTTGGGTGCCGAAGAATAGTGTATAGTTGCCCTTCGATGAACACTTTCAACTGATCTTACAAGATCAACCTCACAGGAGTCTCATATGGAGCTGCAATACCTTAGGTGTGGCAGGACCAGGGCTGTGAAAGGCATGGGCGTACCGACCGGGAGGTCAAGGGGGGCGCTTGTCCCCCAGTTCTTAGAGTGGGGGGGGGGGGGGGGGCAAGTAATGTGTTTTGCCCCCCCCCCCCCCCCTAAAACAGCCACCACTGGGCAGGGCAAACACTGGCTGGCAGCGCCCAAGAGATACCAAGGGCACCGCTCCTTGGTCGGGGGGGGGGGGGGGGAGGAGGGGAGGAGAAGGGGGTTGAGTTTGCCCCCCCCCCCCCCACTCAAAACCAAGTTGGTACGCCACTGGAGAAAGGCACTTAAGTCTGTTATGGCCTGGTCTACTGGACACGCTAAGTACAAACCCCAGTGTTCCGCACGTTTTGTACAAAACTGTCGTCAGGCTGTGCGAAGAAGCATAGCTGGCTGTTCATAGTAGACCTGGTCGATGTTGTTCTGCAAACCCTGGTGATTTCTGGGGCCACCTTATAAGCGGCACCAGTATCAGGTCGTCTGTAACAGCAGTGGAGTTGACTGCAGGGATCACGATTAATAAACATGTTGAGAACAAGTGGACTGAGCACACTGTACCGTCGAACTGTCGAGTATTTGGGGCCACTGGAAATGGTTCCATGGTATACACTGCACTCCGAGCGACTCAACTTGAAGACGTCTAGTATGCACACATTTAATTAAATCGTGTTAATGAGCACCAGTGGCTCGCTGGGCAGGTCATAGGACTCAGCTTTCACGGAAGCCAGGTAGCATACACAGTATAGCAGCCCCTTGCCATGCTTGTGAGAGGCTCCAGCTCCAGGTCGTGGCGTCGCCAAAAGGGTAGTAGAAAAGGTACCACGACCAGCACACCCCTACAGTTCTTAGCACGATCCTTTCTGTAAGCAGTGTGCTCCACTGTAGCAATTGTCAAGGTGACTGCCATAAACCGAATTCTGCATCCACGCTTTACATGCCGCTAGAACTGTTCAGGGATGCGTCTCATGGAGTGAGTGAAGGTGCAGCAGCTTATTCGGGACCAAGTGCCCTGTTTGAGAACCACACTGCGAGTTGAAGCAACGCAAACCAGGGAGTACAGGGATGGGGTTCGTCTGGGCGGGCCAGGGTGGTGGAACAAGGGGACAGCGTCGCTGGTTGCCCGGGCAGGCCAGAGTGCGGTGTCAGTACTCGACACAGCTGTTGCAATGATGGGCTCGAGGTTTGTGGGGACGGCAGCGAAAGTGAAGGCGGCGGTAGTACACTGTGTAAGGGACATGGGTTCCGATGAAGGTGATGATGGCTGAACCTGTTGTGCCTACTCGCCTTGCTTGAAGGATGTCACCTTGATAACACTCGAGATCATTGATGATCTCGTCGGGGGTAGGTAGGAGTGGACGGGAGGGGAAGTGTTTTGTAAGGTGATATTGGTGATGCGAGGTAGCCAGTTGACGATCGCTTCGTGATGGATGCGGAGGACGGTTATTTTGCCGGAGGTGGAGCGACACGTCGGTACATGTATGAGCAGGGAGCTGTGCGGCTTGCAAGAACACCGGCAAACTGTCAAGAGGCAGCGCAGCTGCGCCAGCAGGACGGACTGGGAGATGCACTATAACTATGTGAAGTTCGGGGTCAAAGTCGGCCGGAAGGCGAGATTCGCGGGGCTTTCCAGGGGTGATCCATTTCCCACCTTGGTCGTCTCGCTCTAGAGAGATTTTCATGTCCTGGCTCAGGATGGACGCAGAGATATTGGTGAGCTGCGAAGCGGCGATGTCGGCTGTAGCCATATTCGAAGCAGAAACGGGCGTGCCGCTCGCAGAACGAGACTCGAGCCAACCGATCTCTCGGCGGACGTGCTGCGGCGGGCCGACGGAGCGCGGCGATGTTTATGCCAGGATCACGTACAGTCGCGTACGGTTCTCTGGGGTTTGCGGAGCCCGGAGAAGACGTCCATTCTCGTCGAAGGTTTGCAGCAGTCTCCGGACACTGAAGGTAAGGGCGTTCACATCGCAGAGTTCACTATTGAAAGGGGGCTACTGAGGTTTTAAGTGCCACTGGTCGTAGCAATCGCATTCCAAAAACACCGCGTTGTCGTAGATTGTTTTTCACCGGCTACGTCCTGTAGGGCTGAGGCCAGGGCTGGGGGATCCATCGCCGGAAACGCGGAGGAACCAAGCAACGACTTGACGCTTGCTGAGTCGGTTCGTGGGTGCCGACGACATTCGAGCAACGCCTACAAGAAGACTGGATATTCTTTCCGGCGAGGACACAATACTTAGACAGCATGCTTGGGGCTGATGAGGATCGCAAGAGGTGGATAACAGGACAACCAATGCACAGCAAATAGGTCGAGCACGGTACACGGCACAATAGTGCTCGCCGCCATGTCAAATTGAAACGAAGCTGACGAAGCCAAGCTCCAGTTTAGTACACATTGCGCTTCGACATGCTTTATTACAAATAATTTTATAAATCTTAAAACAATTTTTTTATTTCTTAAAGTTTTAATTTAAGTCGAATAAAACAAGCAAATTTACGTTGCGTCAAATAAACTTGGTCGGAACACGGAACCAACGAGCATCGCCGCATCGCCATCGCCATCGTAACAAAACGCAAAAACTTTCAAAAACGAAGCGAGTTTTAAAACTTTCGCAGCTTTCGGGCGTTTTCAGACTTTAGGAACAAACATCGAAGAACGTTCTTGGAAAAAGGAAGTGTCCTAGGTGCCGGCGTGCCCATAAAACCAGCTGTGGATATGAGTCTAATTGGTGAATGCTCGCTCACTCGTTTTACTTTTTGAGTCCTTTCTGTTCGGAGCGTTTATAACGTGATCCTTTTGTGTGCAGTCGGCGTGAAAGCGATCGTGTGCGGTTCCTTGTCGCACTGGTGCTTTCCGCATTGGATGACCCTCGAGCTTTTGCCAAGGAAGCCACGGAACCGACCTGTCACTGCACGGGCACTCAGATTACGGGAACGCAACCAAAGGCAAAGGTCCCACCGGAGGCAAGGGGGGCCAAGCGAGACACTTGGTGAGTGTATCAGGGAGCTTGATTTCTGCAAATCGGGTAGCGGCTTGGTGTGTTTTGCGGTACCCATGACTGCTAAAGGTACCCGTTAGTGTGATGGCGCTTGTATTCGCTTCCCCTGTGCGAGGTTAGATTCAAGTTCGATTTTCGTCCTCGGAAACTACTCGGAACATTGCGTGACGTGCGCCTTTAGAAGTAAGGTCTGTATTGATGATGTTGCTTGAGAAAAGTATAAACGAGTTCTCTCTCGACTGGGGCACTGACTTCTTATAAAAAAAAAAAAAATTCTGTGTATGGTGCACTTATTTACTAACCCTCTGGCAGTACTTCCCTGTAAAGGTTAGGAGAGAAAAAAAACGCGCATTGACTAGTATTAAAAGAAACAGAAAAAAAAAGTGTTTTAAACTACTTCCTCCTCAGCTCATAAGCAAAGGGAGAAATCACGTGGTCATATTTCACTGGAACCCAAAGTTATCTCAGCAGTCTGAGAGTCAGCAAGGGCAAAGCCCTGAATAAAATGCATGCTTCACATTTTGGCAAGTGCCAACAACTATAAAGTATAAAACGCATGTAAGCAATTTAGCAAGCAACAAGAAAAGTGATGGCGACCTTTTTTGCTATCGCTCGATCAGCTGCACGACGAGGCAAGCCCCATGAAAGCGACGGGAGCAAGCGACCGAGGCGATGAGCAAAGCTTTCTAGAAATCCAAAAACCGAGCAATGAGAGCTCTCCGTCGCTCATTGCCGTCGCTTGCTAAATCGCGTACATACGGTTCAGCTTGAAATGTATGAACGCGAGAGACACATGCAACTCACTTCCAAATGCCTTTCGATTCAGGGCTGCACTGCCATTTGCGTCCAAGTGCTGCACGGGCCTCATGCACTGGCACTTTGACACCACTTAAGAAACTAACGCAAACATATCCAGGGGTTTTAGGTTGGGTTAGCCATCCTACAGAAAAGTGCTGCTCCAGTTAATAGACGATTCGCTATTTTCCCGAGCGCCCCGGCCCGCCCGCGAGGAATTGTGGGAGAGATTGTCCTCGCCTGGCCGCTCTGCCTTGAGATCGCATTGCCTTGTCACTTGCCTTCTCTTAATCCTGTTTTTCGATTCCATTACATAATTTTATCTATTCCAGTGTGTTTTTATCGCTTCTAAGGGTTTTATTCTCTTCTGTGCACAATATTTCTTGTATGTATATAGTATTTGTGTCTTTATTTTGCCTTTTTCGATGGGAGTGCCGACGGACAACACGCCACTTCGCGCGCCGTTTCCCGGTATGAGTACTACCATTGCTACAGATTCCTATTGCACTGTTAGCTGTTTGTGTTGGTTCAATTAGACCCACGTACAGTCGAGAGGAGCCGTTTATGAACAGCCGGGCACATGTCATAGGGATAGGTACAGCTCTGAATCAACTTTTGTGATGCGAGAGCCGAGCGCGCTGTGATTTGGCCACCCACGCTCGCTCCATTTACTCGCACTGTAGCGTATGCCTTCGACTGCCGCTTACTTAACTAAGATGCAGCACACCGCTGTATCTTAGGGGGGCAGGGCAGGGCCCGAGGGTGGGGCCCTGCACTGCCCCCCTCTCCCCCCCGCGGATCTCACCAGGGGGGGCACGAGCCTCGATGCCCCCCGAAGTCTACGGCTATGCTTAGAAGCAATAAAATATACATTGGAATAGATAAGGACAGGTAATGGAATCGAAAAACAGAGGATTAAGAGGAGGCAAGCGACAAGGCAATGCAATCTCAAGGCAGAGCGGCTAGGCGAGGGACAGTCTCGCACAAATCTTCGTGCTTGGGGGATTTTGCAAAACGGCTATTTATATCAAGTTCAAAATGAACAGCACTCTTCATTGATGGCTGATTCGCACAACGAACTGATCCACAGACGGATTGATCATGTCCGCGGTTCGTCTGTCTCCCAAGCGCATCCACACGAAGGAGCAGACACGCAAATGACAGCCAGGACGAGCCGAACATGTTTGTGACCACACTGTGGCACTGTTGTCCAAGATCGAAATCGGCATTTGCTGCTTTAAACAAGAACTGTGCGCCACTGTTACGTGCGGAGTGAGACATAACACCATGATAGGCTTAGTGCGAAGTGCCACTAGCCTTACTAAACCAAACCATGGCAGAGACACAAGCATGGTCCTGCTCGAGGAGACTTTGGTGTGGAGGCGGTGAAGTCCTAGGCCCGCTAAGTGGAATTTGGAGATGCCTCCACTCACTTTGCACTTGCGCCTTCAGTACACCACAGCCACAAGAAAGGTCTTGGTGGGTGAAAGATTGATTGGAGATTCAAAGTGATTGCGGCGTGGTAGACGCGTCTTTACAGAGGCTTTTCGACGCAGATAAGTACCAGATTCTGCGTCGTGTCAGTTGGGCAAAGTTCCTTATGCCAACCTTTTGGTATGAAAAATGAAATGAAAGAATATTTTGTTGCAATAGTTTGTGTCATTTTTCTTTAAAAGTCTTACTTGCAAGTTTCAGGAAAGCACAAGCATTACAGACCAGCTGCCCTCCCAATCATGACCCTCCCCTTTCTCTTCCTGCTAGTTGCTGTCGGTGAGTAACCTGACAGCCTTGGGCTTTTCCGCTTTTCTAATAGAAATTAGCGGTTCTTGTACATGTGCAAAAGTGAAAAGTATGCTACTGACATGTTTGTCAGTTTTGTAACTCTTTATTCCCTCAGACCGCAAATTTGCCTTCAGCTTGGTTCACATGCACAGCACATTCATGGCATCTTGTATCCAAAAATATCTATTGTGGGTTGGATGTATGTTGGGGGGGGGGGGGGGGGGAGGGGGGGGGGCATTACTTTGCTGGTTGAGTTGGTAGGCAGGAGATTGCGAGAAACAAAAGGGTAGATAAAATACAACCGTCACTTTTACTATGAAAACCTTTTAATACAGGACTGGCGAAAAAATGAGAACATGAAAAGGTACGACGTCCCGTCCTCTTCTTACTCTTTACTTTCTGAAACCTAGTCTGGTAATTTAGGATCATATACTACTACATAAGATTCAACAACGTGGAAGGTGTTGGTGCACCTTAACCCATTTTGGACGAGCCTCGCTCGTCCACCTAGGGTTGTTCCTAAACCGTTTAAGATGGGTGTAACTCATCCGCGCACTATACCTCGCCCCTCGGCTCTTTTTGGACATCCCAGGCTTGTTCCGAGCACAGTTTGCGGTGCTGCTCAGAGATGGCAGCATGTATTTTTTTTATTGTAAACATTCGTAAGGATGGCGACTGATTGTGGAGACATGTGCAGCTTGGGCTGTACGCACAATAAATATAGAAAAAACAACTTAGGATCAAAAACTGAAGAAAAAAGAAACGGTTAAGGTAAACAGTGTGCGACATTATTATGCAGTTTCCTCGTTCCTTCAACAATGTCTAATTGGATACGAGACACACTTTTATGACGTGCAGGCAACGTCAACAAAAATGTTTGGCGTGAAATGACACGCGAAAAATACAATATAAGATAGCTATACTGCTAGGGCCCATAGTATGTTCCTGTAACCCTGCTAGATCTGTTTTGAGAATGGCGCGATAGTTTTGTGGATAAATCCACTTAAATGTGAATCCCTCGGAGGGGCGGATGCAAGCAGAACTGGAGGCTGGCTTTGTAGCCAGCCTCCAGCGCGATGTCTCCTTGCACGCACTGACAGATTTGGCTATTTTGGCGTCTCGAGCTTCAGTTTTCTCGTTTACCTTCCCCGTTTTGAGCATGCGGTTTGTGATGATTACGTCTACGACATCGCTCGCCTTGTCAGAGTGTTCGACATTGATTGCAGCAGCGATGAGTATGATTGCTATCAAGAGATGTTGAAAGCTGTTCATTTTGACTGCGACCCGCTGGCGACAAACTCCAGTGACGGCGAGTTACGGACGAACTCGTTGTGGTCACTGTCGTGCGGCAATATCTCGCAGGCGCATGCAAGGTGGAAGGTCAACGGGCCGGCGGCGAGAGCGAGAAAAGCATTTGGGTTACCGAGTTGCGCGAGCGGTTTTGATCGTACCGCGGCGAGGAGAGCTTGGGCGATCACGGGGGCCCCTAGAATGAAAGTGCGTTCATGGTCACATGCTTAATGGGCACCATGATGTGACTAACTTGGGCAGTGTTGCCTAGTCGCCAGATGAAAATGATACAAATTCGTAAATTGAATAGTGCAATTACCAGAGCTCTAAAATTGCGTAACGTGGTGTATATACTAAGTAGTCTATGAGCAATCCATTTCAAGAATAATAGATCCGTGTAATTTTCGTGTTATAACCCCTTTAAGTCACCGCAGACTCCGCTGTCCACTTATTGCCGATTCACATGAACTTATCCGCAGATAAATTGATCAAGTGACAAGACGTCCACGGAACATCAGTCCTCCAAGCACATCCATACGGAGGAGACGAGCAGATGACAGCGTGGACAAACTGAACCTATTCCCGGCCCTGCATTTCAGCAAAATGCCAACATCGCACTGTGGCACAGTTTTCCAAGGTTAGAAGTGATGTTTGCGACTACGATCACTGTGCTATTATGGAAAAGTATAGTGTGCTGCTGTTATATACCGAGCAAGACAAAGCATCATGACAGGCTTAGCGTGAAGCGCTACTAGCTTTACTAACCATATGATACAAGTATCGTCCTGCTCCAGGAGGCTTCAGCGTCTAAGTGATGAAGTCTTGGTGTTGCGGAGGGGCATTTGGAAATGCCTTCACGCACTGCTTGCTTGTGCACCGCTCTTCAGCACACTACAGCCGTAAGAAAGGTCTTGGCTGGGTTAAAGACTGGGTGGACATGCAGGGAAGCTTGCAGCTTGCTACGCAAGTTTTCACTGAAGCTTCTTGACACCAACCCGGAGGGGTACCAGAACTTGCGGCTTGTCGGCTGGGCAAAGTTCTTGCAGCTTCTCTCACGAGTGGAAAATAAGAATGGTTCGACAAAATGAAACAGCGAATGGACAAAGTACAGTGCACTATCTTTGTTTGGCTCATTCGAAAACCAAAAATATTGCTCTGCTGTTGGTGCTCTACCGTAAACGCTTTTACGGTTAAGGCCCGTTCACACTCTTGCGACTGACTTCGACCGAGAGAGACCAGACCGGTTTTTAAGCCTTTTGCGACTTCTTAGGACCGGATGCGATGCAGCAAAGTTGGTCCTAAGAAGTCGCAAGAGGCTTAAAAACCGGTCTGGTCTCTCTCGGTCTAACTTGGTCGCAAGAGTGTGAACGGGCCTTTACTCATCCGCTAAAAATCTGGGCATGGAAGGGCACTTTGCCCTTAAGTCTGGGCGTCTGCTGACGAGGTACAAATCGGAGGAATAGCCGACATGATGGTAACGTGACAAACGGTCCACGGATGAAAATTGCGATTCTATCCATCGCGTGAATCTGCCATTATTTGACAATTGTCCTAATATGATTAATTGATCCCTATTAAAAAAAGAACAATCGTTCTCTGAAACAATGTAATGAAGCGAAGTTTTTATTAAACAATGCCTGCTCCTTTGACAACGGAATAGTACGAGCCTTGGTATAACAGGAACTTTCCGTAGATCAGACATACATTTATTCCATGCTCAAAGTAAACACATGAGTTTGTCTTGGCAATGCCAACCTCCTGTGTATGATCTGTAAAAAGTCCTTAATGACCGTGGTCAAGGGAGAGGATTTTCTGCTTTCAAGAACAGGATGGGGTGAAAGAAAAAGTGTCTCGATGAACAATGAACGCTCCAGCTTATCCACTCAGCCAAGTTTCTGCAACATGAACTAGGCTCTAAGAGAAAGACGTAGGATAAGTACTTCGAAATCTTTAGGATTTGCCAAGGGATGAAATTAATTAGATGCACAAAAAAGTAGACGGAGGAGGATGGCAAAAAAAAATTTGGGGCTTGTGTTCTTACACTTGAATTGTTTGTGCAGGAACCATTACTGAAGCAGCACTTCATTCCTGAGGCAATAATGTATTGCTAGTCAAAGCCTGTTTCCAGAAATGCACATCAGGTGAGCGGCTTTTTTTTTTTTTCTCTTCAAAATGAGGTACTTTTTAACATTGCCCTCCAATCCCAAACCACGGCTAGGAGATTCTTTTCGGCTTCTGGTTGGCCAAGAGATCTTGTCAAGCCCTCTATTTGCGTCCCGGTGTTAGGCATCTGCATTGCCCTAACTTCGTTTGCGCTTTCTTCTGTGTTCTAAACTCCCAAACTTAATTCGAGCAACGGGCATCGATGGCGACAGTCCCTCGGTCATCGGGACACCATTTCTCGGTTTTAGGGTACACGAATAACGACAGAAAGCGTTGAATACAGTCTGAGGACTTATGTATCTTGCACGGAATCCGGCAAGGTGAGTGCGGCTGTTTCTACATGACCCCAATCTCCGGTGACAGTGGTTTGCTTCTGTAAACTGAAAAGACTTTTCTCCAACGCTATCCTCTCGACCGTGCTGGTAACATTTTGTGAATGGAGCGCACACCGAACTTAACGCTGTACCGTCGATGACCATGGGGTACGCTCACAAGGTGCGTGCAAGTTTTCTCGAGATAATGGCTGTTTCAGGTTGTAACATTTTGTAACTGAATTTATCTTAATATTGATATTTCAAAGTGTTGACAATGGCTCAATTTTATCAGCAACGCTGAGTTGAAGGATCATTTCTGCCGCCGGGTGTGGCTGAAAATTGTCGAAAAGCTTGTTCTATTGGTCTTCCTGAATCACGATCACCTGAGCAATACCAGAGAGCCATGAACCTATGTTGACCGTCACAATGCGACTAGATACTTATTTTAAAAATTAGTACATAATGTAGCCGGGAAGAAGACTTCAATTTCTGTTGCTGAAAGTTGAAATATGCTCATGCATCAATTTCGAATCGTTGAATCATTGACCGACTCGCTCCGGCAAAAGGCCCATCTCGACTTTGCTGTTTTCAGTTCTCGACGAAAGACACACTCGTTGGCACGGGATCCTCAAATAAAACGTTTACAAACACCGATGCATGAGCATGTTTCTATGTTTATAAACAGTGATGCATGAGCATGTTTCAACTTTAAGCAACAGATATTGAAGGTTTCATTCCAGCTACATTATGTACTAATTTTGAAAATAAGAAGAATCTAGTCGCATTGTGACGGTCAGCAGGGGCTCATGGCTCTCTGGTATTGCGCAGGAGATTGGGATTCAGGCAAAGCAATAGAACTAACTTTTTGACAATCGCCAGCCACACCTGGCGACGAAAAGCAGCCATCAACTAAGTGCTGTAGATAATAAAATGGAGTCAATGTCACCACTTCGAATTATCTATATTAAAATAAATTCAGTTCCAAAATGTTACAAGCTGAAAGCAAATATCAGGAGAAAACTTGCACACACCTTGCGAGCGCACCCCGTGTTCATCGACGGTACAGCGTTAAATGTGATGCCCACTTCATTCACAAAATGTTCCGAGCACAGTCGAGAGGATGGCGTTGGGGAAAAGTCTTTTCGATTTAGGGACGCAAGCCACTACTGCCGGAAATCGGGGTCATGTGGAAAGCGATAGAGCTTAAAGACACTGCAGTCGCACTTGCCTTGCCGGATTTCGTGCACGCTACACGGGCTCTCGGACAGTATTCGACGCTTTCTGTCGTTATTCGTGCACCGTATAACTGAGCAATGGTGTCTTGATGACCGGGGGACTGTTGCCACCCAAGCCCGTGGCTCTAATTAAGTTTGAGAGTTTAAAACAGAGAACAAAACACGAACGAAGTTCGGGCAATGCTTACACCGAACACTGGCAAAGCCTCTCATCTGGGGCTTTCACTGTCTTTAACGCTCCAGCAAGGGGGAAAGCGCCGGTAGCCCTTTCCCCTTTTATCTCTCGCACTCTTTTAGTAAAACAGTTTATACACGGTTCTGCTCTGCTTTAACCCCGTTAAACAAACTTCTTACCAAGCACCGGTGCACTGCAGAGAGCAACACCAGCGGAAGCAAGCTCCACGGGTGTGAAGTGCGCTCAATGGTGCTGCGAGAACAAAAAGTATGAATTACACGAAAACATCGTTCGAGTTAAGCGGCTTATAAATACATTGAAAACGTAGCGGGTCAACCAAAGTTTTGAAATTTGTTTGACTTAACCAGAAGTATTAAATATCCGAGTTTGAATTACCGCGAGCGTACTGCATATACTAAGGGAGATCTGGCTCAATCCAATGTGCTTATATCGCGAGCCTACAGTATATACTAAGGGAGATCTGGCTCAATCCAATGTGCTTATATCGCGAGCCTACTGTATATACTAAGGGAGATCTGGCTCAATCCAATATGCTTAACATCACTGAATAGTTGTGCAATTTTAATTGGCTAGTTCTATTTCTCAAGCACTTGATATGTTCGGTATTCAAATCAATGGAAATTTTTACTTTGGTTCAATTTATGGGGGGGTTTATTTTATGTCATGTTTAGTAGGAGCTAGGCTAGTTGGTAAGCACGTTGCTTACTTACTTTAACCATGCATGTCATATACAATTTGTTGCGATTGTGTTTGAATGCAAATCCTCTTCTGCTCTTTATTTCAAGCTGTCCTTACATGCACCATGAAGATACCGAGGAGGTCTCCAATTGAAGGACAACTATAAGCACAAGCATGGAGGGGCATCTAAATGGCCAGCACAAGGACAACTATAATGTAAATTTTCTCCAAAGTTAAAGCAACGCATGCCTTCTTCCAATAAAGGTATTGTGGCGAAACTTCTTAATTGGTTCGTTTGTTGAGCTGTCATTTATAGGAACAGCTGAGCTCACACAAACAAAATCCTGGCAGTGAGAAGTACAGGTTGTGTGCCCTTTCTCTTTTGCAAAACATGAACTTTTTGGCTGAGGATGAAAGATTATTCAAGTTCATATCTACAATGACGGAGCTATGAACTCTCCATACCAATCTACCCCAAAAGCTTCATGTGACTTAGGCTTGCTTGAATATGGAAGCTTTTTGCACTAAATAATAAAACACTTGACATTTACGTCTTTTTGAACTGGACTCTCCGTAAAAACAAGGCATATACTTTTGTAGAATGGCGAAATTTCGGTAGCCCACATTATGGACAGCTATCCATATGAAATGTGAAAGTTGTCCGCACTAAATAACGAAAGACTATACCTTTCCGAATTATATAAGGCCAAAGCTACGTGTCATCCGCACCAGTCCTGCACCTCTGATAAGTCAGGTGACACCCCTGGCAGATCTAGAGCTCTGCCAGGTGAGTCGCCTGATGTATCGGAGGTGCAGGTGGTACGGATGGCTCGAGGCTTTGGCCTTATACAATTCGGAAAGGTATAGTCCTTCGGTATTTAGTGCGGACAGCTTTCACATTTCCTACGGATAGCTGTCCGTAATGTGGGCTACAGACGTTCCGTCATTCTACGAAATTATATGCCTTGTTTTCATGGACGGTCCCGTTTCTAGATTACGGCAAACCATTCCGGCAATATTGAACCGGCAACTTTTACCCGTAAAATGGACAAAGGATAACTGTCTGTATAGTGATCTACGGACGTTTCGTCATTTTACGGAATTATATGCCTTGGTTTTACAGACAGTCCCGTTTCTAGATTACGGCAAACCATGCCGGCAATATTGAACCTGCAACTTTTGCCCGTAAAACGGGGTGAAAATTGTTTACAGTGTAGGGAAATTTACAAGCATGCCCTGAATTAAGGTAGTGTCTCGCCAGTTTTTGGTATCTATATTTTTTTCAGTGTAAGTATATAGTGTTAGACATACCTCACCAAATCCCTGTTTTTTCGTTTGGTATTGCCTTTAGCGAATGGTGCAAGTTGTAATTGTTTTTAGTTGTTGCATGATTGTAGTAAGGTGGTGAGCTGGTACTAATGAAACATCTTGAAAATAGTTCGCAAAAAAATCAAGAAGACAGGGAAAGTCACACATAAACCTCGTGCAAGCGCAAACTGAACTCGCATAGATCAGAGAAGGGAGAAATATAAATGCGGAAGAGCTCGAGCACAGGCCCAAGTGGAACGCGCTGATATACCTGTTAGCAAAAGCCAATTAAAAAAACAAAACAAAAAAAAAAACATAATTTTTATGTCAGTGAAGGTAACAGATAGATGGCTAGTACATAAAAAGAGCTCAATCTCTCTCTAAAATCTACGATGGATTGTCACATACCTATGCACTGTTTACACTACTCGTGTATGTCATCCTTAGGAAAAACGTCATTAATTAGCAGATACTATAAAAACATAGAAGATAATTATTTGAGGCCTTTCTTATTCGTGGTATGGGGCAACCAATGGTGTCCGCACATCCGTCGGTTACCTGAGCTGCCGAGGAAATAGTTTTTACAGCATTATGCATATGGGTGAATTAGCACAGCCGACTTGGACCTGTTCGAACTTTTGTTAAAGCTCCTAACGCATTCTTTTTTTTTTCTTTTTTAATGTATGTGTGTTGGGAGTCAGCACTCATATGTAGTGTATGTATTCCTAGACTTTATTCCCTGTTTTTTGGGTACTATATTTCAAGATCTGTGTGTGTAAATATTGCTTTTAGTTTACATTACAGAATAAATAAAATAGAAAGAGGGATGCAAGACGCATTGTTAGTCACCCATGGAGGGGTCTGGTTCGTCGACTTGCGGGGATCGGGAGGAAAAGAGGATAGAGTAGGAGGTGACAATGGGGATGGGCGTATTTACAGAAATGAAGGGTATAGCCGCCGATGCGCTGGAAGGACAGGTCGCATCCCACCGCCGCCCCAAACGCAGCCAGAGCACGCGCTCCCCTGCTGGGCGCTGACCTCAAGAAGCCGAAGCGCCGGGGCACGAGCGCCCCCGCCACGACTAGGGCGACGGAACGAAGCACCCGCCACTTCGACCCATCGGAGACCATAGGATGAAGGCATGTTGTATGCTAGTTCACAGTCTGGATGACAGGTTTGTCGTTTCTAAAAAGTCAATGAGGGCTTTCAGTATATTTGTTTTAGAGCGCAGCTCTTAGGGGCCCGTTTCCGACTTGAGCGGCGTCGCCGTCGGCGTCGCCGTCGCCGTCGGCGTCGGCGTCGGCGTCGGCGTAACCGCGCGGTGCATCATGGGAAATGTCCCATAATGCACCGCGCGAGCCCCCACCAAGGTCACGTGACCTCGTGGGGGTCACGTGACCCCCCGAAGTCACGTGACTCCCCTGAGGTCACGTGGCCCCCTCCTCGAGGTCACGTGACCCCCGCCGATGTCGCGTGACCCCCCGATGACGTCATCGTCACTGATGACGTCACCGGCATCCACATCGTCATCGTCATCATCATTGATGACGTCACCGGCATCCACATCGTCATCGTCATCATCACTGATGACGTCACCGGCATCCACATCGTCATCGTCATCACTGATGACGTCTCCGGCATCCGCATCGTCATCGTCATCATCACTGATGACGTCACCGGCATCCACATCGTCATCGTCATCATCACTGATGACGTCACCGGCATCCACATCGTCATCGTCATCATCACTGATGACGTCACCGGCATCCGCATCGTCATCGTCATCATCACTGATGACGTCACCGGCATCCACATCGTCATCGTCATCATCACTGATGACGTCACCGGCATCCACATCGTCATCGTCATCATCACTGATGACGTCACCGGCATCCACATCGTCATCGTCATTATCACTGATGACGTCACCGACATCCGCATTGTCATCGTCATCATCACTGATGACGTCATCAGTGACGTCACTGATGTCGTCACCGGCATCCGCATCGTCATCGTCATCATCACTGATGACGTCATCAGCGACGTCACTGATGACGTCACCGACATTCGCATCGTCATCGTCATCATCACTGGTGAAGTCATCAGTGACGTCACTAATGACGTCATCGGTACCCGCATCGTCATCGTCACTGATGACGTCATCAGTGACGTCAGTGATGACATCATCGGCATTGGGGGTCACGTGACCCCCAAGGTAACGTGACCCCCCCCTGGTTAGTTTAACCCCCCCCCCCCAGTGCCCTTCCCTCCTCCTCCTCAAGAGCTGCGCTCTAATTCGGCGTTACAGGGAGTTGTAAGCGGCTTTCATTTTTTTTCTCGTCCGGGATCCTGATGGGAAGAGGAGAGCGTTAGAATCCCCCGGCGAAACATGGAGAGCCTTCAGTGTTTGCGTTAGTGTGGTTCGCTCTGTCTCTAGCGACTGACACTCCCAAATAATGTGATTTCTGTCTTCGATGATGTTCAATCCAATTCAAGATGTTCAATCAGAATGAACTCACCACTTTACTACATGGAAAGGCTGTTGCTAGTTCTGGAGTGTCTGTAAAACAATCTACCTGACATCATTGCCTCACATCCCGGTTCCTGAAGCTCACATTCTCCGAGTACAGCCTTTCTGATTTTTCTCATCCTCTTATTTGCTTTTGTGTACAATCAATCGTGTTGCGAATGTACACCAGTCTGCGTCCTACGTGTTCCTGTCTTTTTGTCCTTGTCTTTTTGTGCACTTTTTGCAAGTTGGTCCATGATATTTTTTACCATATATTCTAATCTGTGTTTTCATCTTTGTACTTAGTGCAGCCTTTCCCAATTAGATGTTGGCATTCACTTTCGCCATCCTGATGTGAGTGACCTGAGACGACACAAAATGGCAGTCTCCCCTGCTGAAGTCCTGGCTTCATGGAAGACTGCCGAGGCTGTTCATGGTATGGTGCTCTATATATTTAGCAATATAATAGCAACTTATTGCTGCTAGGATTGTTTTTGACACAGACTGCATTTATCGGCTTGCCTTTAGCAATTCTGTTGCCACTCACGTGGAATGAAAGCCTTTAGGGAAACTGCGCATTTCATTCGTAAGCGGAATGCTCAGTTTTCAACAGAAGTGCATTGCGTTGCCTTGCGTTGGGGTCGGTGGCCGACTGGGCAAGCGCACACCATTTGGAGCACGTGGAACGAAAGCTTGCGCTGCAGAGCCCTGGGATCCTGGGTTCAGTCCGAACCCCTGCCCATTTCGATCTAGAAAGCATCGTACTGGCATGCGTATCACTACTGCGTGGTGCAGGTTGTAGATTCCATGCTAGCAGTCATACTGCACTGACTAAATTGCTCACCTACAGCGAGCAACTCATCGCAACTTTGAAATGGCTCACCAACTACACGCTGTAAAAATATCCACAGAACCCCAACAGCAGTGCGTCACTAATTGCATCCAGTATTGCTGTGTGTTGTATCTGTATTTTGTATTTGTTTATTTAGTGTTCCCAATAATGGCTGAAGCCTTCCAATTGATGCGCTTGTTAGTAGCAACACACAAACACAAACAAACGGCGAGAGTGGTGAACACCACCACTTTTACCGCTCGCCGCCGCGCCCATTGGTTTTTGGAGAAGTTTGCAGTGTTAGTCCTCGTGGTATTTGGTCATATATCGCACATGGGCGCAACCAGGGCACTGTACCTACAACTCAACATTTGCAAGACTTGCGTGAATACACCCTGTAGGTGCTCGCACTTTCAGAGTCATTTTAATGTTGCAGAAATGATAGAATGGATGCTTGGGCGAGTTGATGAACCATATTCTATGGTAACAGCGCAGAGAAACATTCGCACACCAGATACTCAGGAAGACAAGCACACGCGCTGAACTTGCAACTCTCGTGTATTCGACTACTTCGTTCTTCTCTTCAACGTCTAGATTGACTTTTCAGAGTGCGATAAGGAGAATAGCAAAAAATACAAGGAAAGAAGCAAAGAACAGAAAAAAAAGAAAAGAAGGAAAAACAAAAATAGGAAGCGCTTACAAGTCATCCCTCTCCCTCACTACTATCCTTAAGATAGAAACTGGAGCTTTTTGGTCGACAACACAATAGAAGGACTACCTACTCACCTGCACTTCAGATGCTCTATTCTTTGCGTTTCCATTATTTCTCTTGGCAATGGGTCTCGACTCTTAACTATAACGGAACAATTTTCAAAATGTGCTATACAACCACACTCCGGACAGTGGGTTCCCAAATGTCCAGCGGCGACTCGGTGGGTGTTATAAAAATGCTCCTTTAAACGATCATTTAAACACCTGCCAGTCTGGTCTACATAAGTAGTGTGGTAAGATGTATGTAGGCCAGACTGGCAGGTGTTTGAATGATCGTTTAAGGGAAGATTTTTACAATAACCACCGAGTCATCGCTGAGCATTTGGGAGTCTGCTGTCAAGATTGTGATTGCATAGCACATTTTGAAAATTGTTCCATAATAGATATGATTTGAGACCAATTAACAAGAGAAATAATGAAAGCGCAAAAAATAGAGCATCTGAAGGACAAGTGTGTAAGTAGTCCTTCTATAGCGCTGTCGACCAAAGAGCTTCAAATTCTATCTAAACAATAGCGGTGAGAGAGAATGATGATTTTTAAGGGTTTTATTTCTTCTTTTGTGTTGTCTTTCGCCTTTTTCCTTGTATTTGGTGCTATTTCTTCTGCTTATCACGTTCTGGAAAGTTATTCCAGACGTTGAAGAGAAGAATGAAGTAGTCGAATACACAAGAGCTATAAGTTTAGCGCGTGTGCTGGTCTTTCTGAGTATGTGTTGAGTGATTATTTCCCTGCACTGTCACGGTAGAATATACAAAATTAATAATGCCATTGGCATATTTGTCATGCCAAAGCCTGTCACACTTGTTCCGAACTTTGATCTCCACGAGATCACAATGCCATCGTTTCTGTTGTAGTGACACTGCAGACTCTATACTTGTTTTGCTTCAGTTTTTGTAAGGGGGGCGCTGTAGTCCGATTCTACAGATCTATGGTGTACTAGACTGCACCATATTTGCAGAGCTAGCCTTCGGTTTTTGTAGTTCCATCGAAATATATTCCAGCTTTTAAGTTATTTGTTATTTGGCATGTAAATTTACAAGCTTATCTAGATTGAAGGCAGCAACTATTTTACCAGCACTCATGGTACGCGTTTGAAGTATATTGCGTTAGTATAATTGACCCAACCTCTTACTTTTATTTGTCAGTGCCTCTAGCGAATTGTGCATGCTAGGATTGCTTTTGTTTGTTTGTTTCACATAATCTACGGCCCATTTTTCACCTTTCTACTCAGTGCAGCCTTCGACGAACAGAACCTAGCATCGACCAGGCCGAGGTTCAGTCCATGGCAGTGTGCAAAAGTTGTTGATGGGTAAGCTGCCTTATATATACAGCTGTCTAAGAGCAGCTTGTCTTGGGTGACAATTTGAAATGCATTTTTATGTTCTAGAAAGTGAAATTTTCATGGGCATACTTGAAATGTGAAACCTTACCAAGCCTGTTGTGAACTTTCATCCTCTTGAGATTTCAATACAGCCGTTTGTGCTGCGCACACACTGGCTACTTCAGCCAGAGAGAGACTTGATCCATATGAAGGTAAACAGGCGAGTATCAACGGCTCAGTTCCGTGTGTGGTGACGTTCTCTCCTTATCAGACGACTTACCACACTTGGTTCGCAAGGCATTTGAAAAGGAGAGCAAGTCAGCTGCTGGATGATGCTCCCAGTACTGAGCAGTCGAGGATTGCTTGTTCACCTTTGTATAGATCACGACTGCACTTCAAGCTCGGCAAGTGTGACACTTATCTGATTCAGCCTAGCAGTGGTGTGCTGAGCGGTATGTGTAGAGCTAGTTGATTTGTGTGTAGACAGTGGCTGTGCGGTATAAAACAGACCGAATTGGGAACTTTAATGCAATTTTTTGTACTCCCATTGATGTTATGATTATGAGTACACAACGTTTTATGGTGCAAAAAAGAAACGCTATGTAATCGTTTTTTGAGACTGTGTGTGCGACCTCCAAGCTTGTGTTTGTACGTTCTGTGCGGTGAAATGCCCTGTATAAGCAAAATTAGAGAATCATTGAGCTATAGGCTGCAAGGAGTGAAAACCGCAGTCCACCCGCATTCTCCCCTCTTCTGTACACTGTGCAAATGCAGACGGACGCGCACTTTGGATGCTTTGCACTTAAAGGCCCCACATAAAGCGCACTGCTTAATACGCATCAATTATTGTGAAGTCTTCGCGGATTTGGCTTTTACATGTCATGCACATAGGAAGCACAATGGTGATGTAAAGTATGCCGAAATCGTAATGGTCCACTTTAAGGTTTTACAGGGTATGTTCTGTAAAATGTGGGCCAAATTGTTTGTGTCAAAACTTTACATCACCCAAAAAAAAGGTCTTGTGTGGTCCTAGGCCAGGGGCCTATTTAGAAAAATTATTACAAAACAATGTAGCTAATAATGTGTATATCTGCTTATTATTGTTTTTTTTCTTCCAATTACAGCATACACGGAGGGTATCTCCAAGGAGAAGAGGTGGGATTATGTAGAGAAGCTAGTGCTTCTCTCTATGGGTACAAAGCTGTCCGAAATAAAGTCGGAATGGAAAAAGCACCACCAAGTTCCGCCTGGTCCTGAGCAGCCACAATAATGAACACAGAATTCAGAAAAATAGTAATATCAAGCACGTAGGCGGGCAGCCACACGTTTTGAGTTCGCAATGACATTAGATTATGATCACAAATATTCCTGCTTTGCTCAAAGTCGCATAGTTTACACACCATATTGGTTATGGTTAGCGCAGCAGGAATATTTTTTGATCAGACTTAAACGTCATTGTTAATTCAACAAATGTGGCTTTCTGTGTAAGTCCTTTGTGTTTTTACTTTTTTTATTTGTGTGTTCGTTATTTCATTTGGTTCTTTTGATTTAATCCGGGTTTCTGTTACTTATGTGTTCATTATTTATTTATTTTTTTCTTTTATTAAGTTTTAGTTAAAAATATGATGCCCTCGTCATTTTCCAGTTCGGGAAACGGTGGTGACCTCGTCGTGTTCAAGGAGCAGTAATGAACTTTTCATCTTTTATTGCTTCCGGCGAACAATGGTGTCTGTGCGTGTGTGTTGGTCACAATAGATGATTTCGGGACTGAACGGAAAAACAAGGCGAGCGAGGAGCGACTGGGGGACTTTGAACATCGCACGGTGCAGGGATAGACTTCAACGACGAGGCTAGCAAGCGAGCCCATGTCAAAACTGCTGTGCTCGACCGGTGAGTTGAATCAGAACTTTACCCTGTGAGTAAGGATCAACGACTTTGGAACTTTGGTATAGTTTACAGCTTAATTGTCGCCTTCCTTTTGTTTTATTTTAATAAGAGTCTGTGTGCTATTACATTTTTGGTTTATTTTAATGGTTGTTCGTGTGATATTACTAATATTTGTCTTGAACGGCGGAAGTGCTTATTTGGAATTTCGGCGCTTTTATGTATAAAACTTTTTTTGCAAACCATATTATCTGTCTGCTCCCTCGAAAACCAATCCCGCCAAAGGGCTGTGACTTTCAGATGTCGAATGATATGTTACAACGTTTGCTAAGTAGCGATCGCCTGCATTTTATTTTTGTAGCATACATATTTGTCGGAATTACAAATTTCGAACCAGGCCAATAAAGATTGGTCAGTGGCCTATTCTGCCGATGTATCTACGTAAACACACGTTTGGCAGTGTGGGATAGCACTAAAATGTATATTTTGTGGATATTCATAGAATTGCATTATATGATCCCATGTCTTGACCTGAAAGTATGGTACCTGCCCATGGCAATAATTTTAATGTGATGCTAGCAGGAGCATCACATGAAAATTGCTTTATATGAGGTGGGTACTCTATTTGCCAGGCCCAAAACGGGATCATATAAAGCAATCTATATATTGTATATAAGGAATTGGGCAGATATGTCTATATCTATCCATATACGGCCGGATTATGCATATGTGGTCATATCTTCCCAATTCCTTATATATCAATATTTGTATTTTCATTATAAGTCTAGATATGACATTTTTGTAAGGGATGGATTGTAGCATCAGCTGCAGTACATCGGAAGGTGAAACAGTAGGTGTGTCACTCTATTAAACTATTTCTATTATATTCAGGTGTTGCCTGATACGGTTTAATATATGGTTAGACCCACTCCGGTGAAGCTCTACGGATTGGCCGGATACGGTTCAGCTTCCGCTTCGACCAATTACGGTTGGGTTTCCGGAGTGGGTATTTCCGGTTCATTTACGATTTCTAGAAATCCGGTTTGCTTAGGGGAACATATGACGGATTAAAATTCAGGACTCATTCCGGTTTATTTTTAAACCGTTTTTTTTGGTTGGGCACGTGACCCCCTAGGTCACGTGACCCCCCTAGGTCACGTGACCCCCCTAGGTCACTCCACCCCCCCCCCCAGTACCCTACCCTCCTCCTTTTCAAGAGCCACGCTCTAATTCGGTGTTACAGGGAGTTGTAAACGGCTTTCACTTTTTTTATGTTTTTTCAGTTTTTGTGTGGTGATAAAGATAAGTTTGTTGATTTGCATCGACGGACGTCTTTCCTGACCCCCACAAATTGGTGACCTGAGGAACGCCGCACCTCTGAAGCCCTTTCCCTGCTGCGCCAAGCTCATCAACCGCTTCCAGCCGTCATGGCGCAGTCTGGTGAACCCGCCACTGGTGGACTTTCAGCTTTACACCTTCGACTGCCTCAGTTCTGGCCAGCGGACCCTTAGATCTGGTTCGCCCAGGTGGAGAGCCAATTCACTACGGCCCGGATAACATCACAAGTCCAGAGGTTCCACCACATCATCGCAGCGCTTCCGCCGAACATCGCAGCGGAAATTCGGGATCTGGTCCTGACACCGCCGGCAGACTCCCCCTACGACATCCTCAAGGTGGAGCTCATACGGAGGACCAAGTCGTCGGAACAGCGCCGACTACAACAGCTCCTTACTTCAGAGGAGCTGGGCGACCGCAAGCCAACACAACTACTGCGTCGCCTTCAACAACTGTTGGGTGAGAAGGCGCCGACATTCGATGGAGCACTGCTGCGATAATTTTTTCTGCAACGGCTCCCGACAGGTGTCCGCATGGTTCTCGCCTCTGCCGCTGGACTCAATCTTGAGGATCTGGCAAAGCTCGCGGACTCTGTCATGGAAGTCGCAGTGCCCACCATCGCACACGTCCAAAACCAGTCCGGACTATCGCTTCCCACGACTCCTTCGGCCGAAGTGGTGACACCACCATGTGACGTCAACAACCTTCGCGAGGAGTTCCACAAGGAGATTGGACGACTCTGCACAGATCGCCGCTCTCACCGATCGCATTCCAGCAGGTCAACGACCAAGGTCATCTTCCCGACAGCGTAGGCCTCGACATCCCTCGCCCTCTCGAGGTACGTGCTGGTACCATCGCACTTTCGGCGCACAAGCGAAGAAATGCGTTTCACCATCCACGGCCTCGGAAAACGCCCAGACCCACCACTAGAGGCGGCGAGTGGTGCCGGTTCCGAAACCAGCAATCTGTTTTTTGTACTAGACAAGAATACTGGTCTTCGGTTCCTAGTCGACACCGGCGCCGCGGTAAGCGTCCTTCCCGTGACGGCCATGTCAACTAAGCCGCAACGCGCTAACATCACCTTGCAGGCCGCAAACAAATCCGCCATCGCGACGTATGGTGAACGAGCTCTCACCTTCAACATCGGGATGAGAAGACCGCTAAGATGAATTTTCCTGGTTGCCGACGTGACAGACCCGATCCTTGGAGCAGATTTTCTCCACAACTATAACCTGCTAGTGGACATGCAACGGTTACGCCTTGTAGATGCCACGACTCACCTAGCTGTCCAAGGCATACCATTCATCTCACCGCTCCCACAACGTTGCATTCCAACCACTACAAAGTTTGAAGATCTTCTCCAACGTTTCCCGTCGCTTACACGTCCCGCCAACGTTTTGCAACCAGTAAAGCATGACGTGACACATCACATCGTAACGTCCGGACCTCCCACTCATGCTCGTTCACGACGCCTTCTGGACAAACGGTTGAAGATAGCGAAAGCCGAGTTCGAGCACATGCTTGAACTCGGCATCATCAGACCATCGTCCAGCCCATGGGCATCACCCCTCCATATGGTGCAAAAGAAACCCCCGGGTGATTGGCGGCCCTGCGGAGACTACCGCGCTCTGAACAACACCACCGTTCCAGACCGCTATCCCCTACCCTACATCACAGATTTCTCAGCGTCCCTGGAGGGAGCTACCATATTTTCGAAAATTGACCTGGTCAAAGCGTACCATCAGATCCCCGTGTAACCAAGTGACATACCGAAAACGGCCATCATAACACCTTTTGGACTTTTCGAGTATGTGGGGATGCCTTTCGGCCTTCGTAACTCGGCACAGACATTTCAACGGTTTGTCGACAGCGTCACCCGTGGGCTTACCTTTTGTTTTGCCTATGTCGACGACATCCTAGTGTCCAGCGCTAACGCCGAAAAACATCTCGAACACCTGGAGATCCTTTTCCAGCGCATGGCGGAATACGGGCTCATCATCAACAAGGCCAAGTGCAAGTTCGGCGTTTCACAACTGGATTTTCTTGACCACAGGGTCGACTCCAAGGGTGTTCGCCCTCTTTCATCCAAAGTGGACACAGTCAAGAACTTCCCAACGCCTACATCACGCAGGAAGCTTCGCGAGTTCCTTGGCCTCGCGAATTTCTATCGCCGTTTTCTGCCGCATTGCGCCACTGTCCTCCAACCCCTGACTGATCTCCTAAAGGGAACTCAGCGGGACACCACACCTCTGCCACGGTCTCCAGAGGCAGCGGAGGCATTCCTAACCATCAAGTCATCGCTCGCAGAAGCTGCAATGCTGGCGCACCCGCTCGCTGGTGCACCTCTCTCGATCATGACGGATGCCTCAGACGTCGCTGTAGGAGGAGTACTGCAGCAGTTCACTGACGGAAATCGGCAGCCCCTTGGGTTCTTTTCCAAGAAGTTGGCGCCAGCCGAGTCCCGGTACAGTACTTTTGGACGAGAACTACTAGGCATATACCTTACCATCAAACATTTTCGGCATTATTTAGAGGGTCGGCAATTTCGCATCCTCACCGACCATAAGCCGATAACTTATGCACTTCAAACGATCAGGAACCGTCTCTCTCCTTGAGAGATTCGGAACCTTTCATTTATTGCGGAGTTCACAAGTGATATACGCCATATCAATTTCACAGACAACTCAGCTGCTGATGCCTTGTCACGGATACCTTGCTGCAACGCCATTCCCACCGCTGTGGATTTCGTCGCTCTAGCAGCAGCACAGCAAGGCGACCAAGACATCCCGAAGCTACGATCCGCATCTAGCAACCTTGACCTGCGTGACGTGTTGCTGCCAGGCTGCGACACAACGATAATTTGTGACATGTCCACGGGATCACCCCGACCGGTTGTACCTCCAACGTTTCGGCGATCCATTTTCAACTCACTGCACAACCTTTCTCATCCCGGCATTCGGTCGACCCAACATCTCTTCGCCCAGCGCTTCGTTTGGCAGGGGATGAACGAAGATGTGCGTGAATGGGCTCGCACGTGTCTGCATTGTCAGCTGTCTAAGGTTCATCGACATACCTTTGCACCTTTCGCCGCAGTACAGACACCCACCACTCGCTTCGACAACATCCACGTGGACATCGTCGGTTCTTTGCCACCATCCGATGGAGCCATCTACATGCTCACTTGCATATACAGATTCGCCCGCTGGCCAGACGTTTTTTTCTCACCGAAACCATTGCGAAGACAATCGTCAGTGGTTGTATTTCACGATTTGGAGTTCCGTCATCTATCTCCACCGACAGAGGCGCACAATTTGAATCTCGTTTCTTTTACGAGATTTTGACTCTTATCGGGTCCTCCCGAATTTGAACAACTGCTTACCATCCCGCTGCTAACGGCCTTGTGGAAAGGTTTCATCGTACCCTAAAGGCCGCACTAAGAGCACACAACGACAGCGAACAACTGGATGACACTTCTTCCCATCGTGCTTCTACGCCTCCGCACAACACTCAAGCCAGACTTAGGATGCACTGCTGCAGACGTAGTTTACGGGCAGTCACTTCGCCTCCCAGGAGAAATGTTCGTGACGTCTCCTACTTCTACCGTGCCCGATCCTTTCAGCTATGCCACCCAGCTTCGAGAAGTTATGCGGAACCTGCGTGCCACACCAACAAGGCAGCAAGACCGTCATCCGACGTAAGTATGCGACGAGTTAACCTCGGCCACACAGACGAAATCAGAATTTTCAGCCTTTCAGGGGTTTTAAAGTTAGCCTCTGAAATATAGGCCCACCGTCCACACCTGTCACAACTAATGAGGGATTCCTCTTTCTTCGCAACTTTCCGTTCATACATTTGTGAATCTTGCTCAGTGTTGGCGTCATACAGTCCACGTTGGATCATCCCAGTCATCTGCCATACTGAGGTAAGTGGGAGAGGTTCGTCCTGAATCCCAGAAGAGGTGGACATTAACTCTGGGGATGTTAAAAACGCTCCCTCACAGTCACTGAGCATACCGGCACCAGCTCTGCTTTAGGGAAGAGCAGGCAGGGGCTCAACTGGCCTCACTGCATCTGCGTTTGGCTCGCCGTCGCTGTTCCGTGATGTTTCCTCAGACTGTATAGTGGTAAGAAAGGAGTGGGATACTTCCGTGGCGGCTTGCAGTCGCTGTACCAGTTCGCTTTTAGATCCAACCATGGAAAGTCCTGTTGCTTTTAGCTCCTGTTTAATATCGGCGACCTTCCTCTTCATCCTTCATCCGTGCCGCCATATGGTATGTATGTATGTATGTATAATTATATTTGAAGCACAATCTCTTTGTAACCAGAGTCTTGTAAGACATGCCAATAAAAGCAAAAAAGATAAACTAAATAAAAAAGGACAACATCGAAAGAGAAGTGGTTAGCACCTGTGTTCAAAGTTCGCCAACCGTCACTTCCGCACAGTCAAAGTTAATCAGTTCACATGACACCGTCGTTTTAAGTGAGTGCTTGCCCCTCCAGCCAAAAGTAAAGCAGCGGCTATTGGCCATCTTGGTCACCTTGGTCGTCTTGGTCACGACCTCCATTTTTCAGTCGAGTCTGCCACCATGCCTCGAACCTCCGCTTGGAGCATACTACATGGGTCTGCTCGTTGGTGAAACCAAGTGCCTGCTCCAAGCGGGCACCCACGACAGGCGTTGGCTGTGGCGCCCTGCTCGCAAACAGCAAGTGCTCGATTGTCTCTTCGCCCGCTCCACACGCACTGCATACCGTGTCAGTCACGCTGCTATCGTACTTGCTTTGGTATAGGCGGGCACGTAGGGCACCACCTATACCGAAGCAAGTACGCTTCGGTATAGGTGGTTTTGCTTTGCCTTAACTCACTTAAATCGCAAAGCATGAGCAATGACCTCGCCGCATTTTTAGATACATTTTTTTTATGTCTGGCCATTCCTAAGCCTAAATGAACGCGACAATTGTCGGCATGGCAACGTCTTTGGAAAGTGGATTTCCTTAACTCAATCGGCTGAGTATTGATAGCACGCAAAAGCTGGCGACGTGCGCGATCAAAAGCGTCTCTGTGGTCGGCCTTCCGCAATAGACTACTTCCATC
The DNA here is from genome assembly GCF_016920785.2 of Ixodes scapularis. Taxonomy (NCBI): domain Eukaryota; kingdom Metazoa; phylum Arthropoda; class Arachnida; order Ixodida; family Ixodidae; genus Ixodes; species Ixodes scapularis. The sequence continues at coordinate 479,558 of NW_024610079.1, read as the reverse complement.
AAGCCCTACATGCAACACGGCGCGCGTTGGACTCTGGGAACTAGTCGGCCAGCCAGGGACGAGGGTGGCATGGTTTCGGTTCCGATCGACACGTCGACAAGAGATTATGCACAGAGCGTGGACTATTAACGGCCGTTATCTCATGTTTTCTGGTCCCGAGAGCGTCATTTGTGGTCTCTAAACTAACCTAAATGGCCAGACCTCGAAGCTTTAGACAAGCCCGAGACGTATAGCTTGCCTTAACTCATGCTGTTGCATTTTTGTACTTGAGCCTTTCTGTTAGCGTTCCAATCGAGGTATGTGGACGAGCCAGTGCTGGGAATCTCGACGCTGCGAAGCTCGGGGATCTTGCTTGTGTACGAACCAACAAGTTCTAGCAACCAGTAAGTATGCATACACCGAGCTCGCGCCTTTACATTAGTGTTGTTGATCAGCAAGTTTGTTTGTTTCGTGCGTCCGTAGACGAAATATCACTTTTTGCAATTAATGTTTTTCTTAATACGCCTGAGTACGCGAGGTAAAACTCAAAGGCGCCATTGAAAAGCTCAATTTTAACACACTTCTTATCTCTTATTTGTACTGACCCGCAGCACTGCACGAAGTGAGGTCCCCACCCGCTTGGCACTCCACTAATGTTCAACATGGCGTATGCGCATAAAGTTATCCTGCCAATCATATAGGCACATTCGCACATACAGACCGTTTTTAGAAAGCAAAAGTCGAGCACTTGTGTGAAGAATGTCGCAATGTTCGCCGGGAGTGCGCCGGACGGGCCTGAACCCCTATGCGGTGCGCCAAACGAACGAAATTATTCAAAGCGCGTTTGGCGGTTGCTAAGGGCCATAATATTTGTTATGTGTTTGCTTTCTTCCTGCCTGAGTATGTCGAGATAATTTCAGACACACCGTTCAGGCGCAGATCTTGGGCGTCAGTAAAAGCTCGTCCAAAAAGGCTTACAGAGGAGTAGGGGATGCTTGTTAGGGCCTCCGTCGTAGCTAGCCGATCTCAGCGTTTGCGAAAACTTAATCTTCTATCAGCATAAAATTTGAGTGGGAGATATACGATGACACGAAGAAGACATCATAGTAACTTTTCTGTAGTAGTGAGGTCGAATTTATTGCGTTTCCTTCAAAGTTCATGTGTCAGAGCTGGGCTCAACTTTGATACTCCTGTGAGAATGCGGCTTGCTTTTTGCCCAATGAAGTAACAAGAAGCGGACGTTTGGCAAACAAAATAGGTGAAAGGCTCCAGATGAACAAATTTCAGTACTAGTTCACTGGTACTAGACGGGATTATTGAAATTGAACTCAAAGATTCACTCGTGGGGTGAGGTGACTAAGCCACGTCTTACTACGTTTGTATACGCACTCATAATATCCGGTGTTTCGGGAACCAAGAAAAGTGCCCCGGTCTTCGTTTTGTATCGCTCGAGAATGAGTGTATTGTACGTTCGTGAAAAGTCAGATAATCGAAAACGCAAGCAGCGCGTTCGGTCGCGGCGTGATAGCATGAGATGAAGCTGCTCAGTCGAAACCGAAACTGAGCGGCCAACTAGTTCCCAGAGTGCACTGCGTGGTATTTTGCCGCCATGGGGCGCGTCGGTTTTGGAAGAAGTCCATTGGCTGAATGGTGACTATGACGTCAGCAAAGGTTTTCCCATCGACAGAAATAAGAGTAATGTAAGAACTTCAATTTTGACGGTGTAAGCAGTGTTGGTTTCAGAGCGCAGCGATCTCAAGCTTACACCACGCTAATTATAAACACCGTCGAACTTGTGCTTCGTAAGGTAATGACGTTACGAGAGGAAACCATAAGAGGGCGCCACCAAAACATCTCGCCGCTTCTAAATTTCCCAAGCGCCGAGGTGCATGCTACGAGTGCAGTTACACGCGTTGCACGTGCTGGGGGGCTTTGTTGCACGTTTAGGACCCCCAGGAGACTAGAAAGAAAGAAGTGACGTCAACAATGCTCTTTGGATGTCGATTGGTGGAGTCGCTGATGACGCGTTGCGTGGTGCTGCTAAGATATGTCAACGTTATTAGATTAGCTCAGTTACGGAACTGCTCATAGACGCTGCACGCACGAAAAGTACCCCCCCCCCCCCCCCCCTCACTCACCACGACTCGCCAAGCGTCGCTCGACGCGCCGACGGACGGCTGCCTTGGTAACTCCAGCGTATTCTATGGGAATCGGGCACGGTGAAATCGGGTCGGGATCGCTATGTACGTTTCGAAGCACGGCGTCTAGATGGCGCTTCAACTCTGCTCTTCGGAACGCACAGTTATGAAACAAAAATCTAGATCGCGCTTCGCACGACACTTGGCGGATTGAAGTGAGTGAGGGGGGGCGGGGGAGGGGGTACCCCTTCCGCTTGAGTTCCACAACTGAGGTAATCTAGTAACGTTGGATATGTTCATTCACACCTACGTCACTTCCTTCTCCCTAGTCGCCTGGGAGTCCAAAACGTGGAACATAGCCCCCCTGGCGTCTGCAGTAGTATTTCTTCGAAAGCGAGAATTCTAAAACAAATTTTGCCTTGCACGCGCGTTTGTCAAAATCTATTATGATTATTTACCTCGAATGTTTTATAAGAGGGAGGCCAGCGCGCGCGGACCGTAGAATTACTTTTTTAGCGTTCTCCTCGATGCTTGGATAATTTAGAAAAAAGTATATTGGGACGCTGTCTGCTTTTGTGTGCTATTAATACCCGGCCGATTGAGTCAAGTCAATCCACTTTCCAAAGACGTTGTCATGCCGACAATTATCGCGTTCATTTAGAGTTAGGAATGTCCAGAATCGAAAGACTATCTAAAAAATGCGGTGAGGTCACTCCTCATGGTTTGCGATTTAAGTGAGGTAAGGCAAGGCGAAAGTCTCCTGCACCATTTGTTGCACTAACGCGCCCGATATTGCAGCTACAGCGACATATAAAGCGAGCGGCGCTCAATAACCGGGGCCCCACCATGTTTTCCCACGTCCCTACTAAGCCAGTCACGTGATTTGAAAATCCCTCTGCTAGGTAATGTGGCGAACTTTAACCGCGGTTAGCGCTTCGTGCAAACAGGCCCTGGTCGTTTTTTTAATTAATATTATTTTTTATTGCGCGAGTTATTTGTGGAACCCGTACGGCTGCGCCAGTTCTCGTACAAGGAACCCCGTTGCCTATGCTCCGAGCTAATGTCTCCAGCAAATGCGCTCAGAACAAAACGAGCAAATCGTTCTGAGCTAATGGCGAGACATATGCAGGGCAAAACAACCAGCGCTTGTAAAAAAATCAGATTGCTTGGGCGTAATTAATACAGCGAGGATTTCGGAGCCCAATTCCACATATTTTATTGTAATTAAATTTATATGACGGCCGGCCTCCGTGATTGTGTTTGGCTCCTTATAGATTTCCAGAAAAAAACGTGATGATGTGATAGACGCGAGTTTTCTAAATATTAGCTTCAGAAATTAAATAGCACAAGATTGAAAGCAAACTTTACTAGGTACTAGGTAACTCGATGTTTACTTTGACCAAAACCATATGAGATTAGAAAACAAAAATATGACTCTCTAGTGTAGACACCGAGTTTGGTAAACCCAAAGTAGGACTGATGCGGGAGTCTCACGCTTAACAAAGTAATCCCAAGGTTATATATTCACTCATGGAATTAAATGGTCAGAATTGATTTTAAGAGAAGTACAGTGATAAATTCAGTGACTGGCCAGGCAAATATTTTGGGCCTGTGAATAGCTTTTGCACAGAGTTTAAGTAATGTAACAGACTTAGTTTGGTGATTTTTGCGCCCAAGCAGTGCTGTGCAAAACTAAAAATATGCAAAGGGTGGACGTTGTTGTATAAAATATGAGGCAAGTGCACACATTGCACGCTCATTAACACTGAAACAACACTACATTTTACACTAACTTTGAACTTATCGAAAGCCAAGGCTACATTGAATACTGATGTTTGAACACATATACTGCTCAGGCCTTGATGTTTGAATGTTCATTTAGTACTTGATCACTTTGATATGTGGTCTTTATTTCTTATAACAGAAAGAAAGAGGTATTAAACTCTTGAGTTGATAGAAAATCTCCACCTGCCGAAAGGTACAGTGCTAATCACACTTGTCTATAACGCGCAGGCGTGCGACTTTCTTCGGGAGCACTATAGTGGTGGCATTCGCGGAAACTAAGCTAGTCACGTGGCGCAACATGGAACGGCCCGCTCGAGGGGTGTCTTGCCCACTCTATCAGCTGGCGGCGAACGCGGAAGGCTGCTCGCACGCTTTTTACAAACATAATTGCTCGAACAATAAACAGACTAAGGCATGAAGGCGTATCAACGATGTCGTCATCAAGAAACAAAAAAAAATATGTCATAAAGCACTTCACTTTTACCGCTTATCAAGCTGATAGAGTGGGCAGAGACGCCTAAAGCGGGCCGTTCCACGTTGCGCGACGTGACTACCTTAGTTACCGCGAATGCCACCAGTCTAGCGCTCCCCGAAGAAAGTTGCACGCTCCCGCGTTATAGACAAGTGTGATTACCACTGTACCAATAATCTCGGCGCCGATTATGAGCCTTTGCTGAATGACAAGGGTGGTGTGCTGACGAGTTTTTTTTTTTTTTCCACGCGCTATTTCATACAGTCACAGTTGTTATTAAATAAAAAAAAACATTGTTTACTCACGCAAGCAGCTACATAGGAAGTTTAAAATATTATGTCTTGATTGTGGCACACATGGCAAGGAGCATAGATTTTTTTTGGCAATCCACGAAATGTGTTGCTCATGGGTTACCTTGGTCTCAATGCAGGTCGCACACAAACGAGCACGAGCTAGATCGAAGTTGGAAACGAAAACCATAATGATAAGCAAGTGTGAAGATACTCAAAAACTGAAAAACTGCACATATCCAAAAGGTAAGCTTAGTTCTACCAAATACTTTAGCAGTAAAGTATTTCGTTTTATTGCGCGAGCGAAGAGGAACCTACAAGCGAGAGCATGCTGTCCTAAATAACTCAACCAGTGAACAAGCGCACGTACTCGGAAGAGCCGTTCAAAGCATGGAGCTCGCTTTTATAGCTTTTGGTGCACTCAGACCTAAATTCATTTAGGCACGAAGTGCTTTCGCACTTAAATGGCAATTGCAAACAATCAAATTATTTTGCTTTTTTTTTAATAAGCGCGAAAATTTATTTTTATCGTTTGCGTTAACGTGCCATTTTCTTATTTATACAATATTTTCCCACAAGTCCGTCATATAGTCCGTCATATAGACAAAAAAAAAAACGAGGGCGCGAACACACAATAAAAATGAAATGTCACGGCGCATTGAAAATCAGTCGTTAGTGTATCAGACAGCAGGAGTTTAATGCGGCGACACTTTTACCCGTTAATACTATAAATTTAGCTAGTGCAGTAAAAGCGTTAGATCGGGTTTTTAACGTGCATCGCGCAGTAGTGACACACGATCGCACGCCGGTACGATGCAGATGGGCGATTGAACCCAGAGCCCCTGCGGGTTCTGCAGTGTGAGCTCCATTCTTTGAATGGAGCTCAAGGTCGCATATTTCTCCACGCGCTGTGATCTGCGGTGTGCCGGCATGCTTTGCCAATAATCCCCCACCGCTCGTGGTTTAGCCTAGAGTCACTCTATATGGCAGCGTAGCTGCCAGAGTAGCGACACGACGTAAAATTATCTAGATGCACGACGTAAGAAGCATCGATAGTGATCTCCGTTTTGGGCTTGGGAGGTTGCCATGGTAACAGTGCTGCTAGCGACACTGGACGGCAACTTTTTTTCTAGTTGATAGCTCCACTCGTTCATTAAAAAGTGGTAAAAGACGCTTGGCATGGCGGTACGGCACGGGCCTCTAGAGGAACGTTGCCTGTTTCTTCTGTGAAGGGAGACGATTTGCAGCGCGGGACTGTCGGGAGACGAGAGCTGCTAAGTACGGTATAGGTGGACGGACAAGGCGAGTGGTTTTCCGCGCAACGGGATGGGCTGCCGCTTCGTGAGACGTACGTGCCGTCCTTGTACTTTCGCACATCGCTCCTATGGAACAAAATCCGATTACGCCGGCAACGACAGGACGATTGCCTCAAGACGTGACTGCTGCTCGACTGCTAAATAGTAAGCGAATGTATGCTTAGCGTCATATCCTTCAAGACCGAATCATTCCTCCAAGATGAGATTATCTGACAGACTGGCGAGGAGCGACGTCGACAACGGTCTCACCCTCGTTTGCGCGATGAACAGTCGACGGGGTTAAACCAAGAAGGACAACATGGTGGTCTCCAGAAGATTGTTAAAAGAGACGGACGCTAGATATGAGGTGTTCTTGCCGACAGGCCAAGTGGTCGTCCGGAAGTTTACCGGCGTGCAAAAAGTCAATACTTTTATCTGCTGCAGCACACATATCCGTTTTAAAGGGCCCATGGAATGATTTTTTAACTTTTTCTTCCATAGCTGTAATCCTCAACTCAAAAGCGAACTGTGAAATCACGCGGTCGCGACATGCTAGGGCACCGGTGCGATGACCCCAAGCTTCCACCGTGCTTTTTAAGCACACCATAGAACTTGGGATTCGCAAGGGATGAAAAGTGCCGTCAGTGCACTCACCGGCCACGAACGCGAATTCAAATATTCGTCGACGAATTTATTGTTGACGAGCGCATAGTCCGAGTGACGCAGTTTTCATGTGCAATGCGTGGGCTGGGGTCGGCTGACGTCATTTTGGCCTTTGTAAGCATTGCAAAGACGATATTTAGAACCATACACACATGATGATAACATCATAGCACACTGACGTTAATGAGCACAAAACGGGCCCAGCCACAAAAAATAAATAGTACAGCACTCGTAAAAAATAACTGTTTGTAACTTGTTAATTACAAAGACGAACACACCTCTGAGCATTTAAGAGTAATAGTATGTGTTGATGCATTGTTATATAGCAGGTCTTTTTATATACGTCATTTGAGCAAACACCAGTTTGTCACTTAAAAAATAATAAAAAAACGCTGGGATCAAATGCAAGCCATTGAAACGAAAGCACGTTATATCAAAGTCTTCAGAACTGCCAATTCGTAAAATCGTCGATTAGCACAAAAGGCGCTTCCTCGCAGGCGCTTCCTCGCTGAAAGTTGCTGTGATTATTCGGTTACCCAGGGCTGAAGCAACTTCCCCTAGGCCCTAAACGTGGGGTCTACCTTTCGTTTCGATTCTCGGAAATTCAAAATTCCAAAGGAAGCTAGAAAAATGGGAAAATTTTATCCTAAAAGCTATATCGTAAAATCGTTGATTAGTACAGAACGTAAAGATCGCAGGTGCTTCCTCACTAAAAGTTTCTGTGATTGTGCGGTTACCTGGGACTGAACCAACTTCCCCAAGGCCCAACATGCGACGCATACATTTCGTATCGATTCTCAGACACTCCAACATTGAAACAAAGCCAAGAGTATGCGAAAATTGCATGCTAAATGTCTTATCGATCCTCGAACACATCCAGGTATCCAAGCACCGCTACGGCGATATGACTGATGCTGTCGCACAGAATCTAATATCCAGAGCGATCTTACATCTTGCACAGAAAAGACTTTTCAGTTTTTCACGATATACCTGCGTCAGAGATCACGAAAAAGTCCGAAATCGTCGGCATGCAGGGGCACATTACGACTACCGCGCACCGAACAAACTCGCATCCACCAGCTCTGGGCGCTGCCATCTTACCGGTGACATCACGGCTCCTGCGAGGTAACGTGACGAGTAGTCACTCGGTTGCTATGGGCACGGTGCCAGCTCGGCTCGTTGCTATGATACCGCGTGTGACCAATCGCGGTGAGAGGCGGCACAGGGAAAAGCGTGGCGCTACTCTGGCAGCTACGCTGCCACATAGAGTGGCTCTAGTTTAGCCTAGTGCCACTAAATAAGCTACTCTTCAGAGTAACGACACTTGCCCATATTGTGGCTTAAAATTATGGTCGCCAGTTACCTTAAGCTTTATTTAAAATCACAGAAAACACTTTTCCGCTCTCCAGAAATGTTTAAAGAGTTCGCGATAAACCAAAGCAGTATTAAACGAGCTTCCTAACACCGAGTCTAATGCTGAGGAAGTCGCACTTTTGAACTACGACCATCAGCAGTTGCGTCTGCCCTGCATACGAACAAAAATGGCGGCGCCCAGAACACTGTCGGTGAACAGTGTGCCGACACTCTAAGCGCAGCTCATTTCGAGGCTCTAGTTTAGCCTAGAGCCACGATATGATATGCACTTAGAATATCGGCACTTGTTTACGTGATGTTGTTGTGGGCGGCGACATATTTGTGCTTAGTACAAAGCAGGCGCAACTGCCGATCGTCTTGATTCAAAAGTTCGACTTCCCCAGCATAAGCTTCGGTGTTGGGAAGCTCATGTAATATATTGCTTTGCTTTGTTGCGAGTTGTTTACACATTTGTGCAGGATGGATATTCGTTTGCTGTGATTTCAGATACAGCTTCAACTAAATGACGACCATGAATTTAAGCACCAATATCCGTAAGTGTCATTACTCTGAACAGTTGCATATTTAGAGGCTCTAATTTAGCCGACCACATTGGAAAAAACACATTTAGGTGGTGACTCTGGCCGCTCTTCCCGGGGAGAGCGAGCGACCATGTCGTGCTCGGAGGTAGGTTCGATCCAGGAGCAGTTATTTCTGCACCGCCTCGGACGGCGGTGAGGTATGAGGTCCCTCCTCGGCGGCCACAGTGTCGGAGGCGTAGCCTGTTCACTTTTTTTAGTGGTGTGGTGGTGTGGAGGTGGTGTGCGGGCAGTGGCCGGCATTATATTTTGCTTTGATGCTGTGTCTACCACGGGTGCCACCGTCGTGCACGAAGGTGAGCCTTAACCCGAAGAAGAAGAAGAAAAACAAGAAAGAGAACACAGATTTACGGACTCTGGCGACTTGGTGGCGGCGTGGCGGCGGTGAGGTACAACTAGAAGCGGTGAGCACGGGAATGCGGTACACCCGCTGGGAGAAACAACAGGAGCGCTCGGTTTGGGAGGAAACCGACACTTGGTCACTATCAATCCCCGTGCGAGTGAAGCGCTCGGTGCGCCGAACATAATGTGGTCGCCGCGTCAGACAGAGAGTCATCACCTAAATGTTTCTTCCACCGTGAGCCCGAGGCACAGTGGAAGAAACATGTGTTTCTTCCGTCGTGACCCGACGGCATGGGCACAGAAAAAGAACGAACTGCATGACCTCGCGCTTTTGGCACTATATATATCAGTGGATTCATCAACCCGTAGCGTTGGCTGCGCTCATACCTAATTAAAGCGAAGCACATATTCAGATCATATATTTTTACAAGCCAACCCAACAAAAATCATCTGACACGCCCCGGCAAAAAAAAAAAAAAATTGCGAGTTTGTTTTGAATATTTTGATATCTTTTCTCGTGCAACTGAAATCTCAGATTTACCTTCGTCAGATTCTGGGCACTTCGGTCGGTATTCAATCCCGACAAATAGGGATTCATAGGCCAGCGCGTTGGCTCAAAGCCAATGAGGAGTTTTAATGTTTTGTTTTTTGATTTAATATCATTGCAGTCTAAAAGCCACCAAGGTGGTTGTGAAACAAAATATAGTCGAACCATTTCAACAAGAACAATTTGAGTGCATAATTGACTTGCGCAATTGATAAAATACCATTCAAATATTTTCGCATATGTGGCGGAATCCCAGCTGGCGGAATCGTTTTTATGGCGCTATTTCATTTGGATCGCGTTGGACGTGTGTACGAACGCACAGTAGAGCGCGCTCAAAAGCAGCCGTGGTGCACCAGCAGTCTTGCGCTTGTTGTTCTGATATCTGTGCTTCGCTCACTGCGGGCATCCAGGTATCTGACATCCTAACATTCCGCGCTTTTTCGGTCTTCCACGCGGCGCTCCTAGCGGCACAGAACTGCTAAAGTATATCAAGCTATTCATGAACACGTGTCGGCATATGTGTTTTATATTAAGAAAGTGGAGCTTGCCGGAACTGAATGGCGAAAGCTTAAGGTTTGATGGCATTCTTGTCGTGTAATATATTGTTATGGAATATCTAGAAAATCTAATATCAAACGACGCTTCGTAATTGATTATCTCGTAATTTTGATTAGTTGACATGCTTCCGTTTTTATGACAAGATAAAATAATACAATTTAAGCTTTATTTTTTATTTTTAAAGCTGCATTATCTGTATAGTTCGTTGATGACTTTTTTAATTCATTCCATCAAACAAACCGTTTACGCAAATTATCGTGGTCGATGAAACTTTATAACTAGAGAAATATTTTTTTTTTCAATATTAGACACACTCGTGTGTTAGAAGCTGAATATTAAACTAACAACTCAAAATAATTGTAATATTAAGACATCAAAATATAGTTGAAAAACATTTTTTTTTAAATTTATCATTAACTTATGATTGTGGGATACATACAAAAAAGTTTACGAACTGTCAAGAAAGGACAAAAACGTCATACACGGTGGGGTTGCATCTTAAGGGTGAACGGAGTATAGAATATTCTTACGGAGAGCGTTGAAGCCGCACACAGCTTCGAAAGCAAACCGGACAGCCCATACGAGCGGTCGGCTTATTTCGCTGTTGTTCCGCTCGCCGCCAGGCGCGATGGGCGCACCGCCAGCTAATATTAGATCGACCAACTTCGAGCGGCGCCATGTAGCGAGGCGCAAACGTCACAGTGACGTAGGACGTGAGAACCGGTGGCCTTGGATACAGGCGCGCGCAGCCGCCGGCGCCTATTTTTATCGCGATTGTCTCCCCCGCTTTACACCCACTTGAAAACCAACGATACAGAGAATGTGAGATCAACCAGCTAGTTCTTCACTCCACCTGAAGTGGAAGCAGAGCCTGCTATATAAGTTTCTATGCCTGTCAATCCACCACCGCTGCACGATAACCGGAGCTTTTCCGCATGATGATGATGAAGGTTTTGTGGTTATTCCCTTTGAAGCGGCCTGTCCCGTGGCGTTTGGGACCTGACCAGAGGGATTTGTGTATCTGCGCTGCTCAACAAGTAGCCCCACTTTGTAACGTTTTTTGGTGGTTTCCGCCACATTACGCAGGCCTCCGTGGAACATCACTTTGGCGACGGCGCATTTGCTGCCGTTCGTCCTGCCGGCAGTGCCTACCACTAAACTCAAAGCAGACTCAAGGGCGAGCGCCCCTTCCAGTGTGCGATCCCGCTTTGCCAATTTGAAATCCGCTGGTTGGGCAGGTTCCAGGCCAGCGCACGTCCATACCACGTGTTGAATTGTCTCGTCCGCCCCACCACAGACTCGACGCGCTGAAGATTCAACTGTCTGGTCGAAGCGGCGGTGGCATATTTGCATTCGTCATGCTCCTAAACACGCCTCAAAAGGAGCCAGCTTCCCTGGGTGCCGTCAGCAGTGCGGCTTCTGCTTATATCTCGTGCTTTCATTGAGGGGATGTACACGTGGAGCGTCGTCTTATGCACTGCCGTAGGCTGATAAAGATAACCTTTATATTAATAATACCGTCTACGTCTGGGTTGAAAACACGTGCTCAAGGGTTGTGTTTCAAACTGAAACTCCACCACAAAGAATGACTGAATGACAAGCGACATACATAAATCGTGTCGATGTCCCGAAAAAGAAAGAAATATTTGTGTCAACGGGCAAAGTTTGGTAAACGAAAGAGAGCACCTAGAGTCTGTATTGTTAACTTGTGCCCCGTATGTGGCTGTAATTACAGAGACTTGTTTAAAAAAATCATATATCATATTACCATGTGTTTCCTCCTTTATATACAGTATTCAAAAGAGACCGCCTATCCCAAGGAGGCGGTGTCGCCTTGTTAATTAAGAACAATATGCTTTTGTGTTCCACTAGGATCATGACAGCGTATGTTGCAAGATCTATGTATGGGGAAACGCCTTGATGATTATGAATGTATGACGCCCACCGACAGCTGAGCGAGAGTTCTTGAACAAGTTATACGGCCATATAAGCACTGATAACGGCAAGAAAATAGTTGTTGAAGGTAATTTAAACTTTCCAGAAATTGATTGGGTGAAATACAGTGAAGGTCGTACAAACGTGCAAAGCTCGGATATAGCCCTGGATACGATGTTCGCTTTCAGTCTTTTCCAGATAATAGACCAACCCACAAGAATTACTAGCTTGAGATCTGGTGTTTGTTAGTAGTGATCTGTCTGCTCCCTGTGTTTTTGTTGAAGAAGGTATCTCAGACCATAGGTTGGTGTATGTTTCTCGTTCTCTCAAAATCAATTCATGTGCTCAACGGGCTAGGTACTCGTATGTCAAGAATAACTGAGGCAGACGACGTTTTCAGTCTTGAATATCTTGATACAGCTTTTTAGTCATTCAACAATAATGGTGTGAATGTGGTGTAGAATAAGTTTAAATGTCATTCGGAGTATTGCAGATTTTTGTGCCTGAAAAACAAAAACGTGTCGATTCCGCTAAGCCCTGGAAGACGCGAGAGATACTTTATTTACGCAGCTTTGTATTTTGTTAAAACAAAAGCTAGCAGAAGCTAGGAGCAGTTGCTATTCTAAAACTCTCTCAAGTTTATTAAAGACTGCCCTCGGAAATTCTGGCAGTATCTTTCAAAGAATAAAAATGAAATTAGGCAGATTATTCACAATGGTTCTGTTGTCACAAGTAATAAGGAGATGGCTGACCTTGTTAACGTGTAATTTGAGAGCGTTTTTTTTTCGGACGTTAATGAAACTTACCCTTCTGTTTCTGAAGATGTAAGGGAAGAGGAGTAAAATTTTTAAATTACAAATGAATCAGTGTTTGATACAAAATGTCGTGTGACGGAATTCCAAATTTCTTTTGAAGCGATATGCCGAAATTGTTGCGAACTTCCTAACTGTTATCTTTAACACAACATTTTCAAGTGCGGCTGTCCCCCATGATAGGCACTCGACACGTGTGTTTCCGGTTTTCAAAAATTCATTCATCATTACTCTGCGAGTATCGTCCATTCATTCATTCATCATTACTCTGCGAGTATCGTCCAGTGTTTTTAAAAAAATTGTTGTGTAAAATTATGAAACATGTGATATAAAAATATCTGATTGAGTATCTGGATAAGAACAATATACTTTGTGATGCACAGCGCTGGCTTAGGAGGGGCTTTTCTACATAAGCCCAGTTGACAAATATAACACGATTTCGCAATGGTAATAGAAAAATCTGGCTAAATCGATGCTACACTTGTTGACTACTCTAAGGCCTTCGGTAAACTACCCCATGACAAGCTTATTTGCATGTTAAAACAGGTTGGAATTCACCCCAAGATGGTAAGGTGGAATAAGGCCTACCTTTAAGGCCGCAGGCAGTTTGTTGATATAAACAAAAGTTACTCCTGTTTTCTTGATGATAAACCAGGTGTGCCCCAGGGATCCGTCCCTTCGGCCACTACTTTTTAGTATTTATATTAATGATCTAGTTGGACACGTTGGAGGAAATGTTTCACTACGATTGTTCGAAGATTGTGTTATTTTTCGAATGTTTCAAATGTAGTATATCAGGTAACCCTTAACACCAGGTAAAATAAAGTAGCTGAATGGTGTGATAAGTAGGATATGGTGATTAACTATGATAAAACTGTTTATCTTAAGATAACGAATAAAAACCACCATATACGATTTACATATATAATATGAAGTGACTTAATAATAAAGTTTCGGAGTTCAAATACTGAGATTTAACTCTTACAGGTAATCTGGAATGGTTAAAACACATAGATATTTGTTTGTTCAGCGGCCCGTGAATAATTGGGCTTACTTAGGGAATGGCTCAACAGTGTTCCAAGCGAAATCAAGCTCCTGGCCTACAAAACCGTCGCTTCGTCTGCCCTTGAGTACGGTTGTAAACTATGGAACCCAGACGAGAAGGGTGTCATTGCTAAATTAGGAAAAAAAATCAGCCGCTATCAGACAGATTTGTTTACAGAAGACATCAAGACGAGACTCCGTGCCAGCTATGCTGAGCTTAGCAGGCCTCCAGCCTCTCCACATTTGCAGAAAGCTGATCGGATTGAAGTTTTTCACTAGCTTTCTTTTCTTATATTAGCCTTAAAACCATGCGCCATACAAAACTCCCGAACACGCCAATAACGATACAAACACTCACAATATGTGGAGCCTCGTTTTGCGAGAACTAATACAGATAGGTAATTTTTTCCTTCAAACACTATTGATGATTGGAATTGATTATTTGAAACAGCTTTTTAAAATTACGATACATTTTTGAAGTGTATTTCAATGCCATAACTTTTCAATTATGCATCGTTACCGGCTTAATAAATGCGTTCAGTATCGAAACTATTTTTTCTTGGTTGTCTGTGTGCTACATGTGATGTGAATGCTTAGGTCTGTCTGTTTATTTTTTTAAGTGGAAGGCTATTTTGCCATGTTTTCAAGTTCTATGCTTTTGAGTATACACCAACTCATGTTTACAAACAAACCGGAGCGCCTCTAGCGGACGCCGCCGGCGCCACGCATGCGCGATGGAGTGTGGGCAAGAAGCTCGCCATCATCCATAAACAAACCATTGAAATGCAATGTTGTCGGCGTCGATGTGAGCCCCCCTGCCCTTTTTCGTGTACGAATTGTTCATTCTACGTCTTCCTGGCTATGTGTGACTCCTTGAGCGGCCTCAGCGAAATTACCGAGGCTCGTTACAGCGGAAAACGTCGCGTGAATAATGTAGCATGCGCTGATTCATTTCGCGTGGACGACGCACAACGGAAGCTAAAGCCTGATTCGCACGATGCGATTTCGCTCGCAATTTTTAGTCGCGACATCGCTGGGGCTGCAAAAGCGTGAACCGTAGCTGAGGTGGTAGACGTCGGGACTGGAAATCGCAAGGAGAATCGGACCAAGTGAATCAGGCATAACAAGTCGGTGATGGCCACTGGTAACAAAGATCAACACCTACTTGTATCTACTGTTTACATCGAGCCTACATACCAACCTTCAATACTTAAGTCTTCTGAGGCCTGCACTTACTTCTTATCACAAGTACAGGGCCAACAGTTGGTCCACGGGCTGGTGTCGGCTAAAAGAGCAGACGACAAGCAGATACGTTTGGAAGAGCAGACGATAAGGCGGCCGTTTGAACTTGAAGACGCACTGGACGTAGTCCGCAGGTGGTCCACACAACTTGACGGTTTTCCGATGTACATGTTGGATCAAAACAAATAAATGTGATGACAAGTATCCGTGAACTCAACTTAAAGTGTTTACCGCCCAAGCAATCGTGGTCCGACGACGTCTGGTTTTCACTTTTCACGGCACATACAACGTTTTCGGATGAACCGAGCACATAAAACTGACCTTCAAACCTTTCTCGACTCTTTTGGTACAGCCCCAGTCACGGCGTTTTGACGAGAGGGCACGTTTTTGTCTGGGTCATTTCAAAACAATGGAGGAATCCACATCTCACATGGGGACTTCCGCCCACACCCCCAGACCGGAAGTGCGCCCGACGCGCCACCACCGCCCCGTGACGTAACAGAGATGAGTTCGTGTATATCGGTATGTGATTTATTTTCTATTGTCGGTATTTATACAAGTGTATACAGAGTGTTGTTTGCGTTAAGGATTATGTACCCCTTTTGCTTGGACCCACTAGGGTCAGTGGTATTGCTAAATAAATAAAATAAATAAAAAAATATGAAGTCTTTCGTTCTTCCTCACCCGGCTTCTTATCTACAGATCTCAATTTTTAGATGAGGCGGTATTTGCAAGGGTTAAAAGGAAGCCGCATTTCTTTTCCAACTTGTACAGTCGCTTCCTCCAGACAGTATGCGGTTCCGTCCGTTACGTACATACAAAGAGTTTCTTGGCCCATTGGTTACGATCCATTACCTACGACAGCCGGGGACGGCTGTCGTAGGTAATCATGCTAGTTGTCTCCCTGGCCTCAAAAGACGACCACCCAAGATCATCCTCCATTGCTGCGTCGGCCACCATTCCAAGAAAGCCCAAAGCCGGCCGCCCGACGTCGCACTACCGGCATTCAAGAAATTCTCGCCATCTGCCGGGGTCTTAAAAACCGCGTTGATGAAGGTTAGTCAAGATACTACCACAGCCTTTCAGTGTTTACGAGACTCCAAAAATTGATTACAACAAAACAGGTTACGTTTTCAGAGGACTCTGGTGCCTTGCACGACTACGGCTGTTTGTCGGAACTGAGCGTGATGTCCTGTCAGGTACTCGGGCTTGTTGGCCAGTAAAACTACGAGATATGTGTACGATTCCTTTTAGTGTATTCGATGACAGTAAAGCACGATATTGTTAAATGAAGTCTATTCAGACCCGGCCAGTTGCCACACCGCCCATTTATTGGTGTTGGAAGGGAGGCCCAAAGTAACCGCTTCATTCTCACATAGAGCAATTAGTCGTGGAAAGTCTTCCACCACTTCCGCTGTCTGTACATTATCGTCCGCATAAGTGAGTCCCGGTAGCACCTACTTCATCTCTGCGCCTCTTTCCATGCGTGTTAATAAAAAGCCGAATTACGACTGGATCAAGCGCTTCGCCAACCCTGATACATGCAGAATATAGAGAAGTGGGGAGAGCGAGCATCCCAATTGGAGGCCCTCCTTAGTAGGACTTGTGCTGAGCCGATCCCGATCAAGTGCGCCCTCGCAATGTCGTTCGAGTAAAAGCACAGAACACTGTAAAAGATTGGTCCTCGTTTACGGAAAAAGTCTCTGGCCCCTGTGCTGCGGGAATGATCATTCATAGTTTTAATAAAGGAATGTTCCTTCTAAAGACGCACACCGTCCGCAAATAAAATTACGTTCTGTAAAATAAATTGCTGAGTGTGCTTCTATCCGTAATGAGATTTGAGAGCTGTTCGTTAGACAACAAACTGGACTATGCATTCCGTTAAACCTTTTACAGAAAGCGCCACAGTGTCCATGAGGGAATTTAAAAGTTGTCTGTGTAACGGCACAGAGTAGGCGTTCTGTAAATGATATTGTGGAACGCACTCTTCACTATCTGTAATCCTACTGGGCGGTGTCAATAGAACGTTCGGCTGTAAAATGGGCTAGAAGAATAGATGCATGGGCGTACCAACCGGGGGGGCAAGGGGGGCACTTGCCCCTCCAGTTCTCAGAGTGGGGGGGCAAGGCATGCGTTTTGCCCCCCCTGAAACGGCCGCCACTGGGCAGAGCAGACACAGGCCGGCGGCGCCCAAGGAATACCAAGGGCACTGCCCCCCGACCCGCGCGGGCATATTTTTAACGCGCAGGCGATACAAACCCTAGCAACGGTGCTCACGCACGCCGGATTGGCTGGTTCGTAAAGCCTTGCTCCACGAACAAGGCTACACGGTAACCTTACGGAATCCATCCGCAAGACATGGGCCGGACGGGCCGTCCAGACCAGGACGTAGGCCCTTACACAAAATAAAGTTTTGCTTGCTTGCTTGGAGATAGGCGCTGCCGCCGTCAACATAGGCAGCGGATGCAATGCGAGTTTCCGAAGAGGTAGCGTAACTTAGTGGTGAGATGTCTGCCTCATACGTGTCAGACCCGGGTTCTATTTATGGTGTGGGCCGGCTTACTTCTTTTTATTTTTTTCTCGAACATTTTGTTTTGTCGAGGCATTTGGCGATATTTACATTTCTTTTTTACCATTAACACTAAACAAACGAATGTTGTTGACGAAACATCGCTGAACTAAATCGTATCGACTCTATTTACGGAAGTGGATGGGGGGCAGCGCGGCTTGGGTTGCCGACCGGACGCCGCAATGCGGCGTGTACGGGGGGTGGGGGGGCTAGGTGGGTTAATAGATTTGTAATTAGCAGCCGCACACCGTCACCGCGAAGCGGCGTGAACGCAGGCGCGGGGGTGGGTTAACGCGCTTCGAGTGATACACGAGCAGCCCATCCGGCGTGAGCGTCGTTGTTAGGGGTTCTATCGCCTGCACCGTAAAAGGAGCAGTGTGTGCACCTCCTGTAGTGGGGAAGAATTCCTACATTGGAGAGAAGCGGGGACAAGCCCTTTCTTCAAATGCGTCAAGTCTCCTTGAGCTTCGGAATACAAAGAAACGCCACTATTCCGAGCTAATCCCACAGTTACTCGACCTCTCTTGCGTCGTGTCTGTTCGCTCCCCGCGCCTCGTAGCAGTGTTGTTGCAGTGGGGGGGCTCATTAAAATTTTGGGGTTTTTTGGACTATCTAAATCACTTTCTTCCTTCCCATCCCCCCCTTTTCTACTCCGCATGCTTCCCCCTCTGCAAATATCAGCTGACCTTCCGACCTCTGTTCTCTGTTGATAGGCAAAACAACCACTAAAATTAGAAAGTAATTTGTAATTTGAGTGGAAGTCACTCGGAAAAGTAGTTAAAGTAAACTACTGATTACTAGAATAGAAATGTAATTAAAAGTTACTAAACTACCCAGAAAAGTAGTTAAACTACAGTAACTTGAGTAAAGTAGTTGAACTACGTACAAGTCTGGCCTGGCAAGCGCTCTGCGTAAGTGTTTTCACTGATCTGCCTAGCCCCGCACACCATCACATGGGCCAAGAAAGGTGTAGTTTTACTGCAGAGGAGAAATCAGCAGGGTCCAAGATGGTGACAATGGAGGATGGGGGACTGTTCCAGTGGCTGATGGCTTGAGAAAGGAATGACCAATTGAAAGCGTTCGTAGAGCCAGAAGTGTGTTTGATGGTGCAGACGTTGTTGAGGCGAGATGATGTTCGGTCGAGGGGTAATAACAAAGTGGTTTTGAGGTCGGGAATGTGGTAGTAGATTTTGTGAATAAGGCACAGCTGAGAGACTTTCCCGCGAAGCTGCAAAGAGGACATGGTTAGTTCAGTTTTTAGCGCCGAGACACTGAAAGAAAAGTCATAAGTGGATGAAATGAAGCGAGCAGCTCTGTTCTGAACTGCCTCTACAGCGTATTGATGAGGTACAGTCGATGAGTATTCCAGATGGTTGAAGCATATTCTATTTTTGGTCTGACGTACGTGTTAAAGGTTAGCTTAGGGACAAAGGGTGGAGCGATTTTTTAAGTTACGTCTGCTTAGTCCAAGAGTTCCAGATGAATCGGCGGTAATGACCTCAATGTGGTTATTCCAGGGAAGGTCAGATGTTAGTCTTACACCAAGGTATTTATACACAGTAGCGGTCTCAATCAGATCGGAGTCCAAGAAGTAATTAAATGACAGAGTGGTTTTTTTCTTGGTGAAGTGGATTAGTTTGCGTTTATACTTGTTTGGTGACATAATCCACTCTTTGCACCAATTGTTAATTTTATCTAGATCTTCCTGAAGCTGGTTATTATTTTGCACACAAGTTACTTTGTTATGGATGATGCAGTCGTCGGCGAAAAAGCGTTTTTTTTTAAGAAATCCCAATGGGAATGTCATTAATAAATATTAAAAAGAGTAAGGGCCCAAGTACGAACCCCAGGGGAACACCAGGAGATACATTTATTAAGGAAGATTCATGATCATCATGTACGTGACTTGTACACGGGAAAAAAGAAAGTCACGAATCCATGCAATCGGTTATTGGTCGAGGCAAAAAGATGATAGCTTAGAAAGAAGGCGTTGATGGAGGACACGGCCGAACGCTTTGGAAAAAAAAAAAAAAAACTGCGTCAGTTTGGACGTGACATTCAAGGTTAGTGTGCAAGTCATGGATGAAGTCGCAGAGTTGCGTTTCGCAGGAAAGTACCTTTTGAAAACCGTGCTGCTGTTTAAAGAAAAGAAATGGGATGATAGGTGCCTCATGATATTGGAGTAGAGGATATGCTCAAGTAGTTTGCAAGAAATTGAAGTCAATGAATTAGGGCGATAATTAGATGCGGAAGAGCGGCTGCCCTGTTTAAAGACTGGGAATTACCCTTCCCACCTTTTGGTCAGATGGAAGGCAGCTTTGAGATGAGGACTGAATGAAGATGAGTTTCAAATACTCCCTAGAAATAACACGGGTGTTTCTTTTAAATTTTAGGGTTGATGTTATCGGTTCCAGCGGTCGAAGTAAGTTTTAGTTTATCAATCAATGTTTTAATACCAGCGGAGTTAACGTTAATAGGATGCATGCGCTCGTAAAGCTCTTCAGGGAGAGTGGGGACGAAGTCCAAGCACTCGTTAGTAAACACTGATGAAAAGTATTCGTTAAACACAGAACTATCATGCTCGACGTTGCACATCCGACATTCCTAACTCTCCCCATCTTCCTAAACGTCCGTGTGTGTCCTAACACCAGAAACCGGAATTTTAAAGGTTAAAAACGGCACGTTGCGAATATGGAACGCGCACTTTCATGCAAAGCTGACGTCAAGTGACTCAAATCGAAAAACATGCATATTTACAGTATTGTTATCTCTTCTGGTGAAGGCTAAACAACCGTTGCATCCGTTTTCGCGCACGAAACGGTGACTCCCAGAGAAAGTAAGAACGCAGTGATTGTCTTTATTTTAACAATGTAAACACACTTGCAGGCGTGCGCTGATGAAGCCTCAAAATCAAAACTCTCGTAGTGTGATTCGTGACTGCTCCGGCTACTACCCAACCTCGTTGTCACGCCACTTTCTGCAAGCAAACACTAAAATTGCCAGTAAACACACAAAAGCGACATCGATACAATTATCTTGTAGAATATCACCTTATTTAATCATAACTGTTTCAATAGGCACTACAAGTTGTATTTATTTTAAGAAGAAGCAAAATTTTTTTCGTGAGAAAAAACAAAATATCAATGTTAAGTCTGGTAACGTTGTAATTTTGCCGAATCATTGCCACATCTTTAGAAAACTTCGACAAAAGTTGCGCCGAATTTTCGATTAAGGGGGGGGGGGAAGAGGGTGGGGTTTGCCCCCCCACTCAAAAACAAGTTGGTACGCCACTGAATAGATGTATTCATTTCGCGAGCTCAACTTATTATCGAAGGCTTCTTTTTTTTTTGCGCCAGAAAATATCGTGAAAAAATTAAAGATACAATTTCATTCTGTGAAGAAATATAAACTACTTTATGTAAATCGTTTACAATGGGCACCGATGCATGCAACTGAGTTGTGCTGAGTGCTCTTGTCGAGAGGTGTCGCAACCTGATGTGGAAAGCAGATAATACAGTTCATCATCATCATCATCATCATTTATTATTCCCTGAAGACCCGAGGTCATTACGCAAGGGAGTGAACACTTGAAAAAAAAACAGATAACAAAACAATTTATGTACAAAACACGCTGTAATCTAGTTGTGGGTTAGAAAATATAAGCTAATGGCTGCAGAAAACTTCTTAGTATCAGATAAGGAAACAATTACGTCAGGCAGTGAGTTCCAGTCGTCAATGGCCAATGGTAAAGTAGACATTTGGTGAGTGACGGTTGACGATGAAATAGAACGGAGTTTGCAAGAATTGTCGAGACGAGGGAAAATGCGGTAAGGAGGTGATAATTACAAACTTTGTCTGAGAGGACTGTTGTAAAAAAAGATCCGATGAAGAAGAGAAAGACGAGACATCCTGCGGCGGTGAGAAAGAGTGTCAAGGTTAGCTGATTGGCGAAATCCTGATTGCTTGCGTAAGGGGAATAGTGGGAATAAATAAAACAAAGGGCTCTGCTCTGAACGGATTTCGGGTTGTTAGTTAGGTGTGCCTGCCATGGGGACCATATAGAAGAAGCGAATTCTAGTTTAGTTTTGACCAAGGTAGTATAAGATGGATTTTTTTACGGGGGATGTAGCTTGTCTGAGGTTACGGCGAAGAAAGCCGAGAGTGTGGTGAGCATCGGCGATGACAGATATTATATGGGCGGTCCATGACAGGTCAAATGTCAGTTGAATTCGTAGATATTTATACGATGAACAAGCAGTTACAGGGATGCCAGAAAGGTTGTAACAGGAGGATAGCACATGTGAACTGCGGGAAAAAGATAGCGATTTACATTTATTATAGTTTAAAGCCATTTGCCACTTATGACACTACTGAATAATGAGTTGGAGATTGTTTTGCAAGATTAGTTGATCGTGGCGTGAATGAATCGGTCTGTAGATAACAGAGTCATCGGCGAACAAACGTACTTCAGAAGTGATGCCATGGCGGAGACCATTGATGTAGATTAAAAAAAAAGAAGGGGGCCAAGAACGCTTCTCTGAGGGACGCCAGACGTTACTGCGCATGTGGTAGATTTTATATTGTTAACAGAAGTGTACTGTGTGCGATTAGTGAGGAATTCAGAAATCTAATTGACTACAGAGGGGTGAAGATTAACATCTCTTAGTTTCATTAAAAGACGTTGATGAGGCACCTTGTCCAATGCTTTGGAGAAATCAATGAAGATGGCGTCAGTTTGAACATTGGAATCAAAATTTGAGTAAATGTCAGTTAGGAATACTGTTAGCTGAGTTTCGCATGAGTAGGACTTGCAAAATCCGTGCTGGTGCGTGGAAAGAAGGTTATGAGAGTCTAGAAAGTTTATTATGTTAGAATAGAGAATGTGCTCCACGAGTTTGCATGAAACGCTGGTGAGCGAGATGGGACGATAGTTGCTGATTAGTTGGCGATCGCCTGTTTTATGAACGGGTATGACGTTAGCAATCATCTGACTTTCCAATCAGATGGAACTTCAGAGAGTAAGAGATTGAGAGTATATATTGCAGAGTAAAAAGGTAAAAATGTGTTTAGTGTTTATTAATACCTTAGAGTTAATTTGGTCATCTCCGGAGCTGGAGGACATCTTTAGTTGATCTATAGCCTTAAGTACTCCAGTACAATCAATTACGATAGTATCTATGAGAGGGTGAATGGATTGGCACGAGTCGGGAATATATAGCAAGTCCTCTTTAGTAAAGACGGAGCAAAAGAAATTGTTAACAGCAAGCACGCCATGTTTATCAGAAAGTGGAAGTCCGTCGTCATCTACAAATTGCAAAGGAAGTGAAAGTGAGGGATTGATTATTTCCCAAACCTTCTTTGGTTTGGTGGTTAGTATGTTGGGGAGGTCGATACTATAGTATTTGGTTTTGGCGTGATTTATTGCGGATTTATTGGCGTGATTTATTGCGGACTTGGAACGCCTAGCGCATTCGCAGTGGGCGTTCCAAGAAGCCGTAGTGTTGACAACCTTAGTCCTCTTATAGTCTTTTTTCTTATTGGATTGACTATGAATTATTTTATTGTACCAAGAATTAGTGTTATCAGATATAATACGGGTCAGTGGAATAAAGCGTTCGATTAGGTAGATAATTTTATATTTGAATAGAGTCCAGTTTTCATTTACCATTCTTTCCCAAAAGTTAACTGAGAAAGTACGTTAAAAAATCTTCGAGGTTCGAGTTGATTGATGCGTAATCAGCTCTCGCGTAATTGCGAATGACTTTGCAGTAATGTGATTTCCGAGGAGCAGAGAGACAAAGAGTTAAATCGATGACGAGATGGTCACTAATGCCGGGTAAGTACGTGATGTTACTGAGGAGTGAAGGGTCTTGGCTTAAGCATAAGTCGAGTATATTGCTACAGTGATTAGTAATCCTAGTAGGCTGAGTGATAACATTTGAAAAGTTAAAATCTAAACAAAAGTCTATAAATTCTTGAGACAATGCGCAACTAGAAGAGAGGGCAGACCTGTCAATGTTCGGGTAATTGAAATCACCAAAGAGAGTAACAAACGCGTTAGGGTATTTAGTTGTGATTTCAGAAAGACACTTATACAGCTTGGTAACAAATTCTTTATCACTATCTGGCGGTGTATAGCACACTGCCACTATTCCGGGGGGCGTCGTAGCGACGTACACACAAACAACTTCTAAGTCGGTAAGAATCGGTATAACCCGGGGACGGAATTTGATATTTCATAGTTAAAAGCACATCTCCCCCCCTCCTTGCTGATCTATCACACTTATACAGATGAAAGGTTGGATACAAAGGAAAAAGTTCAGTATCAGATATATCGGGATTAGCCACGACTCGGTAAGAATAAGGAAATCTGCGTTGCATGCCTCAACCAAGGAAATCATATCATGTCTTTTTGGTATGAAGCTTCTAATGTTAGTAAATAAAAGAGAATGATAATAAAGTTTGCTAGAAACATCACGGCGTTTTGCAGGTTGATTGAGTGACGAAAAACGATATGAACGCTCCCTATTGAAAATTCCATCAAGCTACGTAATTTGGGACACTGACTGCCAGTCAGCAGCGTTGGTGGAACGTGATGGACCATCAGACGTCATCTGATGTTTCATCAGATGACGTCCGACTGCCACTGCCAAGGGAATTTCAACAACAAGGGCAGCATTTATATAAGAGTAAAGCTATACGCACTCATAAATATCGCCAAATGCCTCAATAAAACAAAATGTTCGAAAAAAAAAAAAAAAAAAGCAGCACCACCGCGCATCGAACCCGCGACCACATGCGTACAATTCGGACGTCTTAACCACTGTGCTACGGCACCGGTAGAGAAACTCGATTTGACTATTCGTTTTATACGAAATGCTTTGGCTGCAAATGCAGTTAAGTCGTCAGCATGTTATGCAAAGCACTCGTACATCACTCGCCGTACTTCAGTTCTACTCACCTGCCATCTAGAGTACTTTCGCGTCGTAGAACGATCCTTTTGTTCGCGCATCACCGGCCCAGTAGACCTGGTACACCCTGTCGTCTTCAGCTACACCGCTGAAGTCCCTTACATCGTCGGAACTCACAACAGGCTGGGTCTTGTCGAGTAGAAATTCTACTAAAAGATAAGACATTGTAGAGCCCGGGCAGGATCGACAGGTTGGAGCGAGTGGGCAAACAAAACGAGTCGAGAGCGATCGTACATGAAAGCTCGGCGAAGCCTCTATGGGCGAAGCGAAGTGCGAAGTGTCGTGTTCGGCGCTCCGGCGGGCTTCCGATCAAGGTTGTCGGTCGGTTGCGTGTCATATCTCTAACGTCAGCGGTTTTATGGGCTCACTTTCCAAAATCGTTTTCTCGTGCATAGATTAGTTTTCGTATTCATAGATTTGACGAAATAGTGGTATCCGAACGAACTTTACGTCCTTTGACCGTACGTCTGTCTGCACGTCAAAGCTTTCTGACGTACAGTCAGAGACAATCGATGTACAGTCAGAATCACCACCAAGACATCCTGATGGCATTTCGCGGCGGCCGACTGCCACCAGGAAACCATCAGAAAGCCAACAAGCGGGGTCTGACTGGAGTTTGACTGTCGGTCAG
Source organism: Ixodes scapularis (assembly GCF_016920785.2). Taxonomy (NCBI): domain Eukaryota; kingdom Metazoa; phylum Arthropoda; class Arachnida; order Ixodida; family Ixodidae; genus Ixodes; species Ixodes scapularis. Next base: position 454,333 of record NW_024610079.1, on the reverse strand, counting down.
AGTAACTTGTTGGCCAATCAGACATGCTTGACGTACAGTCAGGCACAGTCAGCGGTCCACTAGAAAACATTGACTGCCAAACAGGGTTACATTGATGGATTTTTCCTTCGGGCTGGCATTGCTACGTACGTTTTTCCTTCACGGCACCAAGAGCGGCGTCAAATACATAACACTTATTATCTAAAAACAGCTTATCGTGACGCAGCTTGTAAGTCGTGCCTTTTAGGCTTGGCAAAATCAAGGAAGTGACGGCGCGCAAGTCGGACAGAAATGGGAAAATCTTCACGTGTCCCTTTGAGCTTCAATGCCGACGAAAGAATGCCCTCTTTATCCTTAAATGATGAAAACTTCACAATTATAGGGCAATATTTTTGTGGATTGAACGCTCCCAAGCGGTGCACTCTTTCAATTTTGCTTGATTCGACATTCACGCCTAGGTTTCTGGAACACAGGCCAGATAACAAGCCCTCGGACTGGGCCCAAGTTTCCCTATCAATGTCAGTGACGCAAAAACAAAAAAAAAATGAGCGGCACCTTTGCGTCACGTTTCCTTAGTTGAACTTGCTATTTCTTATGTTAATTGTGGAGTTCAGATCAACGTGCAGGATTCATCTTAGAAGATACTGGGATTACAAAACATTATCTGCGGTCGGATCTACCACTGCAGTCATTGCATTTTTCAACTGCGATATGTAGCACCCTCCCGACAACACCAAACGTAACTCTCAGTCATCTGCGTCGGCACTCATCCGTGAAAATATAGAGAATGCTGTTTTCATATTCCACAGAGACGAAGGTATGCCTTGGCATGTCGAAATTTTATGCTGTGCTAAAATAGAGTTTTGGTAAGAATCTGAGGTTAATGCTTGTTGAGGCCGATTTCTCCAGTTCGTTAACAGCCAGTCCTTAGTGATGCGGCCATATACAAAGAGTTGTGTTCATCAGGAAGATGATGCAATCAGATATTTAAAAAAAAAGCTTAGACAGTTTGAATTGAAAAAGGATATCTTTAAACTATTATCCCGAGTCTTCTTTCCTGTGTTGCTTGCAGTAATCACTCCACAGAGCTCAGTTTCCACCTTACCTCCCTACATGTCACCACCAAGCCACACTCTATGTTTTCATTAGATATAGAAGACCTTTACTACACTCTGGATCCCCTTATTTTCTTGAATTCGGTTTCTGATGCTGTTCATGAGCATAGTCTATGCGACTTCCAAAATACATCAAGGATTTCCACAAAGAACTTCATATCTCTTTACCGTATAACTTCAGTCCACGCTGGTTGAATAGAACGGAAATGTTTTTTAGACAAAAGAGATGTGTCTGGATAGGCTCCTGCCTAGCCCGGTGCTCAGTGAAGCCTTTCTCATGTACATAGACCGAGCCGTGAAGTCCTAACTTGACGTTATAGTTCTCGAAAGCCGAATGTTCCGATATGTAGATGATTATCTAGTTGTTCATCCGCCCTCAATCTCTTCGCTCGCAATTCGTGAAGGCCTTAATTCTTGCTTGTCGGGTCTCAACTTCACGAGTGGAGAACCAACAGATGAATGTCTATACTCTCTGGATATAAAACGTCATCTTCATCCTCAAGGTTTATGCAGAAGTTTCCAGCAACGATCCAAAAAACCTGTCCTTCCGCTTTGTAGTAACCACTCCAAGTCGGCAAAACTCGGAATCGTCCGAACCCCTGTTTGCTTCTCCTCGCTCAAAATCCTGTTCACACCCATCATCAGAAAGCGTTCTGCGTCAGCATAACCGCCTGCTCCCAGCCGGTTATCCAGCCGACTTCCTGCGTATAACCCTTCAACGTTCCATCACGGACCCCATCCGTCCTCCATTGAAACAAACTAGTCAGTCACGTCCGTTTGCATTCCATACGTGCACAACACTGCCCACCGCCTGAAGACTTTTGCTGCTGGGTTCGACACGAAGGTGGCCTTTACTTGTAGAATGAGGTTAAAACAAATGTGCCAGAGGGTGAATAACAAGAATTGACCACTCGCAGGCTCCATCAAGCACTTCAACAAGTCCGTTAACTGTAGAGGGAAGCCAAGTTATTTGATTCCATTGAGTTGCGGAGGCCGATTCATCGGCCAGACTGGAAGATGACTAAATGTTCGCCTCAAAAAACAACATTTGGAAGTTACCAAGGCATCATAGGAATCATTCCAGCCACTAGTTGTGCATGCCCGTACCTGGCACGATTCCACCCCAATCTTTGAAAACACCACTGTGCTTGATTCATACAGAGTTAGGTATGGGCGCGAAATAATTGGAGCTTTTAAGATCAGATACGCCGCGAACAATGTCTCTGAGCCTTCTTTGGCGTAATCGTCAAAAGAGCTAGAGTTCCTCACCCAAGAATTATTGTAAAGAAGCTTGTTTTGATCAATTATTAATTTTGCCTTCTTTTCCTTGTTTTTTTTTCTTCTTCCTTTCCCCCCTTTTCAGGGGTTAATCCCCCCATTCCTTTCTTTTCTTTTTCCCTTTTCTTCTTTTTCAGGGGTTAAATTCCATAGTTTGTTCAATTATAGTTTTTTTAATTTTTGATTAATTTGGTTTTATTTTAAATTTTAGTATTTTCGTTTTCTTTCTTCCAGTTCTTAGAAGTTCAATGTCCTAGAGTCATGGCCATCTCATAAATGTTCGTTGCTCGTGTGTCTGTGTTCGTCCTTTACGTGTTTTATTCTTTCTGTGTATTCCGAGTTTGAAAACAAGTTTTTTTTTGTCTGCATTGCTTAACGCATGTACGTGTCAACACCTTAAATTATAGTCTTCACATTTGCTGTAAGTACCATGACAGTCACGCCGCGCATCTTAGCATGACAGAAATGTCACGAACGCTGAAAGCAAGAACGAGAAAAAAATAAATCGCCGCCGGCAGATGAGTGTTCCGAGTACTGCATAAAATATGCGCATTTTTAGCAAACCTTGGTTTCGATGCACCTCGCAGTCCTGGTGGGATCCCCAATATATTTCCTCGTTGTTGCACGAAATACATATATTTACAGGCGTCGAGATTTTACATCTGCGTCCTGCAATGTACCGTTATTTTTTTTTTTCCTTGCTATCGTGCAAGAAGCGTATTTACATGGTGAAGCTCACGAATTTGCACATGCAAGTGCGAGCGCACTTCCGGTGATTGAAGTTTTTGACAGCACCGCGTTTGCGTCACGCCGAACAAATAGGCAAGCTCAAATTTGAGGGTTTTTTTTTTCATTTTGTTTGCTTTCGGTGGGATTTTTTGTATGTTTATGTTGAAGGTTTGCCATAATCTTTCTTCCTTCTTTCTTCCTTCTTCCTTCTTCTTCCATTTGCCGTTACACACCATCTCGGCTACTTTGCGGTAAAAATAGAGAAATGACACAAATCCTTCGGTTATATTCGCCCTTAGCAATAGATTGAAACCTTAAATATTATTTCAATTCTTAGCGTTCTCACCTCTTTTACTTCATGCGCTGATCTTTTCTTAAGTGTGTCTTGAGTGTGATTGAAAAAGATATACCGAAATCGCTGCTGCCGCCGCGTAGGTTCTCGAAGAAATGTGTGAGCATTCCGCGCAAGGGTTATACCGGGTATTCCACGTAAATTAAGCCAAAGTTTAAAAATATTTTGGTGCATTTTAGGAATACGAAACCAGAAGAATAAGTCTGTTCATTGTATGGAGGAAGTCGGGCTATTTTTTGTATTATGTCCCATTTGCTAAATAATTAGGGATAAGGAATTAAGTTTGAAATATTAAATATAAAGCAAAAGTTGCTATGACAACCTTATAAACGCCTTACACGCGCGCCAAATTCCAGCCGCCATTGTTGACCTTCTCTTTGTCTTACCGAGATGCCGAGCAACTGAAACGGTAGTTGACAATCCTCAAAAAGGCCGATGCTTTAGAAAAGGACACAGTTGAATCTAATGTGGCAATGACCTGGCCTGCTATAGTAATGATAAAGTGAAATAAACGAAATAAGAGGAAACAAAAACTGAAGGTCAGTTATGGCGGCGTGCATGCACAGCTGCTGCCAAGCGTCTATAGAGCCTCTCAGTTCTTTTCCGCGGGGCGAACAGTCTCGAAACTTATTTTCTTTCTGGTGCAAGCCGATTAGGTGACGTAGCGTGTGCGTGAAAGACGTTTGCGCGATGCGCGGAAAACGACAGAGCCATTTCGTTGTTGTGCAGACAGGGGCGACGACGCCGTGCGCGTACGACCCGGTGACAGTGTAAGGTGACTGCACGTCAAGAACAGCATGGCAGGCCCAAGAGCTTTCAAACCCAAGCCCCTGTGCTTTCACATGTCTCCCAAGCGAGCGGCAAGAGCTTCCGAAGGCGTCCACAGCGCGCACACGCACGCATGCCCCATGATGTATACACCTAGCAATGGAGGTTCAGCGGGGCACAGTGGGGCTAGGCCGTGGGGCGAAAGCTCCCATGGCCTAGCCCCGTGGGAGCTTGGGGCAGTGGGACATTGACTTGGGAGAGTGGGGCGAAAGCTCGTGCTACAGAACCCAGAGACCCTGGGTTCCAAAAATCACTTTTTTATTCCAGATTAAGATTTCAGATTTGTTTAAACATGAAAATGCTACACGAGCGGTCGACCAGTCTTGTCCGCTTGCATCCCCTCGGCAAGAGAGGTCTCGTGTACTGACCTTCGCACATCGTACGTTCACCGAGAAATGTTCGCGCGTCGCAAGCAGTCATTTTCCGGCGATCGTTGCCCACCTCGCTGGACCTTCCAAGCCTTTTATGAGATGCACTTCCTGTAGGAGTCACCCAGTATTGAAAGTCGCAGTCGCTAGAATGCCACAGACGTTGTGCTTACGACGACTGCCCAAGGGCCGGCAGCCGCAGCAGCCCGCATCCGCGGGCCATTTTCTACAAGTGCTCGCCTTGGCTTCAGCCAACTTCTCGTGCATCACGAATCGCCATTTTCTAAAAATAGTGTACGCTAAAATAGCGCACCCAAAGCGCGAAACCTGGTCAGCGCTCGGCGTACGCGCATTGAAGACAACACTATTCTTCGCGTACGCAAATCTTAAGCGTGCGCTAATCTGAAACTTTCTTATATCAGTTGTGTCGAACATTCGCAGGAGCATGAAAGCAAAACACGACTCGACTACATCCCACTAAAACTTCCCACAAAGGGATAGAGTTGTTAAATCAAACATGCGCCTGTCATAGTTCCACGATTTTAGTGATAGTCAACCTACACAGAATAACACAGGATACTATAAAAATGAACACGCCTTTGTGCGAATTTACGATTACGCGGAATGTAACAAATAGCGAATATTGTTTGCGCATTTTTCACGCTTCGCTCTGCTTGCATTATGACCGATATTTTGCCGCCAATTTATTGATGGTGCGCAGAAATCAGATCTTCGTGTAAATTAGCATCTATAAAAAAGAAAACTGCACGACAATGAACACGTCATCGTGATAAGATTTGACAACCTGTGTGACTACTCATGGCTGATATAATAAATGGATAGTGATAAGATTTTTGTTATTGACGAACAAATAAAACAGTTTTTAAGAAACCAATTGCGTTTCTTTCCTGTGGAGGCGACCTTTGCGGAACTTTTTATGTTAAATATCCTATACTGGGTGGGTTTCAGCACGAGTTCCCAATGAAAAGATGTGTTTCGAGATATAGGTTTTCATCTTACGGGTGAAGGATATTGGACACACTTAGGGCATTTTAACGTCCTTGTTGATATTGTCGCGAATGACAAATGAGTCCGTTTTTCAGTCCGTCCACGCAACTCCCCGGGGAGTTGCTATGGACGGACTAAAATAATAAATTATAGAAGCGTGATTCATATGAATCGAACCCTAGTCCTCCGCACGAGAGTCAAGCGCAGTAACCACCCGGTCAAGCACGCGCTCGATCGCCGACACGCGTGGCATTGCTCCCCTTCTTAAAAAGAGCGTCGTCTCGGTGCAATTTGAAAGGGCAAAAGCAGAGCAAGGAAAACAAAATAACAGAAAAACACGGAGGCTGGCAAAACACAGTCCTTGCAAGCGTCGCTCGGGATCACTGTTCACAGTCTTATCGTGCGTAGTACGTCGTGTGTTGTACGGCGCACGGCGTGGGCGGCTTCAGGTCGTGGTGGGCGGCGTGATGCTGTTCTTGTTCCGTCAGCCATCACTTCGTAGTTCAGCTCCCTGAGGCGACGAAGTAGCTTGTATGGTACAGAGTATCGTTTCAGCAGTTTCTCACTGTGGCCGCGGCGACGGATGGGCGTCCACCCCACATCCTGTCTCCGCGCTGGAACTGGTCCTTGCGACGAAGGTTGTAGCGGCCCGTGTCGATGCGTTGCTTGTCTTGAATCAGCAGTCGGGCGAGCTGGCGGACTTCTTCGGCCCGTTTAGTAACCACCTGAGCGTCGTTGATCTCATCGTCATTTGGATCATGAGGCACCATCGCGTTGAGCATGGTCGTTACCTTCCGACCATGTACCAGCCGGAAAAATAAAAATTCAGTGGTTTCTTGAACCGCCGTGTTGCAGGCGAACGTGACGTAGGGCAACACCTCGACCCGCGTCTAGTGCTCTACGTCGACGTACATGGAGATCCTGTCGGCAATTGTCTAGTTTAGTCGCTCCGTCAACCCGTTGTTCTGCGGGTGGTACGCAGTCGTACGACGGTGGTTGGTATGACTGAGCCGAAGGATGTCTTGAATCAGCTGTGCTGGCGATGCATTGTCTACCTGAGGTGGCGAGGACTTTTTAGTTATCGCGGCGATTTTAGCGGAGTTACGTAGTTCCTCGATATGGCTCACAACTTCACCTTTTTTGAGGTGTTGCGTTTTTTGTCGGAGGTCTGTCGCAAGGACCAGAGTCCGCCCATCCTGAAGTTCAGCTACATCTCTTGATACGCCAATTCGTCTTCATGAAAAAAGGTGAAGGTTGCCTTCCAGAAAAACGTCGCCGCAGGCCGCGGCATTGGTCACGACTGGCTGAACAACAGTTGATCGCGGCGGCAGGTTTACATGGTCGTCAGCGACTTGGACGGTGGCTGACTCTGTTTGGTGTTTCTCAAACGGTAGAAAAGGTGTGCGCAGCGTCAATTTGTGTTCTCCAAGGTCGATAACGGTGCCGTGTTCACAGGAAAAATCTATGCCGAGAAGGACTTCTCTGGCAGTCTTGTAGAGCAACGAATTTCCCAGGACACGTCTCGGCGTGAAGTTTGACGCGATGAGTGCACCTCCGACATGCGTGATGAGGTGCCCTCCAGCGGTTCGTATCTGCGGCCCCTCCCACGGCGTCGCCATACCTCGTAGGCTGCTAGAGAGCCTCCCGCTCAAGACCTAGTAGCCTACTCCGGTGTCCACGAGTGTCAATGTGTCGTGGCCGTCAATAAAAACATATAAGTTGTTCGATGCTTGACGTCGGGAGAGTGGGAGCGCTTCGCCGTTCGTGGAGGTTCTTTACGTCGTCCGTCCACGGCAAGTTCCCCTTTGGGAGTTGTCGTGGACGGACTGAGGACTACAAACAAAATTTCGCGAATGACAAACGGTGATGCTGCAAATAACTGAAGAAACTAAATGTTTAATGGTGCGAACTTGTGCTTAAAATAAAATAGAGAAGGGCTAGGGCCACAGGCGTCGATGTCGGCGAAACAGCAGGATTGAGTGCTGGGCGAGACTGACTCCGGCTCGCCATGTCGATTATGCACCCCCGTGGGTTTCTGGAATATTTGGCGTAGAAGGTACGACGACTAAAACGTTCGAATTCTGAACAAGCAGCAGGGTTCTCGTATATACGAGAAGATTAAACTGAAACAATAAATAAAGGGCGCGTAATTCCCAGGAATCGAACCCAGGGCCACCGCATGAAAGTCAAGCGCGATAACCAGTCGGCAACGCAAGCTTTTTTTTCTTTATTCAGCGCTTATTTACAAGCATCTATTAAAAAAAAAGTCCGGCACTTTCGGCCAGTTGCACACTTAAAATTACTCCATTTAACAAGGACTTTCAAAATATTTGCCCATTCAGGCAAGGACTGGCTGTAGTGATACACGTGCTACGGTCTCGACATTGAAGACGGGGGCGGCCGAAAGAAGGTTAGTAAAGGACGTTTAATATACGTCAGGCAGGTATGGCTAGCGAGAAAAGAACTCAAAGTCACGCGGATCGTGGAGCGCTCCTGGGGTACTCTTCGTCGTCTTCGAGGACGGCGCTAAAACACGCTCCTATTTTGGGCAATCAATTGAATGAAAAACAGGTACAAGGATTTGGGGGACTGTTCGGCATGTCTGACGGACATACGGGATTTTCACAGACTAAAAAGTGCAATAACCATAACCATGTCGTACGGAACAAAACCCTGCGACTCGACAGGAAGGAAGCGTATTGAATATGACATTAAACACAAATCCTTTTTTAAAGTTTGTTTCAAAAAACATCCGAGAGGAAAATGGTTTACCAGCAGTACAGAAAGGAGTGTTCAATCGTTTCAGATTTTTCACAAAAAAAAGTGGTTTCCACTATGAAACCTCTCTTTCCAAGCCAGAGCTGCTCTGGCAAAGTACTAGTGTGCACGCGAAAATAGAAAGACTCTGCTGCTGGAGGTATTGCCATTTTCCTCACCAGGGTCAAGACATCCTGGCCTGGCCCACTGCCATACATCACATGATACACTGGTACTCGAAAAACGTAATCAAGCAAATCATAGTAACGTTTGTTTTCGACTAAACGAAGCCAGATAATCAAGAAAGGATCTGGCACTAACAAATCTAAAAGCTTCAACAGCCTATTTTACAAACTTTACCATTTTTGCAAGAGGCCGATGGACGAGCTCACAAGGAAGATTGAAATATGGCTCGTGAGCCTTGTCTGAAACATTACCTGCAATAGCGGATGTTTTGAATCTCGTAAATGCAAAAGGCGTGAAACCACTTGTCGGATGAACAAGTGTAGCAACCCGAGCCCTCCCTTGGAACCTTGGAAGGACGCACAAACAGATCATCCCGTCGCAGAGGTTCTCTTGCACATTTCCATATGAACAGAGCAAAAACTCTATGTATCTTTTGGATGCTACTTCAAGCGCAGAGCGCACCTATAGCACATTCCACAGCCTAGCAGTAAGAAATATCTTGCAGATTGTAGCTCTGGGGAAACGACATATCGCGACCTCCGCATTTGCTCATTTGTTCTCTTCAATCGTTAGTGACATCCTCCCCTTATTTTGTGCTCTTTAGGTGCTCTTGTGATGCCTCAAGGTACTTCTTTGGAGCGCAGCTTTACTGAATACCCTAAAAAATCCAGCGTTGTCGCCCACTCGCCTTGCCAGACCCCAAGACATTTGTAAATATTAATTTTTGCACATGTCGATCACAATTTTTTTTACAGAATTCTAGCACCTTGCTAACATTGTTTTTGTCGTAAGAAACGGTCATGTCGTCAGCGTACGATAGAACTTTCACTTCCATGCGGTCCATTTTAAACCCCCTTAATGTTGGACTTTTATGATAAATAAACAAAAAGGCTCAAGGTAGAGCGGAGTAACATACATTCATATTTTCAGACAACGAATTATTTATAACGAGCCGCGTGGTACGACCCGCGTACGCCATTCTAACTCTTTTGCAGATAATTTTCCCAACATTAGCTTTAGTCAAGATATCCCACAGTACACTTCATGGCACACTCTGCCTAAAGCCTTTTCCAGGCCAATCTCTCATTGCCACCTTACTACCTCCGCCATTTGCGCTTTCAAGAATGGTTCGTGCTACCGTAATGTTGAACTGAATCGCCTTGCAAATATCTTATAATCAACGTTACTTAATGCTATGGGTCGGTACCCCGACACCTTCGGCCTTTGAACAATCATTAGATTTAGGTATCCGCACTGTGTGCAATTGTAAGAAGGATGGTTGTAGTGCCTTGAGCTTATAAGCTTCACGTATAAATTCGTAATAAAAAGGGCGAATTTCGCCGCGGAAGGGCTGATAGAACTCCGTGCAGAGATTGTTAGGACCAGGCCTTTTGTGGGCGGCGAGGCCCTTCGAAAGCTCTTTCTATCTCGGTCTACGTGATTGGTTCTCCTATCCACACTTTTAGAGCGCAGCTCTTAGGCGCCCGTTTCCAGCTTAAGCGGCCTCGGCATAACCGCGAGGTCACGTGACCCTCCAATGTCACTCCAAGGTCCCGGGACCTCCAAGGTCACCTAACCCCCAAGATAACGTGACCCCAGAGGTCACGTGACCCCCAGTGGTCATGTGACCCCCAAGGTCACGTGACCCCAGAGATGAAGTGACACCCAAGGTCACGTGACTCCCCAAGTAACGTGAACCCCGCCCCGGAGGTCACGTGACCCTCTCCCCGAGGTCAGGTGACCACGCCCCCCCCCCCTCCGAAGGCATATGACCCCCCCCCCCCCCCCCGAGGACAGGTGACCCCACGGAGATATTCAAGAATGAGGGGAGGAGGAGAAGAAGGAGGTGGAGGAGGAGGAGGAGGAGTCTACCCTCCCCTCAGTACCCTTCCCTCCTCTTCTTCAAGAGCTGCGCTCCCATTCGGCGTCAGAGGCAGTTGTAAACGGCTTTCACTTTTTTCTCCTTTCGATAGCTCTGGTGTTATCCGGATTAGGGTTTTGATGGCTGCCTTGTTCTTAGGCATATTTTTGCTTCCAAACAGCTGGCCATAGTTCGTTCCAATCGCGCTTCCAATGGCATCCGTCATTTATGACAGCGCAGTTTTGTTCCACGGCAGAAAGCACTTTTGCAAGAGCAAAATTTCATTCATCAGCCAGAGCACGTTTCGTGGACTGTTCTTCAAGGAAAAAGTTCTCGGTCCTTGCCCGCACTACCGCTCCCACGACACTCTACCTTGAAAAGCTTGAAGTTTTGCTTTCGCCTGTTTTACCTCTGTAGTCGTCCCCCTCCTGGATTACAACTCTCGACGTTGAGGAATTCTAGCCAGCGCTTCAAAAGTTTTTCTTCATTTGCTGCATTGTTCTTTGAAATAGACGACCGTTCTATGCCTTATTATTCAACTTTGTGTTTAAGAAACTCCCACTTCTCCATATAATTCATACTACACACGTCAGTCACTCGCTTTAGAATGTTTTAGAGCGCAGCTCTTAGGCGCCCGTTTCCGGCTTGAGCGGCGTCGCCGTCGGCGTAATCAAGGTCACCCCAAGGTCACATGGCCCCCAAGGTCACCCCAAGGTTACGTGACCTTGGGGTGACCTTGCAAAAAGAACCACGAATCGACATCACGCCAATGCACCTTCTACAAGACAGAAAAGAAGATATCAGCCTACTGCAGCGAAAACAACGTCAACTACACAGCTGCCCGATCTGTGGTGAAGCCATCTGGCCCCAGACATCAAGATCCTGAGCAGAGAAGTCATCACCGCCAAAGTAACAAAATCGAGAAAACATCGCAAGTTGTTGTGGTACCCCCAGCGGGAGATGCAGACTTCCCACCTCTGCCAAGCCATTCAACTGAAGGGACAAATCCTGTTCAAACGTCACCTGGATCTTCACACGGCCAACACCAAGAAAGCGTCAGCCAATCGAAGAAGCTCCAGTGGGTTCCAAAGCAGCTCCATAACGAGTGTAAGGCCCCACCGCTTTTAAGATCGAGTGAAACACCAAAATCACAGAGCCTGGGAAATGCGCTACACACGATAGCAACGCTGATACGTAATCTTCTTGTTTCCCTTGATTCTCCACTGGCACAAGCTACAATCACAATCATAGACATCGCTCTTCCTCTGATCAGCTCCTGGTGCAGATAGAGAAGGTCCGTAACAACTCATTCATTTTTCAGTGGAATGCTCGAGGCCTCCGGAACCGTCTTTCAGACTTTCGTCAATTAACCTTCAAATATCAATTCCGCGTAATAGCAATATCGGAATCACGTGTTACTCGAACATTACGCTTGTCCGGTTATGAAGTATTCCACTCAAGTCATGGAAGAAGTCCCAGCAGGCTTTTACTGGCGATACGTAAAGGCCTCACATATGTGGTACACGATGTAAATCCCCATCCTACCAATGAATACGTGGCAGCAACAATTAGCAAGGACACTACGGTTCTAACAGTAATAGCTGCATATATTGAACCAAGAGCCAGATTCGACAAAGACATTCTAGACGAGCTAATTAAGGCAACCCCGTCTCCACATATTTTGACTGGGGATTTTAACGCCCACCATCCTTTATGGGGAGGGGTAAAAACCACAGTACGAGGAAAAAATATTTTAAACATTGCTCACCAACACAACCTAAATATATTGAATGACGGAAGTCCAACATTTATTAAAGGTGCAACACTTAGCAGCTGCTTAGATATCACGCTGGCATCGTCTTCCATTTCGCCCCCACCTCGCTGGTTTGTAGACATCGAAACTCATGGCAGTGATCATTTTCCGACTTACACATTGATACCCGGACTAAATAACAGTCGCCGTAAAAAACTCCTTACATATACTAACTGGAATATGTTCAGCGAAAAAGTTGAAATAGCATGCCAGGAGATAACCACAATTGAAGATTTTTCTAATATTATTGAGGAAACAACATCGGATGCTACAAAATCTTTAAGAATGCAGATCAGCCGAATAGCTGTAGATGAGGAGTACGAACGACTTCGAGCCATCCGTCGACGAGCCGAACGAAGGGCAAGAAAAACTAAAAATAGAGAAGATATAAGAAAGTCCAGACAAGCGCAAAGAAAAGTGCAACGCCACCTCGATAAGCTTTCAATGAAACGATGGAGATCGAACAGTGCTAGACTGGATCCCAGGAAGCCTGTAACGCAAATATGGCATATGACGCGAAGTTTAGGTTCCAGGCCGCAGCAAGCTTACCCATTTCGTTCGATCGCACTACATCGGCAAGTTACACAAAAGGAAGTAGCAAAAGATTATTGCTTGCAGATTACTCGCGACTCCTCAATATCATACTTGGCTATCCCTATAGCTAGTCATAACACTGCATCAGTGCAAAACGATGTCATCGACGCTCCATTTACTTTAATAGAACTGAAAGAGGCACTCTCTTCAACAAACAAGAACTCATCCGCTGGTCCAGATGGTGTCCGCTATTCTGCATTAGCACATCTTGGTAGCGCGGCTAGAACATTCTTACTCGATGTCTATAACGCTTCGTGGGAATCTGGTAGAATACCAAAAGAGTGGAAGACTTCACGAGTGATTCCCATACTTAAGCCAGCCAAGACCCCTTTGGAGATTAGCTCATATCGGCCCATCGCTTTATCGAGCTGTGTCGGGAAAGTCATGGAAAAAATGATACTGTCACGACTCGAATGGGACCTCGAAAACAGAAAGATACTTCCTACATGCATGTCAGGATTCCGCCGAGGAAGGAACAGTGTTGACAATGTTTTAGACCTAGTATCCACCATTGAACAAGCAAACGCGAGCAAATTGAAAACAACTGCCGTCTTTATTGATATAAAAGCTGCCTTTGATTCTGTGGATCATAACGCCATCCTTACAGATATGAGAAGGATCGGTCTAAGTACAAGACTATGTACGTGGGTCTCCGGTTACCTGAAAGGTAGACACATCTTTATTTCCACTGAAGATGGAGACACCGATCTCTATGAAGTTACAAGAGGAGTACCCCAGGGAGGTGTCCTGAGTCCCGCTCTTTTCAACATATCTCTAATTCAGCTTGTCAAACTGCTTCCGAAAAATGTGCATACATCTTCTTACGCCGATGATATTTGCTTCTGGGTCTCTAGCAGATCGTTATATATAAACAGAGCACGTATACAAAAAGCAATCAATATAACTGTAAAATACCTCCATTCACATGGAATGCAAATCTCCCCAGCCAAATCCGCTGCTATCGCCTTCACGAGAAAGGATACAAGGAGATATCCCATTCTAATAGGGGGGACACCAATTGAATACGTCAAAGAACACACATTCTTAGGAGTGACCCTACATCGATCTTTGTCATGGTCCCCACACATCAGGCGCATAAAGCAAAAACTGAAGTCCTTCACACAAATTATTAAAATGATAAGTGGAACGAGATGGGGATGTTCAGTAAGAGCACTTTTGACCCTTTACAACGCTCTGTTTGTCGGACTATTACGCTACAGTATTTCAGTCATGCATGGTATTTCCAAGTCGTCAATGAAAGACCTGGAAAGTGTTCAAGCACAGGCTCTAAAAGTTTGCCTAGGACTACCAAAATGCACATCAAACGTTGGAACTCTTGTTGAAGCTAGAGCAATTTGGCCCGGTATCCTCAGAACCCAAGAAACTATTCGAGTTCACCTACGACACCAAGCGCGCAGCCAAGCACATCATCTGGCGAATATTACGGAGGTTAAACCCTCTGCTCGCTTTTCGAAAGTCATCTCGCAACTCCATGGGTATATTCCAAATACTTTTGAATTAGCTAAAACTCCGGAGCAAGCACCGTGGACGTGCAGTTCTATCGACATTAAATTGAACATCCCCGGTGTTACGCAAAAAGCAGCAACCCCAACACCTGTTATGATGCAGCTAACACTTGAGTATATACATCATGCCTATCTCTCATCGCGACACATATATACGGACGGGTCAACTAACTTTATATCATCATCCATTGGAGCCTATATTCCGTCAACTAGCACGACAATCAAAACGAAACTGAGCCATATTACATCCTCGACAGCAGCTGAACTTGCGGCTATCCGGGCAGCTGCTGCCTACATCAGCACCCAGAACCCCCAAAACTGGACAATATTTGTAGACTCTAAGTCCGCTCTCAGCGCACTCATGCATAAAAGAAAGAATAACGTAAATGCTCAACTGATTTATGACATAATGCAGAAGTTCCATGATGTGAGGTGTCAGGGACATGAAATTGTCTTACAGTGGGTACCGGGGCATAGTGGCATACCCGGCAACATTTGTGCTGACAAAGCTGCTAGGGACGCCCACGAAGCTGATAATACCTGTGCAATTCCACTGTCAAGGACAGATGCAAATGATATAGTCCGAAAAATTGGGAGAGAAATATCATCCAGACTATGGACAGATCCATGCTACTATTATGCGCACTTGAAACATATTGACCCGGAATTAAAGTTTCGAATGCCGGGAAATATAAAACGACGAACAGAAACTGTGCTGCATCGAATACGCTTGAATGTGGCTTTTACTCGAAAATATCTTCATATGATCGGCCAAGTAGATTCACCGCATTGTACAGCATCCTCAACAACACACGACATTAAACATGTACTCTGCCATTGTTCACTATATAGTTCCCAAAGGAAAATACTAAAACAATCCTTGAAGATACATGATCAGGACATGGAGCTCGGCCATATATTAGGACCCTGGACTTCAGTAGCGAACGAATCCAAAGCAACCAACGCTTTACTCCGGTTCTTAAAGGACACCCGCCTGGACCAAGAGCTGTGAACTGACAACACTCTTTTTAATTTACGTGTGGCTATTTATTTTTCGCCAATCTTTGAGTGCGTATATATGTGTTTTAGTATGTGTATGGGATGTGTGTGGGGGAGGGGGGATACGAGTGGATATGGGATCTCACTCTTTCTTTACTTCTCTATTCTGTCTGCTGTCTCTCTGCTCGCTTCCTTTTCACGCAAAGTAGCAAACCAGCACTCACAAGCAGGTTGACCTCTTTGCTTTCCTGTAAATAAACATACCTCTCTCTCTCTTATTATTTAACTTTGTGTTTAAGAAACTCCCACTTCTCCATATAATTCATACTACACACGTCAGTCACTCGCTTTAGAATGTTTTAGAGCGCAGCTCTTAGGCGCCCGTTTCCGGCTTGAGCGGCGTCGCCGTCGCTGTCGGCGTCGCCGGCGGCGTAATCAAGGTCACCCCAAGGTCACATGGCCCCCAAGGTCACCCCAAGGTTACGTGACCCCCAGGTCATGTGATCCCAAAGGTCACGTGACCCTCCAAGGTCACGTGACACCCCGAGGTAACGTGACCCCCCGAGGTCACGTGACCCCCCGAAGTCACGTGACTCCCCTTAGGTCACGTGACCCCGAGGTCACTTGACCTCGAGGCCACTTGACCTCGGGAGGGGGGTCACGTGACCTCCGGGGAGGTCACGTGACTTTCTGCTGAGGTCACGTGACTCCCCTCGATGACGTCATCGTCACTGATGACGTCAGCGGCTTCCGCAACGTCATCGTCATCATCACCGATGACGTCATCGTCACTGATGACGTCACTGGCATCCGCATTGGCATCGTCATCATCACTGATGACGTCATCAGAGACGTCACTGATGACGTCGTCGGCATCCGCATCATCATTGTCATCATCACTGATGACGTTGTGATAATGTGACTTAATGTGGAAAAGAAGAAGTGCAAGTCAGCCCATGGATCGGTCCAGAGGGAGAAAGGAAGATGAAGAAGGGAAGTTTTGGGAAAGCGTGCAGAGAGCGCGTGTAAGGGGACTGGCCGAAGAGAACGTGGGGAGAGCGGAACGACACCATCGGCCAGGGCAATCGGCGGTCTCCTACTGTCTGACCAGCAGCCTGTTCTAGCGAGGGCAGCGAATAGAAACCTACGCTGCCCCCGGCTTCCTATAGCGCGAGCGCTTGGTGCGGTAACTCTGGGGCCACCGACGGAAGCCAACCGCTCCCGCTCCTGACTTCCAGCCACAACCGTGGGCCGACAACGACAGCACAAGACACACTGCTGCACAGGGATTCGAAGACATTGTGACTGATGCGTTTTCCTTTCTTTCATTTCTTTAACTGAGTTTTCTTTTTTTTTATAAACTCAGATTTTTTTTTGTATATACAAGTTTTTATGAAAAACGAAGGACATTGTATCTTGTCAATTATTAACCACAAAGAACCGTCTGACAGACGTCATCGTCATCATCACTGATGACGTCATCGTCACTGATTACGTCACCGACATCCACATTGGCATCGTCATCATCACTGATGACGTCATCAGTGACGTCACTGATGACGTCACCGGCATCCGCGTCGTCATCGTCATCAGCACTGTTGACGTCACCGACATCGGCATCGTCATCATCACTGATGACGTCATCAGTGACGTCACTGATGTCGTCACCGGCATCTGCATCGTCATCGTCATCATCACCGATGGCGTCACTGATGACATCACCGACATCCGCATCGTCATCGTCACTGGTGACGTCATCAGTGACGTCACTAATGACGTCATCGGTATCCGCATCGTCACTGATGACGTCATGAGTGACGTCACTGATGACATCATCGACATTGTCATTGTCACGTGACCCCTCTCCGGACAGTTGACCCCCCCCCAGTACCCTTCCCTCCTCCTCAAGAGCTGCGCTCTAATTCGGCGTTAGAGGGAGTTGTAAACGGCTTTCACTTTTTAACACCACCTATAAAACTTCGTCTCTTAGCAGTGTTACATTAAATTTCCGTAGCTTCCAGCTGAACTTTCGTGTCGCTTTTCCTCTATCCCCGACAATCAGAGTTACGAAGCAGACATCACCACAAAAGATCGCTTTGACAGAGTATCCCATGGTGCATGTGCTAATTTCCGTAGAATTATGAATCCTGTCTAAACGAGCGTGTGATGATAATTGAAAGTTTGCCAATCGCATCGCAAACCTTGCACCTCCGCGACGTCTTCCAGCTCTCATTCATCTAACATGGATTTCAAAAATTGAGCGCTTCTGTCGTTATGTGAAATTGATGATGACCTGTCTTCTGGGTTTCACAAGCAATTGAAGCTCCCAGTAAAACAATATACCTATCACACTTCAAGTGATATTCTAATTGGCAAAAAAAAGCTTCCCTCTCATTAATTGCATTGGGAGCATACATTTACAGCAAACGCAAGATTTGATTTCGAACCCTGAAATCACAAAGAACAAGTCTGCCTTCGTCATCTGCCGTGGTTTTTAAATCGGTCAGGCCAACCGCTTTCGCGTTGAGCAGAAACGCCCTGCCGACACCCCAGTGGCTTGACTGACACGTATTTCATACCTGTTCAAAAGAGGCTTTAACGTATACTGAGTCTGTTCACTACCGTCAATTTTAGTTTCCTGAAGGGCTAGAATCCCTATATTTTAGTCACTGAGAAGTCGTTGGAGGTGATATACTGTTTTTTGAGGGAATTCAACTCCTGACATTTTAGGTGGCACATCGAATAGGCGCTATAGGCTCGAACATGATGTTGTATTAAAGGAAGAATGTTCTTAAACTCACCCAAGATCGCTTTCTAAAGCTGCTTATCACCCAGAAAAGATTCGGTCAATTCCACACACAACGAGTCTTTATGTTTGCGGTCGCCCCTAAGGTCTCGAGGCTTGGCCACGATTCACGACATGGCTTTTCTTGGGCCACTGCACTTGCCACGGTGGTTCGCCACCAACCGTGTCGTCGGGTGAGGCTTTGTGCAGTGTCTAATCCCATTGTCGCTTACCGGTCTGGTTGACGTCGATGTTCATGGGTTCTGCCACTTCAATCTCACTGTCTCGGGTATCCTTAGTTTTTCACAGTTTTCATACGCAGTTTTTCAACCGCGTGCAGTGGTTTGAGGGACAACTGAACCTCTTGTTCTTTGTTACGGGTCGCCTCCTTTGCTTGCTCTGGAGGACTGGATTGAGAAGGTCTCCGCAAATATTTTTTGGTTCCCGATGGAGGCGTCACCGCCGCCATCATTGCCTTTTGGCGCTTGGGAGCGGAGTCCCGGCACCTCCCGTCGCAGCCTCTGCATCAACTTCGTCCTTTAGAAATTCAGGCGACAGTACGGACGCAATCGCTGGCTTCGTGACCAAACTGGTGGCACTCCTTGCATCGGGAAACGCGGCAGTCCCTTCTGATGTAATCTTTGCGTCGACACCCAAGGCATAAGGCATTCCTGCAAGGACGAGGACCTTGCAGCCGTCAACACGACTGTCATGCGGGACACCGTCCACAGTGACTCCTTCTTTGGGCGTCATTCGTACACTCCGCGTATTCCTTTCGACGTTCTCAAACCCCATTTCGCTGAAGTGGTCTCTGCTGATATCGGACATTTTCTAAAAGCGCTCGAGTTCTTTACGTACCTGGCAGTTTTTGACGTCGCAGGGAACCCAATGCAGTTTAGCCTTGACCTGCGGGTGTGCAGGATAAAGCACGAGGCTGCGCCCCCCTTTGATTTGCAGTTTTTTTGGCTTCCACCACACGCTGGTTTGCGGCGGAAGAGTGCAGAGGTAGTATCCAAACAGGATTCATTTGGTGGGTGCCTGCCGATACCAATTTTTGAAAGACATCCAATCGCTTCAGCCCCTGTTTGAAGTCTTGAATTCGATAAGGGCGCTTACGTACGTCGCAGTGCAGGAAAACTGCATTAGTCACAATGTATTCTGTATGCCGAGGAAGCAGAATAGTTTTGTAATCAGTTGAATCTTGAGAAATAGATATAGCGTGGCCGTATCGGTTGTTGCTGCCGCTCCAACGGAGCTCGTCCTCCTGCTTCCGTCTCGGACGAGCGCTGGAAGCAGCACTCGGCTACGCACGCGCTCGCTCGCCGACGTGTGTGGCAATATTTATCTTGCTGTGACACAGCTAAGCTGTGCTTGTTTATTTTATCTTAATAGCAAGCGCGTGAAGCTGCGTTGTCGACGTGAACCAAGTAGTGAAAGGACCGGCTTTTGCAGTTTTTCGACGCTACTGTTGCGCAGCCATGGTATTACTGGAGTTGCGAATACTAAGCAAGAAGAATCTAAAAGAATATTCAATTGTATCCGCCTTTATGTAAATAAAATTTTCCATAGATTACGCGGTGACACCAGTCTCACGTTATCAATGGAGACATTAAAAAAAAAGCTATATGAGCCCGTGCTCTCGCGCAACTATTCGCCGCTCAAACTTACGCACCCGCACTATTTTTGAGGGTCGAGAATAAAAATCACGATAATATTGCTGCGCGCAGGGCTGAGAAAGCAACGCTCGATCACGAACCTCCAGAAAGTTCTCGTTCATTCTTGTTCCAGACGTAACTTCTATCGTTTGTCCCTGCTTTTGTTATTCCAGAAAGTGTGTGTTCATTCTTGCTCCGAGCGCGCTACGCTCGAACCTTCTCCGCCGAATCTTCAAGGTAGTGACTCATTTTAGATAAGAGGCCGCCCGCGACCTTGTCGAGTCAGTCTCGCCCCAGCGCTCGATTCTGCGGTTTCGCCGACTTCGACGCCCGCGAAGCTCGTATTATTTTTGTACTCTTTTATTTTTGGAACAAGTTCGCCACCATTAAACGTTTTTTTCTTCATGTTTATCTATTGTTTTTCGGTCGCCACCCGTGACAACATAAATCGTGATTCGATGTGGTTATGGTACAACAGTTCTACTCTAATGTTTAAATCAATCATTTGCAAAAACACAATTTTAGTATAGATACATATTTTACCGCTTGCGTCTGATTTAGGTTTTCTATATGCATATGATATTGTAATAAATAAATAAATGACAAAATGAGATACAAAATTACTCAGCAAGCGGGATTTAAGCCTGGCTGAACATGACAAAATGTGGTGCTATTCAAGGGGACTCGGAAAGTTCTGAAAGGTTTCTTAGTTTCCTCTTTGTTCCTCGTCCGCTTGGTGTCCCGTTGTATGCGAAAAAGAACACCAAAGAAAGAAAGAAAAACAAGAAAACACTTACACGCCAATCCAGACCGCCAGAGAGAGAAACAGACGCTCTGACAAAGACAGACCGACTCATATGCGTCAGCTTGATCTTGGTAGTAGAGCCGTTTTATCTTACATAATCGTCCCACTCCATTTATATGGCCACACTACTGCCTTTGGAACTTTGAAAACAATACTAACAAACTGTTGAAGACAGACCACTCGCGAACTCTTTTTTGAGCTCAAAGGCCACAATTTTGAATTGTTGAACATTTTCTTTTTTTAATTTGCCCTTCGGTTTGCGGCCAAAAGTCTGTTCAAATTTGTCTGGGTGGTGAGTTGGGCAAGTTGGCGGAAACCGACGGAAAACATTTTGGCTGTTGGAAGTTGCTTGGGTCATGTTAACATTTTGTTGATGTGTTACAAAAAAGTTTCATTTTCACTTAGTAAATAAGCCTATACTCCGCTTCACCGCAGCGTACCGCAGCGAAGGCTAGGAGCGCGAGCTCATAGCGTTGCAAGCTGCCCTTAATACACGAGAGGTTGTGCCGCCGAGATCTGCCCCAGAGCAAGAACGTCGCGCTTGAAGCATTTCGTGCGGGACATCATAAGGTGAAATAGGGTATAGCTGTTTCTCACCAACTAGAAGTAGTGCGGCGTTTACACGAAGGATCATGGACGACTTCGGCAAAAACAATCGGTTTCTTGTTGAAGGAGAGGTCGTGCTCAACTGCGATCATGTCATCGAGTGCAGCGTTGCACCAGAGCCGACGACGGACAGTGTTTGCATCTTCGCGTGCGTGCTGCAGTCCTCCGCGCTGCATGCATACTGTTATGAGTCGACGCCCAGCCTGGTCCCTCGGATAGCATGGCTATCTCGCTGGCGTCCAACCTTTCTTGCGAACAACGTCTCAGCTGCAGACGGTCGGGAAACAGCTCGGGAAAACTTAACAGGACAGAAAACTAGTTTATTTACATGGGTATATGTTTAGCATATTGGCAAAAGGCGCGAACCGAATGGGCAGCCGAACATGTCCTTATTGGCGACGTGCGCGACCGAAAGCGTCGCTGTGGTCAGCCTTCCACGATTGGCCCAATGACGTCGGAAAGGGTATTCCATCGACGGAAATAAGAGGAATGAAAGAACTTTAATTTCGACGCTGTTGGCAGTGTTGCTTCGAGAGCGCAATGATTTCAGGCTTCCACCATGCTATTTACAAACACCATCTAACTTGTTGTTCGCAAGGTAATGACGTCACAAAGGGGAACCATGGGAGGGTGCCACCAAAACATCTCGCCGCTAATATGGAAGAAGACGAAGTTTCAAGTGTTCGGACGAGCTGACATTGAGCTCCGCCAAAATACTGGATTTTCACCGGTTTCAGTCACTGAATCGCATTGAAACAGCCGTTAATTATCTACGGAACACGTCGTAGACACGAGAGTAAATTATTGACCAACCACGTAGAATTTTCGCCCTCTTACGAAGAATATTCCAACACGGAAGTAAGAGGTGGCGCTTGGCTTAGCGCCGGCTAGGTCAAAGAGCGCTTCGAGCTCGCCCAACCTGGCTGTCGCTTCTGCTCTTCACACCATGGAAATCGATGATTTCAACGAATATGACGGATCATGGCAGACAGTTGGTGTCGCACCCCGATCTTCCCAGGCGGCCACCATCATCACCCGCTTTGGGTCGGCCATACACCTCGAAACAATTGACGCCCATAACCTAGGAGCCGCGATTCTGGAGGCAGCGCGCCTCACACCCAAAGAGATCGGGGATACGTATGTCAAGGTACGTTCCCTCCAAAACCTAATTACCATCGACACGTACCGCACTTCCGCCGAAAATAAAATCCTAGCGCTCAGTTCGCTAACCTACCAAAACGTCAAGCTTCATGTGAAGTCTTACAAGGCCAACAGTCCAAACAACGCTAGGGGGGTTATCCACGGCATCAGGCCCCACTACTCCGACCAGTACATCCAAGACTCTCTCATTCTTGAGCAAGCCAAGCTCCTTGCTGCACGAAGGATTGGGGAGTCTCAAACCATTCTCATCACGGTAGAGGGACCCAGGCTACCCAGATATGCATTTGTTAACCGAGTCGCCTGCCGTCTGTATCCCCATCGACCACGCAGCACCCTGTGCGCGCACTGCTACGATATAGGCCACCGTGCGGACGTCCGCCCATTCAAAGTTGCACACAACACATGCCCCCGATGCAGCAAACGCTTCCCCTCAAACCAGGACCCCACGCAGACCCCACACGAATGTGAACCGCACTGTGTTAACTGTCAAGGCGAACACCCTCCCAACTCTCCCCTATGTCCTAGAAGACAGCAAGGTGACCAAGCCGTCCAACAGGCCGCAATCAAACGCCGCAACGCCTGGAAAATCTCCAACGGATCCTCCATAAGAAACCACTCCACGCTGGCAGGATTTTCCAACAACTACGAAAAATGGCCAAAGCTGCCGACGTCAAATCGCTTCTCCCTACTCCAAAGTGAGGAGATTCCACCCAGAGGATCTCAAGCTGGCGCCAACAACCCCAAACAAAAACCAATCGACCCCCAGTTTGTCGGAGAAACTGGCATGCATCATACAAGAAACATCTACCTCAAGGAGGCGCACCCCCCCAGCTCAAGACCGGGAAGCACGAATCCCCCCAACACATGAACAAGAACAGGGCAACAAGCCACACCAGAAGAACACCAAAGTGACACACTTAGACCACCCGTCGTGCAGCTATGCTCATGCCCTACAGATTGCACGAGAAAATCCACAAACAGAAAACATTGCAGAAGCCATAAAAGAAGGGAATATATCAAGAAACAACGCATTAGAAATTCCCCAGCACACAAAAAGCACGCACGAGGCACGCCTTAACGAGCTTGCAACCAAAATGAACAGCCTAGAGACAAAGGTCGACAACATTTTGGTCAAACTCGACTCTTTCATTAACGTCGTCCACACTTCGGTAGAGGCAAACAACGCTAGTAATCAAGCCAGAGACAACCTCATACAAGAGATCGCCAACAGCCTGACCCAGATATCCAAATAAGTTGAGGACATAGACGCCGCCACGATCTAAAACGTGCAGCTTATTGCCAACCCCCAAATCACCAGGAAAAGACACGCGCTCTCACCGAACAGGCCCCACAAAGCTCTGGCCGCATTACCTGAGAACGACGACGGAACCATCAACGATGAATAACTCCCCAACGGAAACTAATACTCATCCTCGAAAACACACATCACACGTTTATATACTTCAGTGAAACTGCAGAGGTATCCGCTGCAAGAGAGGAATATTCATACAGCATCTCAATTCACTAGAGTTCAAACCCGACATCATAGCCTTGCAGGAAACGAACGGGCCAGTCTCTTTACCTGGCTATGACTCATACGCGCAACCAAGCATAACCAGCAAGAAGGGAGACCAAACCCAAGCCAAATCCATGGCAGTTACTCTAGTATCCAAAAGTCTGGCCTCCATCCAACTGGACACTACCCATCTCAACACGACAACACAAGAAACAGTCGTTGTCAAGATTAAGCATCCGGACTCACCAGACTCCGCCTCAGAGATCCTTGTTATTAACTGCTACTGGACACCACGACAGTACAAAGCAGAGACCAAGCTATTAAGAAAGCTAATGAAAGACAACAATAGAGCTGCAACATTGCTACTTGGAGACTTTAACAGTCAACATCAATCATGGGGTTACACAACTAATACCCCAAACGGAAGAAAATTGGATACCCTAGCCTCGGAACAAGCACTGACACTCCTCAACGACACGGCAACCTCAACACGGGAAGGCAACAGCGTCGAGAAAGATACTTCCCCCGACAAGGGCCAACATAATGTCTCTTGGACAAACACGCAAGAAAATCTTGGAAGTGACCACTTTATTCTTGAAGTCACCGTCCAGATTGGAAAGGGACGCACAAAAAGCGGACCCACAACCAATATTACAAACTGGGACTCCTTTAGACAGGAACTCGCAGAACAAACGGACTATCCGGAAAACCTTAGTTCATTTATTCAAACTCTTCACAGAACCCGAGACAAAAACACAAAAAAATATGCAGATCTGAAGACTTCCCTCAGATTGACACACACCTCGTGGCGCTATGGGATAAAAGGCATAAAATCGTTCAAAAATGTCGCAAGAACAATAGAAACCGTAAATTCAAGAAAGCCATACAAGACATAACCGAAGAAGCACAGGACTACGCACAGACACTCGTGACGAACAACTGGCTCGACCTTTGCGATAATCTAAGTAACCAATTCCACACAGCAAGGGCATGAAACATACTCCGCACGCTCCTCGGACAGGCTAAACCCAAACACTCTCTAACCAAGATACAGCTCCGAACGGGAAACACTAAAATCAAATAGGGAGAGCACTGATCGACCAGTTCTATCCTAGCATTGCATCTGAAGACGCTGCAAATACAGAAGACCAGACACCTAGGGAAACGGACGAAGCAGAAGGAATAAGCTCGCCTTTTACGTTGAACGAGCTCACCAGAACCCTCTCCAACATCAAACGAAACTCTTCCCCAGGAGAAGACGGTGTAGGCTACCGAATGCTCCGTAACCTTCCGTACAACCAACTTGAACACTTACTAAAAATCATCAACGCCGCTTGGGAAACTGGCAAAATTCCCCAAGAATGGAAAATAGCCACAATTGTACCAATCCCCAAACCAGGTAAATCGCCCGACCAAATCTCAAATCTCAGGCCTATCTCATTAACATCATGTATAGGCAAAGTTATGGAGAAGTTGGTCCTTGAAAGACTGCTTTGGCACATCGACAAGAACGAATGTTTACCTCACACGATGGTAGGATTCAGATTTCACGTCAGCACGCAGGAAGTCATGCTCCGCATTAAGGAGGACATATATGACCCTGAAAGCACCACCCAGATGCGGACGATCGTTGGACTTGACATCAAAGGGGCCTTTGATAACGTCGCTCATGAAGCAATAATCCAAAAGACAAAAGACCTAGGAGTCGGAAATAGACTAATCAGCTACGTCCAAGATTTTTTACGAGACAGATTTGTCCAGGTCAGAGTCGACGACCATACTACTCCGCAACACAGAGCTGAGAAAGGAGTCCCACAGGGAGCGATATTGTCGTCCACTCTTTTTAATATAGCCATGAAAGACCTTCCGAACAGACTTCAGAACATACCCAACCTTAAACAGGCCGTGTATGCAGACGATATTACACTATGGTGTAACAATGGATCCCCAGGGGAACAACAGGAAACAATTCAAAGGGGTATTGACGCTGTACATAAATACACTAGTGAGCTCGGGCTAACCTGCTCCCAAGAAAAATCCGAATACATAGTTGTAACTAACGCGACCGGTAGGAAGGCCGAAGAAACTAGAAACCACATATATCTCAACATCGCAAACACACAGATAAAACGCAAAGACGTCATATGCATCCTGGGCTTCTGGCTTCAGGACAATGGAAAATAGAACGTTTGGCTAACGAAACTCACCGTACAAATACAACAAAGACATCACATGATAAAGAGAATCACACGCAAGAACAGAGGCGTACGAGAAGAACATCTGAGACGTATACTTGAGGGCCTCGTATACTCTAGGACTCTATACCAACTACCACACATCCGACTCACCAAGACTCAAACATCCAAACTTGAAACGATTCTTCGCAAAGGCCACAGGCTTGCACTGGGCATCCCACGATTCTCAGCGAATTACCGTATCGAAGCAACCGGCACCTTTAGCACGCTGGAGGAGCGGTGCGACATACAACGGCAATCCCAACATGACCGCCTACTTACCTCGAAGCAAGGAAGACAGATCCTCAGGCAGCAGGGTTACCTTACACCTCCCCCTGAAGAGATCCCCGACATCCCTCCACCGTGGGAATACATCGCGAGACTAACGGTTCTACCTATCCCTCGGAACATCGACAACGAAAGATACGCCACAAGGAGGGCGGCAAAGATCAATAGACTCCGCACCTCTCCAATCCCGGCCCACGTCACACTATACTACACAGACGCCTCACACAAAGAAGAAATGAGCACCACATCAGTCTCCAGTCACTACCTCAACTGGCAGAACAAACACGTAGAAATCCCCACTCCAGAGGAAGCAGAGATAACAGCTATCGGCGATTCAATAACACTACCCTACCACCCTACGGAAGACATCCTCATCCGGACGGATAGCCAAGCTGCATGCAGGGCTTTCCGAGATAACACGTTGCCTTCACACATCAGGCAACATATCCAGGATTACCTGCATCTGCGAAGGAACATAACGGTCACGATACAATGGACACCACCATGATGGCCTAGAGGGGAACAAGGAGGCTCACTTCCTCACCCGAGAACCTTTGCCGGGACCCCCTGCTATATGGCCGCCTGAGTACAACCCACACACCGAGAGAGCCATCTGCAGAACTACAAGGAAGTTCACACTTAAGCAACTAAAGGAAAATGTCAGAACTCTGCCCCCTCCTCAACGCTCGCCTGGAAGGAAGGAAGAAGTACTCCTAAGGAGAGCGCAGACATTATCGCTGCTAACAGACAACTTCGTCCATTATATATCTAGAAGTGCTAGACACCCAACCTGCAAACATTGTGGAGGATACCCAGACAACCACCATACACTCTGGGCATGTCCCAATGCCCAATCTTCAAAACGCGCGGCTTTATCTTGCATATCACCTACTCTACGGCCCTCATCCTACGAAGAATGGCTCCGTCCACACAAACACCTCGTCACCGTGTACCAAGATACTCTCCAACACATCATAACCACCCTCCCAGAAGAGGAATCGTAAACACCCCCCAATTTAAGAAAGGCCCGTGTGTCGGCTTTCCTGCGCAGCGCTTGGGGGGCCGGTCGCCGCGACTTGCGGAGGCGGCTCGGCTGGTGGCGTTGCCGAGGCGTGTGTTTGGGCAGGGGGGCGCGGTCTGAGTTGTGACATTGGGCATTGTAAAGCGTCACGCTTGCATTGCTTGGTGTCGCGGCTCGGAGTGCGGTTTTTGGTCTGGACATGTATTTCGGCATCGCCGGTCGCTGGGCTGCCTCCGTGGGTTGTGGTGGTTGGCTCTACGAGTGCTGTGCGAAAAAGTGGACTCACGAGTTTTTTTTTTTTGTTTTTTTTGTTTAGAGTGCACAATTTTTTTTAACGAGCGCCGGACCAGGCGTACAAAAATAAAGTTTACTCTTTCTCTCTCTCTCTCTTATATAATAAAATCGGGGTTCTGGAGCTGCCGTGCCATTGGTTAGTTAGCACCGCATTCCAAAGTTGGCCTCGACGTCAGCCTCCTCCTCTCGGCCCCGATGTTCAATCGTTGTTCTTCTCCGAATTGAGGGCGGCTAGTAGGTAGACGCAGACATGCGGTAGACGCAGACACAACAGACTGCCCATCTGTTCAGGGTGGGATTCTGTCTGGCGTTCCCGTGGAATGCAGACGCCTCTCTGCAATGCAGAGGCCTTAGGCAGAACACACCGACGGCAACGTCGGTTCTGATGCCCTTGAACCGAGGCCCGGGGGAAACGCTTCTCCGGTTTCGGTCGAACGTGTGAAAAGGGTTCGGATCGCACTCCAACCGGTCTCGACGTTCGCTTGGTCGTCGTCCGCACCGGAATGTGAGGTCGATCCTCACAAACACAGGGAGAATGAGACGGGTCATAACAATACCCAGTTCAAAAGCATGCTTCGAGGACTGCGATACGCAGCAAATGCGCGCCATATATCGCTAAAAACTAATCTGCAACGAGCGCAGAAACGATGCGACGTACACTGGGCGAATGCTGGCATCGGAGTTGTTTGCCCTAAAGCCCTGTATCATGAGAAAAGTGGCGCCATTCATTGTTGTGGACATGCTCGGGACACGTGCCGCGCACCACTTCTGGGAAGAACTTGGCGTCTGAAATCTAGCTCAGTACTGCGCTGTGCCGTCATGAGCTTCCCAAGAGCTGCACGTTGCTTGCGCTTCGTGCATCGAAACACCTTGTGCTACTTTAAAAGTAGGGCAAGTCTAAAAGTTTAAAAAGTTCGCCCCACAGCGATTGTTTGTGGTGATGATGATATAACTGAAACTGCACCCCCTATTGTTCAATTTCCTCGCCAAAGGGTAAAAAAAAAATAACAACAAGCCCTTGCCACTATAGCATGTGATGCTCTTTTCTCCATCTCTTGCTTTTCCTTAGCCCTCAAAAGATATCAGGTGCTTGTCACACAAGCCGATGTATACTCTTGGGTTTCTCATGCCTCGCTCAAAAGATCGGCGCCCAGAAGAAAAAAACGCAGGGCGTTGTTTATAATATCCATTGTGCAGATTGTCCAGCCACTTACATCGGCGAGACAAAGAACTTTAATGAAATAATACGCCAACACGAAAACGACGTTCTCAAGCTCAACCACGAGCGCAGCGCAGTCCCTGAGCACTGCGAAGTCAAAGACTACAGGATCGATTTCTGGAACACCAGCATTATCGACGCAGAGACTAACAACCGACATAGGCTTTTCATCGAATCCTGGCGCAATCAAACGACGCCAGGCAACATAAATAGGTGCCTTGGCGCTTTACCAACAGTGTATGTGAACGGGCTTCGCCATATCCGTGAAAGAAGAAGATCGAGAAATATGTCCCATCGCTAAAAGAAGAAGACAGAAAAACACCGGGGGGCTTCTCAACGGCCACAGCCGCCCCTGACGAAGAACCAAGTCGGTTCGAAACCTAGGGCTCCTACACGTTTACGACTTCGTGGGTTGCCATATTTTAATTAGTTTGATATCAGCTGCAGTCACAATTTCTAGTTGGAGGACCCTTGTCTTTTTTATTATTTGGTTAGTCACTTTTATTCTTTGTTTTATGTTCGACAAAATATATATTGCATTCGTGGTGGTTATTGTTCGAGCAGGTTTGTTGAACTGCGGATTAAGAGGGATTTTATGTATATACCTTGCCTATACCGTGATACTCTATCTATGAGCTCTACCTGAAGGTATGTCAGCATTGTAGCTTATGTTGCTGCTAAGTACGAATCCAGTCACAAGAAAAAAAGGCTAGTGACACTCATTGATCGTTGAGAGGCCACTTGGTTGTTTACATTGTCGAGCTCCTTGTCAATATCCTGAAGTGCATTTTTCTTTCCTTTCTTTCCCCTTGGCTCAGTCAGTTGGCTCCTAGGTTTTGTTATTTTCTTCACACCCCTCGCCGTGCTGCTGTCCCCCCCCAAGCCCTCTCTAAATCACTTTTGCTTCTTATTTTAAAAGGCTCTTCTCCATTCACAGGCACGAGAATGTCCGTCAGATCTTCGGGGCTCGCACTGAGGGCTGTCTCAGAGTTGTGATTGAATTCTTCCTCGCTGTCACTGGTGCCGTCGACAGTGCTGCGTAAAAAAGACTCAAAGTTATGTAACTCTTTACAGATATCAAAGCATTCGGAGCACTACTACATCGGCTAAAATGTTTATTTGCACTGTGTTGTACAATTTCAGCTTATGTGAGTCTGAGGCGGCATGGAACGATGGGAAATAGAATAAAATTATTCTATTGATGTCGGCGTTGTTTATCGTCCCCCAGACTGTGACCTACAGTATCTTCATAACCTCTATGAGTACATGCTAGCAAATATTGAAAGCGATAAAATCATCATGACGGGTAATATTAATATACCCAAAATAAACTGGGACTCGCTGCACCCTGGCCTGGACACTGCTGATGTTACTATAAACATGCTATTTGCGTTCAATCTAACCGAAATCGTCAGGGAACCAACCAGGGTGCAGGGATCGTCACGGAGCTTGCTTGACGTAGTGTTCCTCAGTGACCCGTTTCCTCGGGCTCCAACTGACGTAGAAGTGGTGGAGGGGATATCTGACCATAACATTGTCGTATGCACGGTACCTGTTCGTAGTTCCGCCATCTCCCATGGCTGCGCCAAATACGTGCTAGATTTCTACAAAGCCGACGATGCTAGCATTAAAACTTATCTTGCTCATGAATTTAACGATTTTCAAGAGCTCTATGATGAAACTGATATTAGTATTGACGAACTATGGCAAAATCTCAAGTCAATTAATAATCACTGCATCACTAATTTTATTCCGAGTAAACGTAAAATGATAAGGAAGCTCAACCCATGGATTTCACGTGAAATCATTCACCTGAAGCGTAAGCTAAAAAGACTAAGAAAGTCATCCAGAAAGCGTCCACTCACCAACCACAATCCAACTATATCGGAACTATCCAGACTGCTCAAACTGAAGATCAAAGAAGCAAAGCACAAATAATACAATATTACCCTCCACAATTTTATGAAAGCATCACCGCAAAAATTCTGGAACCATATAATTCCGAGAAAGTATAAAACTTCCTACATAAGTGCCTCGGAGGCACAAAAAGTGGCAGAAGAATTCAACACTTTTTTTGAGTCCGTCTTCACAGCTGATAATGGCAAAGAAAACTTAACTCTACCTTTTAAAACCTACGCAGATAAAGATCTTGGTGGCTTACACATCACAGAAGCAGGCGTTCTAAAACTTTTACTCGACTTAGACGCAAAAAAGGGTACGGGTCCAGACGAAATTCCTAACATGTTTTTAAAAAAAATACGCTGAATGGATAAGCAAGTATTTACTGCTAATTTTTAACAAGTCTGAGTTTTTCTTTGGTTCCCGCAGAGGGGAAAGTCAGAAAAGTTATTCCTATTCATAAGTCTAGCGATAGCTCTTTTACTTCCAACTACAGAACTATACCCCTAACGTGTACTTGCTGCAAGAAAATGGAACATATAATTTTGACATTTATGACAGAATTCACTGAGAAACATAATATACTAAATGCACACCAGCACGGCTTTAGGAGAGGTGTGTCAACGACTTCACAGCTAATCGAGACAGTTCATGACTTTTCGATGGGTATAAACAATAGACGACAAATTGACGTAATTTACTTAGACTTATCAAAGGCCTTCGACCGTGTTTCGTACGTCAGACTTGTGAAAAAACTTAAACACATTATGGGGGAGGGACCGATAATAAAATGGATAGAGGAGTATTTAAAAAATCTTTTTCAGTTTGTTTATTACGAAGGACAGGTTTCACAACCAGTTGCAGTGGAGTCGGGAGTTCCACAGGGCTCTGTCCTAGCTCCACTCTTAATTCTTCTGTACATTAATGACATAGTTGATGGCACTGACGCAAACATAAGGTTATTTGCAGATGACTGCATTATTTGTCGCGATATCTCATGCCAAGTTGACCAAGCAATATTAAACAGATCTTTAAAGAAGGTAGCAGACTGGTGCAGTGAATTGCAGATGGTTTTAAATACTGAAAAGACGGTTTGTATGTGCTTGACCAATAAGAAAAAAAATATTCTGGAATTTCCTTACAGCTTAGACGGTAAAATTTTGCGCAGAGTCACTGAATACAAATATCTAGGTGTCGTGTTAACGTCTTATTTAAACTGGAATGCTCATGTCAAATACGTATCTAGTAAAGCGCTCGTCAAATTATTTTTTCTAAACAGAACGTTAAAACAATCTAGTCGTGAAACCAAGTTGTTCGCATACACCACACTCGTTCGCCCGGTATTAGAATATGCACTCATTGCCTGGTTCCTCCATACGCAAACCAATGTCAACATCCTCGAAAATGTTCAGAGGAAAGCGATAAGATTTGTTCACCACAATTATGGTCGCTTTGATTCCCCTATAGAATTGCTGAAAAGATCTAGCCTACTGACCATTGCTGATCGCGTAAAACTAGGAAGACTCAAATTTTTGTATATCCTTTTAAACGACGCCTTTAAAATGGACAAGAACAAGTATGCGAATTTTTCCCAGGCAAGAACAACAAGACATAAACACTGCCATACATTAACTGAATACTCTTTCAATAATAATACTTTTAGGTACTCTTTCTTTCCTTCAGCTGTAAGAGATTGGAACAGCCTTGATCCGCTGTTTCTTAACTACACAAATGTGGATGCGTTCATTCAAGCTCTTGAACAAGACCTTCTCAGCAAGTTCATGAGTTAGTTCTTTCTGTTATGTTCTGTTTTTGTTTGTTTCAATATGAAAGGGATTGAGGATTTCTAAGAATTACTGTTTTTCGCGCGCCTCAAAAATTGTGTGTGTTGTTTTTATTTGTACCATACCTGCTATAATCCCTCAATGGGGATTGGCAGTATTTTGAAAATAAATAAATAAATAAAAAATATAATTTAGTTGCATATGTAAGGGCGCTCCTCCATTGTGTCCAGCATTAACGGCATTAAGTTGAAGTATGGCCATTCTTTCTTGTTTTTTTGGCTCGCCTCCACTTCTCATTCCGTCCTTCTTCTTTTTGGACCTTTTCCAGAATGTGTCCAGCAAGCTTCGCCAACGAGCCAGGGCTTCTTCATATGTCACTAGGATAGAAAACAAAGGCATGCGTGGCAAGAACCTAATCAAACTGCTATTATAAATGTGGAGTCCGGCATGTTACATTACTGTATTGTAAGCGAAAAGCGTGGCATTTATACATTTCAGAATAAGAAGAAATGAAAACGTACCGCCAGACATCAGTACCCTCAGAACTTCTTAGACCTTTTCCCACAACTGCAGCCGGCAGTCCTTGTTCTTGTCGTCCTCGAGGCGCGTTTTCCACAGCAGTAATCTTTTTTTTCAACCTCGGTTATTAGCACCCCGTTGAAGGCGAGTCGCAACATCCCGTCGATGACCGTTTTTTTTTACTTGGTTAAAGCAAAGTCAAAGATGATTCTCACTGAGATAAATTGGGCAGTCCTTAGAAATTGCAACTTTTAGCGATAGTAGTGCCGCGGTGTGACAATCGCGCTCTCCAACACCTGGATGATTGGTATCACAATAAATGTGCCTTCCTATACCTTTTTGAGGTGAAAATAAAGTAAGGCTTTAATACAGCTCCTATATAGCAAAACTATAATTACTTTCGCGTCGCAGACCCAGCCTCGTACTGTTATTTTATGGCGATCATTGAAGCAAAGCAAATTGTTGTGCATTTTTATACAGTCAGATGTCAGTCTGCCTTGATGGGCGTCTCGTGTCTCAGTTGTAGAGGAGCAATCTAGCCAGTGCAGTACACCCGCTAGCCTGGGGTCTTTAACGTGCACCACGCAGTAGCGATACCCGAACGCACGCCGGTGAGATGGTCATCCAGATCGAAATGGATAACACGGGTGGGGATTAAACCCAGGATACCTGGCTTCTTAAGCGCGAGCTTTTGTTCCACGTACTCCGAGCTGGCGTGCGATAGCCCACAACGTTACTAGATCAGCTCAGTTGACAAGCTCCGTAATAGCCGCGCTTCGGAAAGCCGGCCCACTCCGTTCGCGCGCGCGTGATGGCATGTCGTCGTAGCCCGCCCAGTCTGCAAGGTCGGCCAAGCTCTTGGCAAGTTTGGGACGCTGACTTATCATTGCGAAATCAGGCGATCGGCGGCACGTGGTCGGCCCTTGCACACTTCTTTTTAAGAAAGGGAGTCTGCAAGTGGACTGTGCTGCAGTCATGGTTATAATTATGCACACTAACGATTTCTTCGATTTTCACTCAATTCATCGGATAGCAGCATAAGTGCCTACAGGGGTTTCCCCAGGAATTGAAATGGGGCGTAGGGGGGGGGGGGGGGGGGGGGGAGGAGGCATTGATAATAGGGGAGTCGTCGCGAAGTAAGGGGTGCCTAGAGGAAAAGAAGGGGTGGGGGTATACACCCCCCCCCCCCCCCCTAGGGTGTGTAGGGAAATCACTGCGTGCTTAGCTTTGGGTCTGGATTCCGAGTCCCATTCTGAGTTCGTGTGATATCAAAGTACAGTGAGGTTTACATCATAGTTGATGTCTCTTATATTCGCCCGTGCGCTGTCAGCGCCGCATAGAGTTCTCGATAAACACCTTCACTTATCACAAGAAAACGAACAAAATACGTTTTCTGCCTTCCATTTATTACCACGACAAATCAAGGATAAAACTGCAGCTGGATACTAAGCAACGTTTATTTCTTTTTGCATGAAAAATATCGCGAGCAGAGTGCCATACACCTGGACTAAAACTACGGGTAGCTGGCGGTCACAGCACCCGAGCTTTCTTGTTTGCTACTGGCACCTTTTCCGTCGTCTCTCGATTGATGTATCTCGTATAGAAAAGCATTTGCGTTAAAACGAAGAGGCATTACAGTTTTCAAAAGTGGCGTTTGCACCCCGGTCTTCCTCTGTTGCATTCTGACTGTAGCTAAAATGTCTTTATTTCGGCTTGAGATAGCTCGTAGAAACGTCACGAGATCAATAAAACAACAATATCATTTATGGACAACTGCAAAGTTAAGAAAATAATAGTTAACATAAAGCAAATTTAAATTAACGCGCGTATAAACACGTCAAAAAGCATGTTGCTGTCAGGCACATGGAGCATGCATACGCTTAAACCAATCCACTCGTTTCACATAGTGAACGAGGCTGTCTCACAATTCCTGCACTGTTGCCGGGAAGCTATAGCAGGTACTGTAAAATAACGGTTCTAATATCTACCGCACCTTCACGCGTAAATCTCCAAATATAAACACACGAATCCGCGCTGATCAGCAGATCAGAAGTGATGTCTGGAAATTCTTACCCTTTAGTCACACGTCTCCTAAATGGCACGCACACGCAAGGGATCGAAGTTGTCACACCCGTAAAGAACACACGAGGGGAATAACTCAGTTGATTTCAACAGTAGCAGGCCTCGACATAGTCAAATACAAATACAAAAACAGTCCCATTCTTTTAAATGACAAAGACGTCTTCCAGTGGTCATGTTTCCTAATGCGGCTTGGGTATCTATGCTGAAGTTTACGCTTGAACTTCTGACCGGAACACAGAACGCCAGGAGAGTTCACGGTATTTTAGTCCGCAAACGGTCAAAACCGAAAGATCCATGTGCCGGAAACCACAAACGACATGCGCAGCCAGTTCTCCGAGCTGCTTGCTTTGGCGCCGAATGTAGTAAAACTGTGAAAACTAAGGCCCGCTGGGCGTAAATTTACCTCGAAACCCTTAGCAAAAAGAGGCCGTACTTCAAACGAAGTTGAAATATATTTAGTACGAATATTCATTTTGTATTTATTCTGTATTATTTTGGCCGCATTCGAAATATGCGCGTAATGTATTCAAAATACATTATAAATATGAATCAAAAAATATTTTAGATATACCAAAAATATTATTCCTTCACACTCAAGATGCCATTTGTGGATTAAAAACCGGCTACACCATTTTTTTTTTATTTTCGATTTTGTCAGCAAATGGTGTCCCTGTGGTATTTGAAGGCACTACTAAATACATCTAACAAAGCCACATTAGAAACGAACACAAACACAAACACCATGACGCACTGAAGAGCTCATTCACAGTCCCGTTGACTGCTCTAGAGCCTTATATAGCCTACATATTGAAGGTAATACTTTTTTCGGTGACCACCTCTGCGCTTATTAAGGTTACAAGTATTCGATCTTCTCCTCGGGAGTCTGTCAAGGGGAAACAGTGTTTTGAAGTTCGTGGACGATATCTCTTACTAAAAGGCATTGGTACAACTAATAACAATTCGGCACAGTCCCTAAAACAATATCCACACAAACGGCTCATAAAATACATGTTATTGCTTCTCTGCGTAGCACCACTCAGGGCGAAGCGAATCAAGGCAGTTTCTTCACTTTAAAATACTGTAAACGACTTTATTTTCGTGAGGACCTAAATCTCGCAAAGTTGGCGAATCGCCTACAATTCCGAAAAATAGGTCCCGTGAACAATTCCGGCAAAATGTAAAAACATTAAAATCTATATTGCGATCCCAGCGCGTCGCGAAAATTAGAATTTGCGAATTATTCCAAAACTCCAACTTTGACGTAAATCGCGAAATAGTGAGCCCGCGAAAAATAAATATTTTACAGTAGTTGTTTTGCCTTTCCTTTTTAGTAGTTGACTATTTAATATGGTAGTTAATGCCACTGTATTAAAGTCACTATTCACATCACGTACAATGGTGAGTATACACGTTCAGTGAACTAACATTGTGCTAACAAAACCACGCCAAACGTATCTGTTCACAGCACCTGCTGAAGCTTTCCAGCATCAGCAAATGTTCTGGTTGTAGTTCCCGAACCCCGTTTGCGATTGGTGTGCAAGGAACTGATCAGGTGTGTTCTTGATAGAAAAAAGGAAGCAATAACATAAACTGGGCTGATTTATCAGTGCGATGCTGCGCAATTCAATTGCCAAACTAATCAAATGTATTTAGGCGCTTCAGTGTACTCCATATATGCTTGAAGTGAACTTCAGAAGGGGAGCTTTTAAATATTTTGGTAGTTTAAGTCAAACTACCAAAGTATTGCAGTCAAAAGGTACTTAGAGTATAACACAACAGTATTTACGATTTTCAGGTATTTTAAGAGTATTCTGCACGTATTCTTGATTGCTCCATTTTTTTTAGGGTTGGAGTATATTTTGCACGAATTAAATAAATATTTCAAGAAATATATGTGAAAGGTATTTTGTGCCTATTAATTTAGTATTTACATATTTCAAAACGCATGAAGGGAACTTCAAATGTAGTTTAAGTAAAGGTATTTTAAAATGATTTTTAGAAGTATATTTTAGTACCAAGTAACAAAAAAAGAAGTTTATATTTTCGGTATATTTTTCGTGTACTTACAATTATGAATTGTATTTCAAATACACTCAAATTAGAATGTGGTATATTTCAAACGTATTAGTTTTCGCTAAGGGAAGTACCAGGCAATGTGGTATCAATCCGGACATTATTATACTGACAAACAGTCCTCAGTAATGCACTTTGTGAACTCACACAAACGCGATGTTTTACAGCATGTCCACGGTAACCGTAATGGCCAGCCAGACCAAACGGGTAGGGCGGGCTTGGACACGAGCGCCGCTACACGGCAGTGGATGGCAGCGCGTCATTTTTTAGGGGCGAAGCTCCTTAGGGGCTAGCCATGTCCGTCTGTCCATCTGCCGTCGGGAGCACATGCTCCTGCTCGTGAGCTCACGCGCGCATGTGCTCACGAGCACGTGAGCATGTGCTCGTGCAGGGCAAAAAAAAACAAAAAAAAACGCATCTCCACGTTGTGAATGATGTTGATTGAGGCGAACCTCTGGTGGTGCTTGTCTGCGTAGACGATGAGCGGCAGCATGCCGAGCCTTTCGTTTGTTTTCATCCATGTCAGAAAGAGAATGTGTGGTATGGAACGTGGTGATATACGCATTTGAGCATTTGACCGCAGCGTGACATGGATGAAAACGAACGAAAGGCTCGGCATGCTGCAGCTCAGCGTCTACGCAGACAAGGACCACTAGAGCTTCGCCCCAATCAACATCTTTCACCACATGGAGATGCGGTTGTTTTTTCTTAGAGCTTGTCAACTTCTCCGACCAAGTAACGTTATAGCTACTCGGCCACCGCTTTCCCACTAGAGTGTGCTAGAAAGTACGAGTGGGGCCACCGGAGTGCTTTTTTGGTACCTCCGCATGTGAAAAAAAAAAAAAACGGCTAATCTAAGTCACTTCGCTCGAAGCGCCCTGTGGGGCACTGCGAGCGAAGTTGTTCGGATTAGCCGCTTTTTATGAAAAACGCGTTTCGTTCCAACGCCAAGCTCGACAGGGCACACTGGCCAAGGTCATAGAAACGATAGAACGCCAGACTATATTTTTTATGCAGCCTAGACGTCAGGCGTCACGTACATAAATTCACAGTAACCTGACTTGTCGTCACAACGCCACGCGACATCAGGACGACGCTTTGACGTCAACGTCGTCATCGACGTTGACAACGGGCATTACCCGACATCAAGACAGGCGTCATATTCCGTTGACAACGACGACGATGTCAACGTTGACGTTTATGACGACGACGACAACGTCGCGGGACGTAAGATGACGGCGTCCTTTTCAATTCAACCTCATAAGGACGTTTTTGTGCCAGTTTGTTGACGTTGTTGTCGACATGACGCCACTCGACGTCACGAGGACATCCCGACAGCTTCACGACGTCGATGTCATCGTCGACGACGTTAAACGACGTCAAGACTTCGTCGTGACTGCGCGTCGACGTTGATGCTGGCGAAGGCGACGACGTTACACGCGGTCAAGGCTTCGTCGTGACGATGACGCTCACGGTGACGTCAGGACGACGTTAACCTGACGTCATAGCGGTGATTGAGGTTGCGTGGGGCGTCAACGTCGGCATCGACGACCACGCCCACATCGTCCTTGATGTGGCGCGCGACGTCGTTACAAGGGCGACTTGATGTGGCGTAACGGCGTCGTCCTCTACGCGACGCGATGCCACGACCGCGTCACAACGGCGAATCGATGTCGCGTAACGGCGTCGTCCTCAACGCGATGTCACGACCGCGTTACAACGGTGACTTGATGTCGCCAAACGACGTCGTGCTCGACGCGACGTGATGTCACGGCCGCCTTACGACACCATCTTAGTCGTCGGCGATGACGTCGTAACGTCGTCGTGTCAAGGTGCTTTGACGTTACCTCTGACGTCAAAATCATAAGAAATACAATACAACCCCTGAGGGGCTATATTGCCCATGTGATCTTGACCTGTGTCGTTGCTCGATCGCAGCGAAGGTGGCGCTGCGATCGAAGTGGCTTCGTTCCACCTGATTGCTTTCCATATTTCGAGGTACAACTGAAAGCATGAACGGGGCCTGTAGCTGGTCCCACTCGTCCCTTCTAGTACAGTCTACCCCCCCCCCCCCCCCTCCCCGATCACCTAGATGACAGCCATTTTGATGGAAACTAGCGCGCCCCCTATAGGTCATCAACGTTGCGAATTCTGCCACGAGAGAGAAGCGGGGCAGATGGCCCAATGGGTGGTCCAATGTACGCCAATGTACGCCGTGAGGACGTTGGAAGGAAATGGCTGCGCAGCACTGGAATGAGCCGTCAAGGCGCCGGGTTGTTTTATGCAGCACTCGCGTGACACGAGCCTAGCGCGTTTACATATCAGTAGTTTTTTGCACTCCGTAAAAATGTAAAGCTCGATTTTTATCAAATGAATTTAATTCCAAGGCCCGTTCAGCGTTTCTCAGTTTCCAGACAGAACTTCGTGTCATCTGCAAACCGATTAAAAAAAAAAAGGTATTTCTACTATGCAATGAGTCACCTACGCAAAGTGATCGAACACAAGCCTAAATTGTTTTCGCCTGCAATTTTACGAAGAAGCCACCACAACCCTTGCGTGGTACGCGAACTCCAATTCGTTTTAACTAAGAACTCAAAACTCACATTCCCCGGCGAAAAACATTCACTCAGGACAAGCACATCCGCCGCCCTACCCCCGCAGCGAATTTTAAAGACAACGACGTAGGCGACTTCCTTTTTTTTTAATTTTTATTCCCCCGTAGCTATGACTACCGTGACGTCTTTCACGAGACGCGTTTTATTGGTTTTTCGTTCCCTTCGCCAGAGCGGCGTCGCAAGGAAAGTTTTGCGAAATGTGGAGTCGCTAATTTGTCAACTTGGCACCTCAACTCCGCTGTATCGCAAGAATGACGCCGCAATTGTGACATCGCAGGTTAATTTGCACCATTTTAATCAGGCAGAACGCGATCGCGAGCTGTTTACACCGAGTGCTGGAAAGTGTAACACGACTCGTAAGAGCGTTTAGGTACACTATACGGACCAGAGTTCTGATACGGACGAGAAATGGGAAGGAAGCTTCGGTGAATTCACGTGTTTATCTGTAACAGCTACTTGTGCGGTATATTTAAAGCTTGGTTAACAGGCTAACATTCGCAACATTTAGGCTCATTTTTAGTCTATACTTAACTGCATTAAAAACAGACGAGGAGACGACGTAATGGAACATGTCAGTGCACTATTTTTAACATCATGATCTAACCCAAAGAAACATGTAAAAAAAAAAAAAGCCACGAACAGACGTAAAATAATAATAATATTAATAAGACAGTCAGATCCTACGAGTGCTTGACCCTTGAATTCAGCAGATATAATTAATCAACATATAATTTAAAATGAAGTGAAACTAAGGAAAGTGCCCTTGTTATAGCATTCGATTATGAACAAGTCAGAGTACTTCCCGCACTGTTTAGGTTTTAAATAAACATACACCTGTTTTTTTAATACCCTTCTTTCTTGGGTTAAGTTATGAATTTGAAGTTACACCATGTATTGTAAATTACAACCTGTCGCTGTGTATGTATTGTTTGTTTTTTTTTTGTTTTTTTTTTTGCATCTAACGCTAGCGGTGAGCTACTGCTCTGCGCCGCTAACCCTCCCCATATACCGTAAAAGACTTAATTTTCGCGCGGAC
Source organism: Ixodes scapularis (assembly GCF_016920785.2). Lineage (NCBI taxonomy): Eukaryota > Metazoa > Arthropoda > Arachnida > Ixodida > Ixodidae > Ixodes > Ixodes scapularis. The sequence goes on along the minus strand of NW_024610079.1, from coordinate 413,348 downwards.
CTAATTTTAGCAAATTTCGCGAATCGCCCACAAATCGCGAAAAATAGGTCCCGCGAACAACTTCGGTAAGATGTAAACACATGGGAATTTATACTGAGGTCCCACTGCGTCGGCAAATATTAGACTCCGCGAAAAATTTCAAAACTTTAGCTTTGCCCTAAATTGCGAATTATTGAATCCGTGAAAAATACGTCGCCCAGAGTATATAATTTTCTTTTAATACATAAGCAAAGCGAGAGTTATTTGTAATCTAAGATGCTAAAAAATAATATTATTGCTATAAAAAAAAATAAAAATAACGTGCTTGGGTTATTATAATTTCAAACGAGTTACTGCGTGAAAAAGTGGCATTCGACGCGTCCTTACCTTTCGGGACATGTAACCCCGAGCGAACGTCTTTCACAGAAACGCATAAATCTATTTGAGCTTAAATGTCCGCGAGTATAAAAATATAGTTAAAAGCACCACAATTAAGCTCAGGGAGGTTGCGTTTTGTTTTTTCGCTGTCCGGTGAGAGCTTTTAGACGCTGTGAGTGATACCTTTTTGTAAAGGAGTCCGTAAATGTCGGACTCTTGCCGTGTGACCTCTCCGTCGGATATGCCACCATCACGTCATTGACGCTGCATTGTCCCCGCGGCCCGTGATACACGACACCTTACAAACGACCCGGCGTCTTGAGGACTTCAGTCGGTCTTGCCGCGAGTCAGAGCGCAGCGCGTTTTGGCTGAGCGCGCTCCTCCGGCGACGACCGCTTCCCTCTCGTCCGTAAATCACCTGTGCGTCGGCGCAACCGCGCTGGAAATACTGGCCTCCACCTGTGCCGCAGCTGGGGCCACCGTTCTGCTCGCGCAGGCGGCGCTCATATGAGTCTGTAAAGGCAACGAGGACTGCGCACTGGCAAGCAGCCGCGACGCAACTTGCCTTCTTCCGTCGACGCAGTGTCTTTTTTTATCTGGTATGTCCACATTTTACTTGACTTGACAGACACATCCAAGGCTCGTGAATGTTTAGCATGAATTGAGACAGCATGTAAGGTGAAAGGATGTTAGAAGGTAGCAAGCTTATAATAATATTAAATTAACAATAACAGTTTATTTCCATTACACCTAATGGTAAAGCCGACGGAAAAAGCCGCGCGACGCGGCTTGACGAGTTCTCGACCTCAGTACATTCTGCAGAAGCTTCAGAAATATAAATATCCAAACAAACACATGCATAATCACAATGAATACGAAAAAAACACGAAAATAGAAAACGTCATTGATAACTATATTAGTCGACATTCATAAACCAACATAAACCATACGTGTAAATTGAGGGAAAAAAAGAAGAAAAGAAACAAATCTTATCACATCAATCCATATATGCAAAATCATGCATGCATAGGGCAATTCACCCCAAGAGTTAACATATCTATAAACACGCCTTCAGAATGAAATGCGTTTAGAAGCTTTAGAATTCGGTATGCTAACATTTCCTTTCCACTGTTTAGCAGACACGTCGGTACGTGCCAGTAATCTGGATTACGAATTTAATGTGGTACGATATGTTGCTGCAAACCAGACAATTCTTACCAGGGACGAAATGTTTTAAAGAAATTCTGTTTTATGTTTTATGGATAACCTATAGTTATAAAGTTTGTAAATACTGAGTATATTATGAGTTTTAAACAGGTTTTGCGTCTGCGCAAGATAAGGTAACTTTGCAATTACTCGAAACATTCTTTTTTATAGCAGGTGCACTTTCTCAAGATTAGTTGCAGTGGTAGTACCCCAAACCAACGACCAATAATTTAAATGGAAATGAAATACTGATTTGTAGAATAATATTTTAACATGTGTAGGAAGTATATAACGATGCCGACATATAATACCCACAATTATTGACAATTATATATTCAAATATTCAATATGGTGATCCCAGGACATTATTCTGAGAAGACAATACTCCAAGCGTTTTGAGATTATCAATTAATCATGTATTTACCGTATTTAAAGTAATAGTGTTTATTGGAGGGAGACTTTTAAGCTTAGATCAATATAGTACGGCTTTAGATTTACTGTATTTATTTTTAAAGCGTCCTTTTCTGTTCATACCGGTATCTGGCCTAACTAGAGGTTTACTTTTGACACGAGTTCCTCAGGATCGTCCGCAGCATAGAGAAGTTTTATATCGTCAGCGTATATTATCACTTTACTTGTTGGGTCAATATACACAATGTCATCTTGCAAGCGTTAATAAGAAAAAGGCCTAAGATACTTCCTTGTGGTACTCCAGAGGCTATGGGTTTTGTACTGGATGGGAAGTTATTACAACACACATTCAGCCGTATTCATCAGTCGTGACAAACTAGCGCTGTTTTAGAGTTAGTATCGCGACTAAGTAGTCGCGAATTAAAATAAAAAAAATCAGCGACTAATGATTGACTAGTTTTGCGGTATTCACGAGCGCGAAGCGAGTGGGTGACTATCTAGTTAGAATGAACAAGCGGAAGTGACATGAAAAGATAGGTCACGCGCACGCGTACTTAAATGCCGCTGCGTAAATGAGAATCTCATTGTAAATAAACTAATCTTTAAATGTTTATGACAAAGAAATAAGTTACATTGAGAGAATAATAGTCCGAGACAGAGTTTTACAAAGAAAAATCAAAAGAAACGCAAGGAAGCAATACGGAAGCCGCATTGCCAGCGACATAAACAAATATGGAAGCGCCCGTAAATCCGTTTTTTCTCGCCGTCCAGCGCCCTGCTGAAACCGCTCTAGCGGTATCTCAGGCCATTGAACATGGCTATTCACACACTATTTGCTCCTACAAGTCTTTCTACATGTGTTCCCCAGCGTTCCGAGACAGTATGTGCTTCGTTAGCGCGGTGCGGCCAGGGGTGATGCGAGTCGGCCATGGCGCTGAGCCGCTAGTCACCCGCTAATCACCGGCTAAAATAGCCCCCATGAGTAAGATTTGTTAGTCAAGTTCTTAGTCGCGCGGGGCGACTAGGCCCTAAACACGACCGGTGAATACCAAGCGCTCACTTAGCGGCGGCTATCGCTCTCCAGGCGATCATTTTAGTCGACGATGTCGCTAGTCGGTAGTTAAAGAGGCGCTACTCGCGCCTGGTCAATACGGGTGATATCGGTTATGATTTTTAAGATATGATTGCAATAAAAAAAAAAAAGACGGCTCGCCCGCGTACTCCGTAACATTCAGGTTTTTGTGATAAGAGCTTGTGGTTCAAATAATGAAACTCTTTCGTAAAGTCAATATAAACTCCCAAAACTAGTTTTCTATCTTCTAGATTACGTCAAATAAATTCCTTTCCTTAAGTAACACAAGCTCAGTGGAACGATGCTTTCAAAATCCGAACTTGGATATTGTAATCAGCTGATGCATATTGAAAATTTTTAATAGCCGTATATAAACAAGTCTTTCTAGCCTTTTTGGAAAAAAGAAAACAGGCAGTATGGAAACTGGTCTATATTTATTTTATAATTTTTATCACATTTCTTATACAGTACAGAAACTTTTGCTATCTGCATACACTGAAGGAATACACTTTCAGATATATATATATATAAGTTAAATGCATCAGTCAAATAAGGCATATAATATTGTTAAAACGTATTTCACAGGCCTAATCTGTATATCATTCATGCCTCTGCTACGAGAATTATTACATTAACCCTTTCCCTACCATGGAGGACCTGGGTTCATCCACACTGTTTGTACCGCTCCTCCTGAAAACGAGCTGGGCTCGTCCAGGTTGATTCGAGTTCCAATACGCTAGCATGGACGAACTGGGCTAGTACACGTGTTTATAGTTAGCTTTGCAGTGGAAAGATGGCGCTTCAAGGAAAATAAAAACATGGTAACTTTGGAATTTGGCGGAAAATTGTTCCAACGCAGACAAAGGGGGATTTGAAAATGGCGGCAACATCTTCTGGTCGCTGCGTTTGTAGTGACGATCTTGCATCAAAATTGATGCAAAAACGAAGATATTGTGATGTCTCTTCAGATTCGGAAGACGAGGAAATGAATCTTTCATCGGAGAGCAAGAGCGATTCAACTGAGTTATTGGATTTTAGCTCAGGCAACTTCTATTTCAATGAGGACATCGTGTCCGCGTGTCAGCACTGGACTAGAATCAACGAAAAAACTTCCCCTCCTGCCCCTTCATGTTTTCCGTTCACTTTGCGTGCAAGGTGATGTGAACTGTCTGCACTACTGCTGTATTCGGCCTGAACGTCCATGTGGAAGGAGATCTGAACTGTCTGCGGTAATGCGGTGAAGCCGAACTTTAGTTCTCTTTTCTTTTGCAGTGTGTTCAAAGATCTCTCATATAATAAATTTTGGGATTTGTTTTTGGCCTTTGTATTTCGTATTAAATTTAATGGGCACATAAAAAGAATCGGTATTTTCAAATCGTTTTTTTTTTCGGTAGGCAAAGGGTTAATAAATGCTTTGAAAACCTCGCAATCGTCAACCGGACCCAAAAAGGATTGAATCTGCACGTCTCTTTTAATATACCTAAAAGCAACATCAACGTGATTTATATTCACTAAGTTTACAAAATGGTCATGAAACACATCAGCTAAAGCAGTATTCTTTATTTCTTCGCCGTTTCTATACAGCTTCCCTAGGTGTTCATTTTTTTCGTCTACCCCATATTATCGTATTCACTTTTTTCCGAGTGATATCAACATTTTTAACTGTCGAGATAAAACTGTTATGGTAATAACGTTCCCTATCGTTTCGTTATTCTTTTGACAGCTGGTTTCTATAACATTTGAACTTATCTAAATCCTCTTGATTTCTAGTTTTGTTAATGCTATGAAGTAGCTGAATTTTTATAATGCTTTTTGATTGAAGAATTTGGGTAATCCACGGCCTTTGAATTTTACGTGACGATTTAAATATCTTATCGGGGAAATCCTTCGCATAGATTGTCTGAAACCTGTTAAAAAAAGTGGTATATTCTATATTCGGATCGGTCTCCGTTAGAACATCGTTCCAACTCGCGCTTACAATATCGTTGCAAAATATATCAAGATTGTTAAGCTTTATGTTTTGAAATTGTCTTAATGACCTAATGTCTCGTTTTGGGTGAAGAGCTTGTTTTATGCAAATAAATTTAGGGAGATGATCGCTGATATGGGTACTAAATATTCCTCCTTTCAGACGTGTATTATCAATATTAATAAAAATGTCTATTAGAAATTAGTTGTGAACAGTGATTCGTGTTGGTCCGGTTATCTTATTAAGATATCCGTACGTGGCAACTACTAGTCCAAACTCTTATTTAGTCGTGCTATCAACTAGCATATTGATATTAAAATCCCCTCCGATTATCACACTGAAATTATTGTAACTACGGAATCCCAAGAGCCTCTCGAAAAACGTAAAAAAATGGACATTATCGCCATCCGGTGGGAGATAAAGAATAATAATAAGCATATTATCTGCTATCAGAAAAAGCACTTCGTAGTCTCCAGTTATAAAGCACAAATTTTATCCAAAAGAATCTGGCCGTAAAGAACCTTGAAATCGACACTTCTTTGACATACAGGTGAGCGGGCGGAAACTCGAGCAGACCTATCGTTGGCTCAGACACGTCATCGTACTCGGTCGAGATTTTCTGGAGACCCTCCCCTTTGCATTGGCTTCTTGAGTTGGACTGACGGAGAGCAGCTGTTTCTAAGTTGTTTAGCGCTTGGATCAGGTCTTGGGCACACAAGCACGGTCCTGGCTGGCGAAAAACAGCGATCGACGCAGCGACAGTCTTTTATGCATGAGAAAGAGGGAGAGTGAAGTCAACTTTCCGAGGGAGGGGGGGCCGGTCAGGACAACACCACCTAGAGGTGAAGGCCAGCACACGCCTCCACTGACGTCACGGCAGCAGACTGACGAGCGCCGCGCTATAGAGCAGAGCTGAAGGCTTCGCGCATAGCTTTTACGTCGTAGAAAAGCGGGTTTTCGCACAATTTATTTTTTATGAGCTAACTTGAGAGCTGTGAACGCCGAGTGATTTAAAGAACCAATTTTAGAACGCACGAAAATTATTATAGCCTAAAATTATTGTAGTCAAATACAAGAAAGTGATACCCTGAGACAGATCTGTTATTTTTTTAAGCGATAAACTGGGTGGTGTAATTATTTCTGAACGACATGGGAGTTGTATAAAAAAAGAATCGCTATGAAATGACAATATTCGAAGTAGTAGAACCAGATAAAATGAACTAAAGTAACAATTGAATAAGTGATGCAGAGGTATTCATTTCATTTAATTTTATTCACCTCAAAGGCATCCAAAGACGCATTACATCAGGGGGGATTCGAAAATAAAACAAAAATGTAATTAAACATAAAAAAGACACCAACAAATAAATGGCAGACACACACACACACACAAAACCGCTTATAATTAGCATCTAATTGTTATGTAGTTTTACAAATCAAGGCTCAGCTACACAAATTGATGTACAGCTTTTTAAATGATATGGGATATCTCCCAGTTACAATATGGTCAGGTAGTTTGTTCTAGTCAGTGTTGCAAAGTACTAAGGAAGAAAAGAGAAAAGTGTTAAGTATGGCACTGAAATGGTTCAATCTTGCAGGAATGATCTAATCAGGATGCCTAATGATTTAATAAGGATCTAATAAGGAGCTTAGCACTAAGTAAATTGAAAATTGGAATCTGAGTAATATACATCTTGAAAAAAAAATACAATCGGGCAATTTTTCGTCTTCTTTTTAGATTATAGGAAGATTTATGCTAGCTTTTAAAGCGGAGACACTAGTTTCGGATGAATTATCACTGCATATTAATCTGGCTTTGTTCTGAAGATTCGAGCAGAGATTAGGTAACTTCGGTGTGGATTCCAAATCATGCTGCACATTCTAATGTTCGAAAGACAAATGTTCTGTATGCGAGTAGTTTTTTAATGGGAGCTAGATCCCTACTGAAAAATCTCATTTGTATGAGAAATTTTTGTGTCCAATAAACCGATATGAATCATACAAGATATATAAGAACATTTAAGAGCCCTATAAGACCTGCATAAGGAACTTGTAAGTTTCTTATATATCTTCTATAGTTCTTACATGGTTATTACACCTTGTATGATTCATGTGTTTATTGAAAAGAATAATTTTCTCATACAAATGTGTTTTTTTTTCACGAATTAAGTGTTTTTAGTGTGCTCTTTGTTATTTGCTCAATCCATGACGATGAGTCTGTAAAATACACGCCCAAATGCTTGTACGACAATGTGTGTTCTTGTGGTTGGGAAAGTAACGAGTACCGGTTAGTGTTTTAGTGGAGGGCTTAATTACGGACATTTCTTTGTATTTACATGTGTTAATGTTCATCTGCCATAGGGAACACCATGATGATATTGTATCTAAATCGTCTTGGACAAGATTGTGATCACTATAGGTGTATTAAGTTTCCGGTAAATAACTCACGCATCAGCGAAAAGTCTAATTGTCGATTTAATTGATGATGGTAGGTCATTGATATAAAGTAGAAACAATAGAGGCCAGAGTACACTACCCTTAGGGACACCTGATGCAACAGCAACAGGACCCAAATTGCCAGACAAGTCTAAAAGTAATAACATTCTAAAATTGTAATGTGCTAGTTTGAAAAATGTATTGCACAGTTTGAAAAATGTATTGCAGATATTTTGACAAACTTTTCTTAGACCTGTGATAAACCTGCATAGGTTCAGCACTTCAATGCACTCTGCCTGTTCAAATATAGTACTTGTTTTGCAGCAAGCAACCGATCTTGTCACTACATTGAAAAAACACCTGCGATTTTTTCTTTGCAATGTCACGATGTCAAAACTTTATATTTGCAACAAAAACTACCGTAATACCCAAGCGTTGCCCCATATGCTGATGTACTTCGACAGTACAGAGTCTGTGAAACGACACAGTTAGGGCGGCTAAAAACAAGTTTTGTACACAAACGGAAGTGGACATGGCAGCTTCATATTCAAGGTTGCTTGTATTTACAACACAGAAGAGAGTCATAAATAAGAAGTTGGTCACCTTTGAACACGGCGAAACAAGCCTCCTGGTATCCATAACTTCTGAAAATATCCGTCTTGAAAAACATTTATACATATGCATCTTAGATGCTGTAGATTTTGTGACACCGATGCACACAATATCCTTGCAGCATGTTGGCATTCACGCTGTAGCACCACAAGATACCCAAAAGACTGCTACAAGGACACCGACTATCTGCACATACACACAAACACACACACACACAGATCCACCGACTTGAGAGAGCAGTTGCCATTGCATGAGGATGAAGCGCAAGAATGTTGCTGGTCGGACAAGAGCTAATTTGTATAGCTTGACCCCTTAGCTTTTTTTTTACATGCTGCACTGGCATTTATCATATTGTTGCCATCTTGCAACAAAGGTTTCTCAGTTGAATGTTTTCACTGTAGTCCAACACATGCTTCAGCTTGAACTCACGATGGGCTCATCATCACAGGCGTCGGACATGTTCGCTTCTTGACATCCATGACGGTTGGCAGCGAGTGCCTTTGATTGCAGAGTTTCAGCTTTTCATTTCTTTAGTTTGGCATTCTTCGCATTAATGAGCGCATTTATTTCGCTGCAAGCATGTCACACGAAAAATGCTTGTGCATTTTCTTGTGACGACAACACGTGTTTTAAAAAGAGCTCACTCGTATATTAATTTTCACAGTCGGAAGTCTTTTTTTTTTGCGAATAGTTCCAGTATGTGATATGTAACAAGTCGGCACTGGCTGGGCATCACCAATTGGGGAACAACATAGTTGTGCTCTACACCATTTACACCAGGCAAAACAAGCCCTTTTATAATGAGTTCCAAGGCGAGAACTCAGTCTTCCTGTGCGAGCAAACTGTAGGCAACTTGTCCCGTGCTGTCGATGCGGCTTTGCATTTTTCGCCCCTTAGGTTTTTCAATGTAGTATAGACTGCACGGCTGGCCACATAGCCCAGGGCCGGGAGGGTGTGTCTTATTTTTTACAGCCCAGGGCCACATGGCAAGTATACCACGTTGCAGGTAGGGCGTCAAGTACCCGCTCGCTTGGGAAGATCTTTTGGTTTCCATCATTGCTAGCTGTAGTGATCGTTGACAATGCGCTCCACAGCAGTATTTTGTTTCCATCTTCGTAAATGTGCCTTGTAGACACGTGATATTAGAAGCAAGCCAGTTGCCTATACATTCTGAAGCACTCTTCTAAGCTGTCAGTTTTCAGCTTGTCCCATGGAGGCCGTACAGTAGCCTCAGTTCATCAAAACAGTATCCGGGATGTTTATTTGACCGCTTTTTCAGGAAATAGAACGAAAAAGGAGGAAATCATACTAATCCAAAGAGAGGTAATGTAATCAAAAATGGTTATAAATAAAAAGAAAAAAAAAAGAGAATGCTTTTCTTTAAGCTGAAGTGATTCCGTATTTGAGAGAAAACACTGGCAGTGTTTTGATCTGGTGTTTGGGATCACAAACATCAAAATTATTCTTGAATTTGATGTGCCGAATGCGCTATAATAATAACAATGCTTATTGGACGAGCACATAAAACCAGGTACAGAAAATAATATTAATAATAATATGCTCCATAGAGCTTCCTGGTGTGCGGTCGGATTCCTTGGAAAGCCTGAAGGGGCTCCAGATAAATTGTTAGTATATGACTCTGGTGCATGGATAAGTAAACTGGTCAATGAACCATATTCCGGCTTGCGTGCACTCCAAACTATAGCTCAGAGACCTGCTACAATATACGTCTTACTAGTTAGTTGTAGCGGATCATTTCTGCGTTCCGATAAGGATACGTAGAAAGGACAGAAAGTACTTCAGTTATTGTTCTTGTTTTTTTTTTAATTGATGTGCTGGTTGCCACCGAGATAACCTATCACTTGCATACCTTGCGAAGACATTCCAACCTGAACTCATGAGTCAAGTCATTTTTATTTAGTTCTGCACCTAGAAGTAGCGCCACCATTTGAATATGTTGCTTCCAGGCCACAACCAAATCACCCCCAAGTATGCATTCAGCGAAAAGTAAAAACAAAAAACGAAACCACGATCATAAAAGTCAAAAAGTTCTCACCTGTTATGCCGTCAAGGAACGAGATCTTCCCATCGATTCGCTGTATGGTCGACGCTTTCGTAGTCATCCTTGCAGAAACTCAAATATGGTCACTTTCACATCCGGTTTTCCATCAAAGCGCGGATAAACAACATCTGCACGGAATGACAGCACCGACAATCGAAAAGCAACGCTCACCACTGTGCCGCTCACGTTCACACACGCGGCCGCTGTTGTGTTGTAAGCGCGAAACACATGTACGACGAAACCGTCCGATCCGACGTCCGACCGCGCAATACGATGGTCGGAGGCGAGGGTTTTCGTAGCATCGGAGAGCGTTGAAAACCCTCGCCTCCGACCGTCGTATTGCGCGGTCGGACGTCGGATCGGACGGTTTCGTCGTACATGTGTTTCGCGCTGTATTCCAAAATGTGCTCTATCTCACTCGAGAGTTGAACTTCCGACCCTCGGCGTCCAAAAACCTGCTCGCTTCTGGAGTTGTTCTAGTTGATTCCTCCCATTCCTCCAGCCTTATGGCCACTGACCCAACCCGCACGAGTAGCTAAAGTAGCCGTCGAAGAAAGGAACGCGACGGAGAACCGTTAGGGAAGAAAAACAAAAACAAAAACAAAAAAAACGCGACGCCGTGGCGCCTTTCTTGCTTTTTGTTTGCGCCGCGTCAAGCGTAGAGGGAAAGAGAAAGTAAAAGAGAACGTGCATTGCAAAGAAGTCAACTGTCAAGGGGAGTGTTGCGGAGAAGCGCACTACCAGTTCAGCCTACTAATGCCGACGCTCCTTGAAGGGAGAGAGGGAAGCGCTGCGGCTTTCTATCTAGGTGGTGTTGGTCAGGATGGTGAGGACCGATGATGATATCCGCCCGATGCAAGTCCCCCGTAAAGTCCAATAAGAAAAAAAAAACTAAAAGTTGTTCGATCCCGCTGGACACATTACGACGTGGTTGGTTTACGATGGCCAGTGTGGCCACGTTTATTTCAAAACAAAACGACAATAAGTCAACAATAATTTACAGAACTCCCAAAATTAAAACCCATACTTTAGTCCCTCAGTCTCAAGAGCCGAATCTGCCTGATCTCAAAAGTCGAATTCCCGAGAATCCTCTAGGCAGCTTTTTTCTAGACTCGTACGGGCCTCCTTTTCCTCCAGAGACGGACCAATCACATCAAATTCCACCACTCACAGTGGTAACTCGTTATCCAATGGTCGGCGAGCTGTCATCCTGGCGCTCCAACCGCCAAACCTAAATTCCTTGTATAGTTGTTCTCTGCAATTTTCTCAGACTAGCTGGCGCCAACAGCTAAATTATTACATCGTGCAAAAAGCGACAATTTTACACTAAGCGGCAAAACCCTCTATATACCGGCACACTCGGTTAAAAGCCGCAAGCATCTCCGCACACGTGTTCTCCCTGCACCGCCTCTCGAAACCCGAGACGTTTCTCAACGACCGGGGTCCGACTCTACTCAACCGAGCCCCGCGGCTGCTAGAAGCCGCCCGCGCGTGGGGGCGGAAGACGCCCAAAAATGCAGACACAAACATAGGCAGATAAAAAAAACACTGCCGACGCTACTCTAGAAAGATAGACTTTTCTAAAACAAATCTTACTTATTTCTAACAAAATCCTTCGTTACTTAACAAGTAAGCCAACCAGCAATAGACAATGGCCCTAAATAACAAGACAACTTCAGGGTTGACTTCTCGAGTGTTGGCCAACTCTCCCTGTGCTTGAAGACGTCCCCGGAATTTATGACGCACACAGGTGGTCCCGAGTCGATCTCCATGATGAGTTCGACTCCGCCTCCACGGAACTTGTGACCAACTGTACTAGACGATCTTGTTCTCGTCGATCTAATTCTGTTTCAGGGATAGCAGCTGCGACGAAAATGAAAGGTCGTCGTTTTCAGCAGAGTTATCGGTTAGTGCGAACGTCTTCTGCTGTCGCTTGCCCCTGAAGTGACACATTTTCGTTACGTGTCCGTTTTTTACCACAATGGGAACACTTGGCACTCCTGACCGAGTCGGCCACCTCGCAGTGTTCCATGCTGCCGCACCGTTCGCACGTTAACGATGGTCCGCGTTAGTTTTTGCTGTACTGGCGTATCGGTCCCGGTCGTTGCTTCCCCAACAGCTTGTGCGATTTCTGATCTAACTTCACGTCTGAAGGCTTCATGGGCTTGACACCTTGTCTCGCGGCCTCCCCCGCCAGCAGAATCTTCTCCGTTTCCTGCGATGTCAGCTTGGGCCTAGCAAGCCGTGCGTTCTGAACGGCAACATTTCGAGTCCCACACACCATATTGACACGTACATGCGGTCTAACATGTTGCAGAAGTTTACTTTATCGGCCAGCTGCCGATATTCCATGACGAACTGCTGAGATGACTAATCCTCGTTCTGAACCCTCCAGAAACGTTTGACACTTTCAGGTATCCGGTTCAGTCCTGAAGCGGAAAATTCCTCGAGAATTTCAATCGCTTGGGTGTAGGTTAACTCTTCAACCTTCCTTGGCGCGCGACGCCCACTCAAGACGTTGACTGATCTTGAGCCAAGTGTCGAAACGACAAGCGCTCTCTTTGCATTGTTCACGATGCCGTTTCCTTCGATGTAGGACTAAATGCGGATAAGATACGAAGTCCACTTATCTTTTGTGTCGTCAAACTGTAGTAGCTGGTACGTCATCGCGGTAAACACGGAGTCGTAACTTTTAACTTCAGAGGCTAGTTCGGAAAGAGTCACCGTTGATAGATATTACTAGAGACGGTGCTTAAGCTCTTTAATTTTTGTACAACTATTTACAACAAGGTAAGTTAAGTGTACTGATCGGGCATTGGTAGGTCGCTGAGACCAACGCTCCCTTTATCTAAGATGCCTGTCATGTGGGTCTTTCTAACGCGATCAAACCCTTTCCGGTTAAGCTAAACACATTGGCTGCCCATTGCCCCTCAGGACGCTACACGGCGTACAGGAAAATGAAAAGCGAGCGGCCATCCCAAACCAAGCAGAAGCCGGCGCGTGGTTTCGTTCAATCGCCATCTTGGAATTTATACCTAGGCCTGTCTTTGACACTTACACAGATCTATCATGGCTTGCTTTTGTCTGCCGTCGTACACATTGAAACTAAGAAACAAAAAACCCAGTCTGTCTTTCCACACGATTCCTCCCAACCTCGACGTACAGCAGCAATGAATGAAGCTGATCTTCCGCGAGAACATTGAGTCAATTCCCACCTCAGTTCCCCGGTCGTCTGCAGCAAGCACGTTTTTGCCTTATACTTTAAGGAATAAAGAAAACGACATCTCATTATGAACGAAGCGGTACCTAGCCTATTCGAAGACTACACCGCGTACATAAATCCAGCGCAGCACAAGTTACATCCTGAGCTATATAGCCCAAGCGCAAACTTCAGCTCGACCTCGAGTTAGGTGGATACGGAAATTATATGAAGAAACCAGACATAACTGGCGCATGTGGCGTTCCGTCCGTCGACAGCACCGCGGTTTCAACCGATGGCTTTACGGGTGATTTCCACGTGACACCATCAACTACACCCACTTATGTCAGTCTCCGTCAAACCAAGGTTCTAACTACCATGAGCCCAACCGCTACGAGGCCAAGTACCACGATTTTTTTTCGTAATCTCAACCTCGATGACCTCTCTTTGCTGGACTTCAACATCCCTACATCTAAGACATGCTGCGAAATTAAATTGTTCCGTGAGTCCCGCAGTTTGCACATGAAAATCAGCCATGAAAAAAATTTCACCGGCTTCTAACGACGCTGGTGCAATAACACCAGGGCTGTAAAAGCGGATGTTCGCGAAATGAAATTTTGCAATACAGAGAGGGCCAGGAGGAGCTTTAGTGGTACAGTGGATCGTAGGAAATGGAGAGCAAAAGAAAGGGTTCTTAACCTACAAATTCCGAGGCTGATAGGAACAGTGCGCCGACTTACAGAAGAGGTCCGCAGTCTAAAAGAAGACCATTGCGTGAAAGCGTTCCTGGGTGTTGTAGCCGCTGCCGAACAGAGCAATATTAAAGCGTTATTTATTCTTGTTCAGGTGACAAACTACAATAAAAAAGACCAACCTGGGCAAACAAAACTGTGAGGTACTGTGTCATTCCACTGAACCTCTCCACAAAGGCTACGAGCACATCCGAACTAAACAACTTCTGGCTCTTTCACGCGGGAACACTCTATAGACGTTCATCGGACTTCTGACGACTTCACTCCACAGAAGTTTATTGGAAGCTTGCGAAGTCGTTTTCAGTAAACTGGTTCGCTGTAGGCTGGAAGCGGAGATCGAGAGCTTGACTTCTGCTCAGTCGAGAGTGCGCAGCATGATAGCGAACGAAATGCACATGAAGGAAAAGGCAGGATACGATAAGCAGCGAGACGCGTTTATTGGCAACGTCGATAGGAGAGCGGATTTAAAGAATCTGGTTCATAGCGACATCAACAGTAACCTGACAAATTCCTTACTCTGTTCCTCGCTCTGTGCCTTGGCAGAGCGTTTCAAGATACGTGTTGGATATTTTTCGACAACGGCTGCGCCAGAATTGAACTTGCAGAAACCATAGTTCATATCATAAAGAAGACCAAAGAACCTGGTTTTGAAATAGTTCGGCTGGTCACAGATGACCACAAAATTAATGTTGCTGCCATGAATATTCTGTTTAAAAGATGTGCCACAAAGTTGGCTCCCTGTCCAGCGGATAATTCAAGAAGTTTTCTCTTGCTTTTACCAAATGTCACATTATAAAAAAAAGTGAGGTAACAATTTTTTGCAAAGAATATTGATGGTGACAGTCAAATCGCGTCGGCTCCTTTCAAATAACTCTATAGAATGCATCAAGGATCTAAAGTGAAGCCGGTCATGTTTCTAAAGCGCAAACACCTCTGTCCCTCAAATATTGAGGAGATGAGCGTCAGACCGACTGTGCACAAATTTTCCCCAGCTGTCACAGCCGCGTTAAAGTAGATGAAAGATCAAGGTTGAGCTAGAAAAATGAGAGCTGCAGCCCTTACACCCCTTGTCACATTTACTACACCCATAAACTTTAGTTGAACGTAGAACGCACTGACGTTCAACAGACGCTAAAAACTTTCACGAGCGGCTTGATAACCGCTCCTGATAGCAACTTATAACACACCTTAAAAATGTAACTGACTGCAAAAGAAAGTAATCGGGGTTTTCTCGGCCCTAGTGGAAAACCTCAGTGTTTCTTTAACTCTTTTATGCGTACCTTAGCGGTTTAATATCTTATATGGCACCGTCATGAAACCTCTCGTAAAAGGTGGGGACGTCAGTGTGTTGTAAGTGCGCTGTACGGCGAACTGAAGCTTTGAGTTTTCGTATTGGTGGCAAGGAGTGTAAGGACTACACCTTTTCTTATAGTACTGTCCACACATGGGACATGCATTTTGCATACGTGGGTCGAACTGTAGAGTTCATAGTGATAAGAATAAAAGGTTTAAGGTTAGGTTATGGACGCCTGCAACAAAGTGTAACACATACGCAAAAGCCATCAGGCCAGCAGTCATTTCAGTGACAGTAGAGGAGAGATTACAATGGCGGGAAACGAAAGGTTTTGTTTATCTTAGAAGTATAAGGATTGAGAGCAACCCCGAGAACATTATTAGCAAGGAGACCCATTCTGCACGCGTTCTAACAACTTCAAATGTCCAGAGTTCAAATCGTACATTCGCGACGCAAATGTCCAATTTGCGGCGTGAGACCCCGCCCCAAATGAAGAGATTTGCGAGGATCAGGTGGGGCGTACTTTCGCGTCGCCAGGCTCCAAAATGCTGGCTGCCCCAGGGCACTCCTTGTTTTAATTTGTGAAAACATCTGAGCGAAGATCAAGCTCAACCCTGGAGGAGATGAAACAATAACAACCAAAAAGCCTCAAGCAAGTCATCTGGACGCTCCTTATATCATCGGGCTCACCCATCGAATGAAAAAGTTTGCTGGCCGACAAGGCACACAGGCAATATTATCACGGGTGGTGACCAAAAATAACAAATAAACAGGAAGAAATAAACGTTTAATGTGGCGAACTTGTGCCAAAGGTAAAGGAGTACAAAACATAATAATAGAGCGTCGCGGGCGTCGAAGTCGGCGTGGCAGCAGTGTCGAACGCTGGGGCGAGACTGACTCTACAAGGTTGCGGGTGCCCTCTTATCTAGAGTGAATCACTATCTCGAAGATTCGGCGGAGAAGGTTCGAGCGTAGCGCGCTCAGAGCGAGAATGAACGAGCACTTTCTAGAACAACAGAAAACGATAGAAGGTATGTCCGCAGCAAGAATAAACAATCTTCTACAAGTTCGTGACCCTGCGCGCGGCATTATCCCCCGCTTTAAAAGCGCATCGTCCCGATGCAGCGCAAACCCAAAAAACACTAAATCCACAACAAAAGGACAGTAGAATCGCGAGACACAGTTTGACGAGAGTCCGAAGTTCTATCGTTCGTAATATGGCTTGAGGCGCACGACGTGGACAACTTCCGGACGTGGAGGGCGGCGTGACGAAGTCCGTGTTCCGTCGGGCATCACTTCGTAGTTTAAATCCCCGAGTCGACGAAGCACTTTGTTGGGTCCTTGAGGTTCGCAAGCCAGCAGAGCGAGTGGTAGTCCGTGACTACGCGGAACGGGCTTCCGTACAAGTCCGGACGAAACTTCGTGATTGCCCAGACGACCGCAAGGCATTCTTTCTCAGTCGTGGAGTAATTTCTCTCTGCCTTGGACAGTGTCCGACTTGCCTAGGCGATGACTCGTTCGGTGCCTTCTTGTACTTGAACTAGTAACGCGCCAAGTCCTGCGTTACTTGCGTCAGTGTGAATCTCGGTGTCCGCATCCTGATCGAAATGTCCAAGAACCGGGGGCGTCTGGAGTCGTCGCTTCAGCTCGTCGAACGCCTGCTGCTGTTCCTCGGCCCATTCGAACCTCTCGGCGTCCTTCGTGAGGTTTGTGAGCGGTGCGGAAATCTGTGCGAAATCCCGAACGAAGCGCCGATAGTAGGCGCAAAGTCCAAGGAATCTTCGCATGGCCTTTTTGTCTGTCGGCGCTGGAAATGACGCGACGGCGCGAGTCTTCTCAGGGTCTGGGCGCATGCCTTCGTTGCTAACCACGTGACCTAGAAACTTCAGTTCGTCGTAGGCGAACCGACACTTTGACGGTTTGAGGGTGAGTCCAGCGGTCCGTATGGCTTGAAGAACAGCTCGGAGTCGTCGCAAGTGCTCGTCGAAGTCGCTGGAAAACACCACGACGTCATCGAGGTAGACCAGACAGCTCTGCCACTTCAGTCCTGCCAGTACGGTGTCCATAACACGCTGGAAAGTTGCTGGAGCCGTGCACAGTCAGAAGGGCATCACCTTGAATTCGTACAGCCCATCTGGCGTGACGAAAGCTGTCTTCTCTCTGTCCCGTTCGTCGACTTCGATCTGCCAGTAGCCGCTCTTCAGGTCCATCGATGAGAAGTATCGAGAGTGGCGCAGCCGGTCTAACGTGTCGTCGATTCGGGGGAGTGGGTAGACGTCTCTCTACGTCACCGCGTTCAGCTGCCGGTAGTCCACGCAGAACCGAAGCGTTCCGTCCTTCTTCTTAACCAGTACGACTGGAGAGGCCCACGGACTGCTTGATGGCTGGATTATGTCGTCGTTCAGCATCTCATGAACTTGCTCCTGGATCACCTCCCTTTCTTTAACGGAGACTCTGTACGCTGATCTATGCACAGGGCGCGCGTTGACCTCGGTAATGATGCGGTGCTTCGCAACGGCTGTTTGGCGTACCTTCGACGACGTCGCAAAGCAGTCACGGTATTCGGCGAGGAGGTTAATCAGCTGCCGTCGTTTCGGGTCCGGAAGCTTAGGGTCGATGTCGAGTTGCGCTGGCGACGTACCGTCTTGCTGAGGTGGCGAGGATTCATCAGTAATGGCGGCGATTTCGGCGGAGTTTCGGAGATCCTCGACGTGGCCAACGGCTGCACCTTTTGTGAGGTGTTGCGTTTCATTCCGGAAGTTCGTCACGAGGACCACAGTGCGGCCATCCTGAAGTTCAGCTACTCCTCGTGCGACGCCTATTCCTCTTCCCAGGAGGAACTGGAGTTTACCTTAAAGAAGAACTTCGCTACGGGTAGCTGCATCGGTCACGACGGGTACGACAACACTTGATCGCGGCGGCAGATTCACGTGGTCGGCAGCGACTCGGACGGCGGCTGACGCAGTTTGGAGTTTCACTGAAGGCCGAAGAGGCGTCCGCAGCGTCAATCTGTTTTCTCCAAGGTCGATGACGGCGCCGTATTCACACAAAAAGTCCATGCCGAGAATGACGTCTCTGGAACAGTCTTGTAGAATGACGAATTTCACAAGACACGTCTCGCCGTGAATTTCGACGCGAGCGGTGCACCTTCCAACAGGCGTGATGAGGTGTCCTCCGGCAGTTCGTATCTGCGCTCCATCCCACGGCGTCGTGACTTTTCGAAGGTGGCGGGAGAGCCTCCCACTCAAGACTGAGTAGTCTGCTCCGGTGTCCACCAGTGCCGATGCGTCGTGGCCGTCGATGATGACGTTTAGGTTGTTGGACACCGTTTCAGGAGCGTCGTTTCGGTCAATGGTAGCGTTCGAGTGGGGGCCCTCCGACGTTCGTGGAGGATCTTGGCGTCGGTCGTCTTCGGCAACTCCACCTCCAGGGGATGCCGCGAGTAGTTTACCCGGCGTGGAGCGAGGGGCGACAGGCTTTCACGTCGGGGTCTGTGCACCGGCGAAGCTGGACGTCCTGGTGAAGGCGATCGGAACTCTCGGCGGGACGCAGGCTCGGGGGACTGGGGTCGTCGCAAATACTCGTCGATCTCCCGAGGGCGTTCACCATACTTGGGGCGCGGGTCGCGTGGGTGGAATCCGCGCAGCCCGAGTCGTCGGTATGGGCATCGGCGGTACACATGGTCAGCTTCCCCGCAGTGGTAACACAGCGGGCGTCGGTCGGCCGTCCTCCAGACGTCTGTCTTCCTCGGCGCAGGTCGGTCTGGGTGAACGTGCGCCTGATCTTCCTGTCGTCCGGGATACTGCAGCGTTGGGGCGTCTCTTCGGAGTGGCGCCGCGGCTTGACGGGGAGCTTGCGGCGGTCGTCGGGCTATGGCAGCGTAGCTCAACGTTGGTTCCTCCGGTGCCACCGTGGTGACGGGGACCTCTGGTTGGAGCGCCCGTTGTACTTCCTCGCGCACAGCCTCGGCAATGGAGAGCGTCGCTGGTCGACTTGCGGCTGGCAGCAACTGGCGGAGTTCCTCCCGGACGACCTCCCGGATAATTTCGCGGATGTCCGTACCAGGAGCGTTCTCACCGCCAAGGAGCGCGGTTGCAGCGACACTTGGATGTCGCTGGTAGTGGGAAGCGCGCGCTTGGAAGGCGCGCTCGATGTTTGTCGCCTCGGTGACGAAGGCTTCGACGGTGTCCGGCGGGTTGCGCACGAGGCTTCCAAAGATGTCGTCTCTCACCCCGCGCATGAGGACCCCCAGCTTCTTGTCGTCTGTGGCTCGTGGGTCGGCACGGGCGCTCAGGCGGAGGACATCTTCTACGCAGCTTGTGAAGCTTTCGTCGGGGCCCTGCGTTCGAATTCGGAGGAGATCTTCTGCCTTCTCCCGTCGGTGTAGGGTGGCGAACGTCCGCTGCAACTCGGCCACACAGATGTCCCACGACGTAAGCCAAGCCTCGTGATTCTCGAACCAATACCTCGCAGTACCCTCCAGCGAAAAGTAGAGGTTCTGGAGGCACTGCTCCGCAGTCCATCCGTTGTGCCGCGCCACACGTTCGTAGTGCTTGATCCAGTCTTCGACATCCTCATGGATCTCGCCGTGGAAGGGAGTCGGCGTACGAGGGGCGGCGGGCAGGTAGACGACGGCATGAGCGGCGAGGGTCGGCGACTGTTGGCCATCGTCGGCTTCATTGGGTGTTTGGTCCTGGGCGGCAGAAGTCCGAATTCCGGGTGTAGGCCTTGGGTGCGACGACTGAACCGGATCTCGGTAATGCCTTCGTTGGTTCTTCGTGGGCTTGGCGTCGGACTTGCACTGCGGTCCCTCGGAGGGGTACGCGGCAGGGGCATGCGTTACCCCGCACCTCCACCAAAATGTCACGGGTGGTGACCAAAAATAACAAATAAACAGGAAGAAATAAACGTTTAATATGGCGAACTTGTGCCAAAAATAAAGGAGTACAAAAGATAATAATAGAGCGTCGCGGGCGTCGAAGTCGGCGTGGCAGCAGAGTCGAACGCTGGGGCGAGACTGACTCGACAAGGTTGCGGGTGGCCTCTTATCTAGAGTGAATCACTAGAGAGTTTTAGTAGATCGTTCCCATGACTCCGATAACGATACCCGATACTCCGCCACCGCCTCCCTTGTGCATGCATAGTATCGTTATCGGGGCTATCGGAGGTATCGGAACGATCTACTAAAACTCTCTACTATCTCGAAGATTCGGCGGAGAAGGTTCGAGCGTAGCGCGCTCAGAGCGAAAATAAACGCGCACTTTCTGGAACAACAGAAAACGATAGAAGGTATGTCCGCAGCAAGAATAAACAATCTTCTACAAGTTCGTGACCCTGCGCGCGGCAATATGCGCTACGCTTAATGAAGCATACTCCATGTGCCGGAAGGAAAACAGGAAGGACATTAATAAAGAAACAGGTTACGGCACATTCCCAAGACCAGATACACCGAATGCACAAAATAAGTTTTTTGCCAGATTCATCTGTCATGTGAAAAATGCTACATTGGACAAACAAGAAGGTGCATTACTGACAGAAGGAGAGAACACGCAGCGTCGGTGAAGGCCAACACAGCAGCAGGGCACCTCGCGGCCCTTTGAAGGGTGTGCACATATGCACCAGACCTTGCCAACATCGACATCCTGGCAAAAATGCGCACGAGGGTTGCTCGAGAAATTCTAGAGGCCTTTGTTCTTGACGCGAAGGACGAAAACTGCGTGAGTGCACCGTCAATCGCGCTGCACCACAAGGAACTAGCTTTACTCACGCGCCAAATTACAGCCGCCATTGCTGACCTTCTCTTGTCTTACCGAGATGCCGAGCAACTGAAACGGTAGTTGACGGTTTTCTACAAAGACCGATGCTTTAGAAAAGGACACAATTGAATCTAATATGGTAATAGTCTGCCCTGCTATGGTATTGATGAAGTTAAATAAACGAAATAAGAGGAAACAAAAACTGAAGGTCAGTTATGGCGGCGTCCATGCACAGCTGCTGCAAAGCGTCTATACCTGCGAACAGCCGCACACATGGCAGGCACATGAGGGAGGAGGAAGACGAAGGTTCAGACATAAAGAAAAAGGAACACGAAGGTTCAGATTTATAGAAAAAGATGAAGAATTCGTTTACCGTAATATGTCGACTAAAGATAAAGAAAATGTTATTAAACTAGTTGCTAGTCCAGCGATGTGTCTGCTTTTTCGTTCATCTCTGTGTTTGTCCTTCAAACGTTCAGCTGGTTATTTTAAACAAGCATGAACCAACTAGCTCAGCTTCAAGCCATAACAGAGCAGCAGCGACTACCCCCGCTGGGAGATCAAGAAGACAATACGTACTGGGCGCGGTCTTTTTCATTTTTGTTTTCGGCATATTTTTATATACCCTGCACGTTTTTCTACTGGTTGTGGGGACCGGTCATGGAAATAAAACGCGTTTTTTTTTTTCTATTAGTCTCCTCTTCAAAATGTTTTCTGTTTTCTTTAACTTGCTATCTTTATGATTCTGAATTGCCAGTTATTACACATTATGTTGATATTTTTTTAAGTAACGTGTACTTGAAGTAATTCGTTGCTAATATTTGTGACGAAATTACATTACGTATTACTGCCTGCAAAAAAATAACCTGGCAATTACAAAATTACTGAAAAAACAACCGAATTACAAGTAATCCGTTATTTTTAGAGGATTACTTGCCAAGTCTGATTCAGACCCATTCTCTAGATGGCAAGATAATCTTGCAGTTATCCGGCAAAACAGATCTCGCCTTTACCCATTACGGCGCGTGTCATTCACCTTTGCTTGGCACAAATCAATGTTTGCACAATCGACCATTTGCTAAATTACGCAAGCACTAAGAAGCATGCTACAAGTGTAGTTACACATGCTGCACGTAACCCGCCGGCGATATGAAGATGAACGCCGGACCGTCGACCGGTCCGTCCTATCAGCGCCATGACGCGGCTGCCGTAACAGCTCGCTTTCTTATCGCGCGCTTCGCCGAGATTAAGTGCTTGGATCGAGCGCCGTTTTCAGATCTGCTGCTACTCCCTGCAGAAAGCATGGAAGTGGGTTTCGATTTCGGCATCTCCTTATGTGGGCGTGGGTTATATAACATCGTTGCAAGTGCGACGCGGTTGCTGACACATCGCAGAAATGAAACAATATTGTGTTGTTTTTAAAAAAAAAAAACGGAAAGTATAAGTTTTTTTTTTTTGTTTTTTCCGCAGCATTCTGGTTTGGCAGATATCACAACAAAAAACTACCACATCACACTGCATACCGATAGCGTCTAAAAGAGTCCTTCCCCAATCCTCGCGCTTTGCGCGGGGAGTAGCAGCAGAGCTGGGAACAGCGCTCGATCCAAGCGCTTAATATCGACAAAGTGCGCGATAAGAAGGTAAGTCGCCACAGCAGCCGCGTCATGGCGCAGATAGCACGGAGCAGTCGACGATCCAGCGCTCACCTTCCTATCGCCGGCGAGTGTACTGGCGCCTGCGGCAGTAACTATTCTAATGCAAATGGCATCTTGCACGTGAGTTAGTCAAAGCTTTATTTTGGCTATTTGCCTCGAACCTTTTATAAAGGGAAGGCTAGCGCGTGCTGCACGGAGACTAATATTCTCAGCATTCTCTTTAATGCTTGGATAATTTAGCGATAGATATATTGTAGCATAGCTTTCCCTGGCTATGAAGCCAAACCTAGAGGCTTCCGTGCTGCAGTCGCTGCTCAGAGCTGTAAGTGCGCGCTATTCCCTTCTTTAAAAATGTTCTTTCGCCCCAGCAGGCTCCCTCCCTGTGCACACGAACTATTAATGAGAAACCAAATAAAAATTACAAAAAAGGAAAACGAAAAATAAAGGAAATAATTCTTAGCGTTTTCATAAAACGCTAATTGTGGTGCAGTATGTTTTCATTTTAGATTTTGTTACGCTTTATTACCGCGGGTGAGCAGATGCTGACATGTTCTTATAACCCACTTCTACGTTTACAAAATTACAGCCCGTGCCCGGACTGCCATGAAGGTTCGGGTTTCCGAAAAGTAAGCAAAACACCCGCCATATGCACGCACGCTGATGATAGCAGATCAAAAAATATCTTTATTTAAAATACTTTTGGGATGTGGAGATTGCAATGCTCACCATGCGATATTCACAGCTCAGCACGTACGTGTTCGCCGAGTCCGAAAGCGAGCAAAGCTCGCACCTTACGTACAATCGCGGGAAATGGCACCAAAGTCAAAAGCTCTTTTCTACGTACGACTGTGATTCGTGCATAATCTGACCCTGCTCATTAAGGGCTCGCATCTAAAGGCTGATCTGAGTGGAGCGGAAATTAGCGTGGAAATTCGCGCTGCAAATATTTATCACAACATGCCGCGGTGTAAATGTCGGTTACCAGATTCCATGCGACAAATAAGCGATGAACGCCGCCGAAGCCAATACATGATGTCAAGTCGTCAGTTGCGAAGTGACTTCGTGTGCACGCAAATGACGTACTTGCAAACGCTGAAAATCCAAGTGCACTGCCAACGCATCAGCAAGTGTACGTTTGAATGGTTCGTACGTGGTTCAACTTCGGAACCAGTCGGGAATAAGAGCAATTCCTTTGACTATATTGCTCGTGCTGTGCGCCGGCCGTTGGCCCCTGTCGGAAGTGGCAGACGACTTGCAAGTTCCATACTATAGTCGTGCGAACAAAATCTAGCTCGCCTAGATAAAGGGCAAACACACCCCAGCCCGAGCTCACCTTGAGCGCCCGACCTGCGTGCGCAGCTCTGAGCAACTCGTTTGTTACCGAAAACTTCTGCGCCATTTATGAGGAAAAGGCTACAAATAAATTGCGGGTGAATCCCTCTTCGGTTGCAACATCACCGTGCATGCCGTTGTGGTTCTCTTCTGACCGCTTATAGCTTTAATTCTATGTATTCTAAAATCGTAAAGTGAATGTCAAATAAAAAAAAAAAAAACAGTTCTTCAATTGTAATATAATTTCTCAATATTACTACTATTCTCAGTGAGTTATTTAGTTTTTAATATACTAGTCTCTTATATTTAAATTTTCTTCTCGAGTTATAACGTTCCGTCGTCCACAATAATTTACGTAAGTGGTCGGTTAAAGAGGGTAAATTAGAAGAGCAAGCAGCAAACTGTACAGACAACATATACTTTAGAATAAAAAATAAAGTTTAAAATTATATTTTTTCATCGAGCTAAAAGAGCAGAATCACGGCAACTAATCAAACTCACGAAACATTAAATTCACAAGAATCCATCGATAATACATTTTTCAGAAACTGCATATTGATAGTTTTCAGATCGCATTTAGTATTACAGCTCAAAGGTTTCTCGTTCAGTTATGGAAAGTTGCTGCTTTTTAATATAAAAAAACGCCATGTGAAAGTCAGAAAAAGCGCCAGATGTATTGCGGTTCCGACCGCAATACCCCCCAAAAGAAAACTTGCAGCATCTCTCACAGGACACAATATACGCCGTGTGAAACGGGGGTTGTTTATAACATACCCCTATCATGTGGGAAATGCTACATGGGCCAGACTGGCAGATGTATTAATGATAGGACACGTGAGCATGCATCATCTCTCAAGGGTAAAGCGCCTCTTTACTGAATAAAATCTAGAGCGGGTCATATACCGCCTCATTGCCCCATCTGCAAATGCAATACTGCCATCAGCAGAATCATCATTCTTGCAACGAACAAAAACCCGTATGCACGATGCTGGAGACCATGGCGATTGAAGAAAAGGAAGAAGCTTGCGTCGGTGAGAAATCTATCAAGCTTAACCACAAAAGAAAACAAGCATTAGCGGTGTTTCACGCCCTCTCTGAAGAGCGGGAATATGCAATGTGAGATAATGTAGAATTTATGTGGCTCTCAGTTTATTTCATTTCAGTTCATTTCAGTCTGCTTCATCCTTGGAATGTATGGCGCTCTCAGGATCAGCAGAAACGAAGAAAGAGATAGTAAAAGTTCAAGGATAGGAAAAAGAATTAAAGCCATAGTTGGTAGTCCAGCAGTATCTCTATTTCTGATCTCTTTCTCCTATCTCTGTTTTTTAACGTTTTGTCGTCTCAAAAGTTAGAGCTGGCCCTGTCATAGGAAGTTATCAGTAGGCCATTTCAGACATAGACCAAAAACAACAAAAACGTACATACAACTCGTCCGCGTTGCCTGGGTACGCACGGCGGGAGCTCTGGGAATAGCTTTTAGGTCCGAACGAAAGGTGCGTTGATAGTCTCTAGTGTTTTTTATATCAACTGGCCGCTAATCTGGTTCACTAAAGAAGATTTTCTGCTCGTTCGCTGGCTTCGGTTGTGCTCTTGCTGCGTTTCGAACACGGTTATATATTACATTAGCGACTGATGTTTTAGCGATCAGCTTCATTTGAGCGAATCGACGTTCTAGCGAATAGTGACGGCGCGTGTTCAGCCCCCTTCCCCTCCCCCCTCCTCGCCCCACCCCCTCCGCCCTATCCGTTCACGTCGCATCGCGGCGGCAGTCTGTGGTGGATCATTACAACAATGTTAACTCAGAATTGGCCCACCCGTAAACGCCGCTTCATGGTGGCCGACGATTCGCTAAAGTGTCTTTCGATGAAAAGCCGCCGTTTTCTAAAACGTCGTTCGACCAACTGAGTGCCACCCTTCAGACTCTACGCCTCAGACGCTAAGCCTGACGCTCGACTTCAATGTGTTTCGAGGCGAGAAAAAGAGAGACGACAGAGCGAGGAGGAACTCACGCACCGCTCGGAACGAAGGATATAATTCAATAAGAACAAATCAGTGTCGTCAGACTTCAAAAGCTTACGGAAAACGAACGCCATACTGTTACAGTCTACTAGAATTTGATGTAGTGTTCGAACCGGCGCGACTCGGCAATGGGAACTTGTGAGTCTGCACATGTAGACAAAAAACGCGGGGCTGCAGTCGAGAGGACAGCAGAAAGTCGTTGCAGCCTGAACGTGAAGCCGCACGTGCGCGTGCAAGCGGTGAACGCGCGCAACCACTACCATACTGACCCTACTGCCGATGCGTCGGTGTCAATACCTATCGCGATCTACACCAGAAGCCTCACGCGAGCTACTCCGGTCCCAACACTACCCCGTATTCTAGTACAGTGTAACGCTTTATGCGCTTCGCTTAGACCGCACAGGCAGCGGCATTTTTTAGATGAATTGGAAGGCGACTGCTGCGCCGCGATTCGGTTCTAAAACGAAGCTTGGGAGTTTCGGTACCCTGGGCACATTCAGTGACTCCAGTCCTTCCATATTGCAGGAGACTTTACATCTGCAATCGAGACACTTCAGGATTATTTCTGAGAAGTTTAGTGTTCCTAAGAGCGGTGCCAAAGCACGCTACTGTTTTGGGTCGACATCGCGAAATATCGAAATACGGCGAGAAATTGAGGAAGAGTAGAAAACCGGAGTGGGCACTTGTACCAACGTTACTTAAACACTCAGTCGGAAAACTCAACCGTTGAAACCTGGGCCGCTGGCGTTCACCGAGACCGAGCTAAATAGGACAACAGCGCCACTCTTTATCATTTTTCTCTACTATGGTCACCTTAAGCTTTTAGAAAGCATGTTTTTACGTAAACACCAAAGGAAAAAAATCTCTTTACAGTAAATTTAGTTGAAGTTTAGTACAAAATTATGGCGCGTGATGTGTTTAAAATATTTAGTTTCCAAGGTTTTGCGGCACAAATAATATTGTTTTTATACAACCATGCCTCAGCGGGGATTTCAGGTAGCGCGTCCCGACCTAAGCGCATCCTAACTTCGGTCGTAATTCGCGGCGCATCCGCTTGGGCGACAAGGGTGGCAACCCTGAAACCCCTTCCACAGTATCTATTTCGACTCGAAAATGGCCGATTAAAGCCAAAATAGAAGTAACGTGCAGTTCCTCGAGTTGTCGCTGCAGGAGAAACGACGGCGTTGCGATCGCCATTTGCTCGGTTCGCCAGTACGGATTGGAGCCACTTTTTGAGAGCAGGCTCTTTGACAGTCTCCCAACTGAGTGGCTCTAGTAACGTTGGCTTGTGCCAACGTTACTAGAACCTCCGAGTTGGAAAACTGTCATAAAGCATGCTTCAAAAAAGTGGCTCCGATCCGTACTCAAAAACCGAGCTAATGGCGATCGGAACGCCGCCGTTTCTCCAGCAGCGTCCACTCCGGGAACTGCACGTCGAGTCGAGCAAGGGCTGGTGGCGCCATCTCGCAGTGCCATCTCGCAGTAGCTATGCAAAGCAGCTTTGATGTTTCAACTCCTCGCTATAGGGTGACGCTGCTATCGTATTTAGCTGTCTCGGTGGGCGCCAGCGACCCAGGATTCAAGCGTGAGTTTCCCAACTGAGGGTTTTAGTAACGTTCGCTTGTACGTCGCAAACACCGAGCTCTGCTTTGAATGATTAGTGGATAAGCGCAATAGTAGCTGCCTTCTTCTCTGTTTATTATTCGAACGCGTTGGAGCATCGAACGCCGGCGTTCGGCATCCGCATTCGAACGCGTTTGAACAGTTAATAGGGAGAGGCAGCGAGCTTTGCGTCTGCCCAGAATTAATTTCAATCAGATGTCGCCCCTCTGACATAACCAAGCGCTCCCCTCTCCTCCTAATTCTCAGATGTCTTTTTGCCGGATCACTCTTAACCTAAAATGTTTTCTGCAACGTAAATATTGCGCTAATTATTGTTTCTTAGGAAGAGTTTATTTTGTGACATACGACTGCGATCCAGGCACTTAAAATTATTTTTGTTAGATTTATAGTCCCTAAGAGTCTTTCCAAAACGTATTCTTATTTTGACTCGACGTACCGAATTATCAAAATTGCTTTTGTCCTAAATTTCTTACGTCGTAAATCTTGAGAATTTTTTCTCTTTAATTTCAGTTTTGTAATATGCGCATTAAATGTAAACACAATATGTTTTTAGGGGAGTTTGGTGTTTTCTAAGAGCTATTTCAAAGCATGTTTCTTTGTCCGGTCGACATATTGATATATCAGAATCGTCTTTTTTCCTCAAAATGCCTAGATATTACGCTGAAACTTGATTTCGGGAAAAGTTCATTATCTTTCCTATATGAGTGTATTCACACAAGGACAGTCATAGGGTCTGATGTCAATTTTTTTTCAAAACATTTTTTTATATGAGGTGCATAAACATGTCGACCCAACGGGACGGGCTGTGCATTTGTTACATTCTTTCTTTCGTGAGACCTAATCACCTCTGAGAGGAAGGGGACACAACGACTTTCCGATTTTAGACTTATTCAGCTTAAGAGGAATAAGGAATACGCCTTTATATATCAATAAAACTTTAATGTAAATTGCACAGAAAGGTGCCTAAAAGACATCATTAGATAAATTTTATTTTATGTTATATTTAGAGGGGAAAACTAATGAACTCGGCTTATTGAGAAGCTTGATTATATTAGGCCATTTTTCGTTGAATTCTGAAGGTGTTCTAAAATTACGCGTTCGGGCTAAACAGTTTTGCGGAAATTATTTTATGACTTGTCCATTTAGAACATAATGTTTAGAGTTCTATTGTAGTAAGTGTTTAAATATTTCGCCGGTAATTCGACTAAAATTCGAAGTAAACCAAAGTCATGCAGACTTTGTGACGCAATAATAAGTCCTAATCGTCGATATTCTTCAAATTTGTCTGGTAGCCCCTTAACAACAGGTAACATCGGATCTACAAAAAAAAAAAAAAAAAAACAAGTCATAATGCGTTATTTTTGTTTTAATTTATATACATAAAGCTTTAGTCTCGCCTACGTCACCGTCGAGCCCCTTTGGACTTTTTTTTTTCTTTTTGACGATGATAATGATGATAAATTCTACGTGTATTAATGTGCATGAGAGGAATTCCAGACTCTCATCTCTGACGGTGTTGGCTAAAGGACTCGTTGACTCCAAGCTTTCACCGTGCTTTTTGCACACACCATCGAAATTGACGCACGAAGTTAATAATCCTGGTCGTAACGTCACATGTAGAAACCATTAAGCGCATTTCACATGCAGCCTTTAAGCGTGTTTCACATGCAGCGATTTTGGCCCGCGATTTCTGCCATCGCGGCGCTCGTGCCACTGAATTGCTGGTGCTGGCCAGAGCGCCGCGACGGCAGAAATCGCGCCGCTCTAGGGCCAAAACCGCTTCATGTGAACTAGGCTTCGTGGTTCTAGAGCGGCGCGATTTTTGCCGTCGCGGCGCTCTTGCCAGCCGCAGCGGCTGAGCGGCACGGTTCCACCAGGTTGGAAATTTTTCGCCGCGGCAGAGCGGCAGCTTCCCAGCTCGCCACTCACAGCCCGGCGGGAAATCATGTGACAGAAGGAGAAACATTGCGGGAAACCTGGCGCATAGGACGGCGGCATTTTCACGTTCTTGAAGCAGACGACAAGCAGAGAAAGTACGCAAGCGACTGGTTTGCGGTTTCTTTTTTCCGGCGGGCCGAGCTTCTTTGCTTCAGCAGTCGTGTGGAAACAGTTCAGAAGATTCTGGAGGAGGGGGATTGCTGTCCCCTTCTCCGGAATTCGTTTTCTCAATGAATTACGCGGCTTTTTTGTACTTTCTTCGAATGTGCACCAAATGTAGCGAGTGCAAGATATGCTAATCGGAAGCGGCTCGTGCAAGCGCTAATAAAAAAAATAAAATAAAAAAAGCGAAGAAGAACTGAGCGACATTGACGTGTCTTTTCGAAGACAGATCGTCCACCAAGTAAGAAAATGTATCGCGCCCAGTTCAATGAACTGCTTATAAGTGAAGTGCCGAAGCGTCGGGTTCTTTGGGACGCGCAGCTCAAAACATTTGGAAACAATGGGACCAAAGAGAAGCTCTGGGAAGAGGTGACTAAGCCCGTGAAAGTGATCGCATCTGCTCTCTGCAAACAACATTGAATATCGCAACGGCAGAAAACGCTCGTGTGAAATGAAACCTCGTGATCCGTGCCGCCGCGCCGCTAGCGGCAGCGATTTCGACCGCAGCATCGCTGCACGGGAAACCTGCTTTAAAGTGAGCCACGGAAACATCTCGCAGCCAGCCGTTTTACTCGAGCCCCATAGGCCAAAATGGGCCGTACTTGGTAACATTAACGTGCAGGCACCTTGAAACACTATAACTATTCTATCCGTCTTTTTTTTTCTCCACTATGTTGCTTTTATTTCATAATAAAACTGAATTTTACAGTGCGTTCAGTCCTGGGGGTGTGTTTTTTTTTTTTGGTTGACTAAATGATGATTGCTCTATCTTTACAGAGAAGAAACTTTAGTTTGGGTAGTCTCCTTAAAAAAAAATCGCTTTCGATGCACTGCAATGGATG
This sequence comes from Ixodes scapularis, assembly GCF_016920785.2. Taxonomy (NCBI): domain Eukaryota; kingdom Metazoa; phylum Arthropoda; class Arachnida; order Ixodida; family Ixodidae; genus Ixodes; species Ixodes scapularis. The sequence goes on along the minus strand of NW_024610079.1, from coordinate 382,651 downwards.
TTACGAGCAATCTCTGCCACTTCAAGGCATTGCCTTACAAGCGTCCATCGCATTAAGAGAAGTAAAATTTGCGTGGCGTCGGATCGAGTTCTATGGCTGGGAGGGTTTTTTGCAGTCCATGATAAGGTAAAATGAAGCATAGGAAAGGGCGACGTTACGGAAGGTTCTCCCCCGACCGCTGGTGGGAGTGGCGATGGCAGAACGGTAGAAGGTTGTATCTGAAACACAATGGCGAAGGAGTGAAATTTAAATAGCGTCTTTGACACAAATTGCGCCGCCAAACAAGTGATCGGTCGTGTGTTTGAAGCGCAGCGGAACATCGGGTAGTGTTTACACCATGCAAACAAATGCCCCTTGCAGACAAAAAAAAAAAAAGACTGATAGGGGTACAGTTAAGACTACATACGTGTAGGAAGGCGAATGCGTTATAGTCCCTTGGGAAAAATGTTTTCGAGTAATGCTTCTACACGTATTAAAGTTTAGGAGGACGTATAGGAGACGTCCAGGACGACGTACTAGAGATCGACGCCAAGTACAGAATCTAGGATGACCTCTAGAACGACGTTGACGTCGGCTCATTCCTTCCCTCGAGTTTTAAAATAGCGTACCGAAAAGCTCTCCGTACACAAAGGAACAGCGTCTTCGCCATGAGCCAATCCAAAATATGATTTAAGGTCTGCGCATGTGTAATACCGAAGACCCTAGTCTGCGTACGGAAAACGTTTAGGCATGCATTTCTAAACCTCTCTAACATTATGAATTAAGTTGCTTATATCCAAACATGGCCACATCGGTGGTGCGCAAATGCGACTCTCCACCTCGTCGCGATCTAGGACTTTCTGTCTTAACTTTGAATATTTTTGTTTTTAAGCGAAATATTTTTGGATTTGTTTACACGCTAAATTAGGCAGCCATAAATAAAATTCAAGGTGAATTAAATATGTCGACAAACCACCCTTTGCTCCCTCTTATCTGAGATCCGCCAACACCATGATATATCACAAGCCCTTCGTTTCGTTCTCGCCCCGCCCGCCATCGACCTGTACAGCAACTTTCATATTATCGTATGCCTAGTAAAATTAATCAAGCCATTTTTTTTAGCAATCTTCCTACATTGCAATACCTCCCGGGAAAGGTAGCCGAATGAACCTGTGTTTCTCTCCACCCTTCCCATCCCTCAACATCCAGTTATACGCCCCTCTGCATAAAAATTACGCTGAGCTAGACTGCTGGAACGGCCTAACGACCGAACCCGCCGCTGAGTTGTTTTGACGTGCAATACCCGCCCCATTCCCCAATAAAAATGGCTCATAGTTTTCTTATAGTGTTTCATGGTGCCTCCACGTTACTATAAACAAAGCAGCGACGCTGTGGCGTGCGCTGCTCGAGTACCGCTAATCCTTAAGGCAGAAAACATCCACCGGTGATCGACCGCAACGGAGGATGGTTACCTCCACCTTCATTTTTATTACTTGGGACAAAGCAATGCAACTTATCTTTTCCATATGTGATATTAGCGATTGCCACGGGTAAATCGGATAGAGTTTAAAGAAAATCAATGATGATTTTTCTTCCAACACCTCTCTAAATTTAGAAAATATTGAAATTTAAAATTTCGAACATATTCCAGTCTGAACAGCAGAAAGTGAAATAATTATTGAAAGCTGTACAAGGCATGAAATACTTTGCCCAAAAAATTTCAATTTTATCAGGTAAATTTTTAACACCTTAAAAATTAATCGAGTAATTCCTCATTATGAACAAGGTTGTTTAAAACGCCAAATTTGTAGTTGCTTTTCTTATTACATATAAATAAGATAAAATAAGTTTAACTATAGTAAATCAGTTTGCCTGGGATATAAGAAAAACAACATCCTAAAGGTGTAGAAAGTGACACTTTTTACATTTTGCTCCAGGGGCCCTGGAGCAAAATCTGTAAAATCATCGTTTTTGTTTCCTCCTTTCCTAAGACAAGTGGCATAGCCAGGAATTTTTTCCAGAGGAGGGGGGGGGGGGGTTGGGAGGGGGGGGGGCTGAGATGCCTAGGGTGTTTATGGCTTGGGCTGCGGGAGAGGAAGTGAATTTGCATGGGTACAATATAGGGTACGCTGGATTTTTTTTTTCTTGAGGGGGTGGGGGGTGGGGGCGAGGTGGGGTTGTGGCTGAAGCCCAGTAAGCTTGCCCTCCTCCCCCCCTTTTAGAGGCGCCACTGTCTCAGACGTAGCTTTTATTTGGAAACAAAGATGTATATTGAAGATGCGAGGTTCGTCCCGTTCTATCATATAATTTCCTTCATGTTATAAACTTGAACCGAATAAGAAGACATGACGCCGTCGATGCTGTTGTTATCTGAACACACCTATGTCTGATACAGACTCTTAGAAAAGGGAAGTTCAGCGTAATATTAATATAAGAAGACGTACAACAGACTGGATTTCTTGCTCGAATATGTATTCACGTATATTTATTATAACGTACTAGGAAAATATAACTCACATAGTCTCGTCATGTGCGGCCCTTTTGAGTCTGTTTATAGCAATCGCAAAATATTATGCGCAAAAAAAAGAAGATAACGATGCCTGCGCAAATTTTCCAGCCATACAACCTTTGATTTTTTTTTAAGCGTGCATTCCGCTGTACTCATCTATAGTTCCTGTGAAAAAATTAATTTTAAGATCTGTGTTTGCTGATCTTTGAGACTTCGTCATTTCAGAATAATCTGCGCAGAAGGGGCGTCGCCTCCTTATTTCAATAAACAAATCAACATAAAATATTTACTTTCTTTCAATTAAAAAAACAAATAATGATTAGTCCTTCTGTGTTAGCGTTTGATCATTTGAAAACAATACTCTGCTTGAACTTATATTGAGCAGCATTGAGTGTTTTTATTGAAACAGATCAAAACTCGATGGGGCAAACAACAGAGGAATAGATTTTTTTCATAAAAAGTTAAAGCAGACCTTAATAGGAAAAACCAAAACTACGCAAAAATATTTGTTTTGTATTTCCAAGACATATACTATCATGCATAATATAAAGCATCTTAACTGTCATTTTGCTAAAACCAATTTTTTTTTAAGTTTTTACGAGATCGCTAAATATGGCTCTTTTTTATTCGACACCCTTCGTCATTCATAATTCGACATAATTCGACTCTGAAAGTTTTGCTTTGTGGTAATTCGTCGCGCGTGCTTTTATTGATGCATAGAAAAATATTAGTTAATATTTAAACTAATTCTATATAATTCTACGGTAAGCGCAATATTTAGTAATCGTAGATTTATACGGTCGCAAATATCTGTGGCCTGAAAGGATAGTCAGGCATATACACAACTTCGTGCTCCTCTTATCATATACTTTCATCTTCGTACAAATATTACTCTAACCGACTTGTGACAAATGGTTCTGAAAAAGCATTCGATTCACATTTCTTTAGAATTCGCTTTGATTCGCGTTTCGAATATCTTGTAATTTGCTTCGGCGGCGAACTACGAACTAGAATTTCTTTGTCCCGTTTCTGCCATCCCTTTTGTAGCCCGTATTTTGTATTTGCTAAACCCCGAAAGAAGATAGAAAGGAGCTTGAAAACCGAACATCCGGCCAAGACGTTACACAAATATGCATTGCTATTTTTAGCCATGATACGTGTACAGCAAATCACAAAGCATAATCCGTGGATTACTCGTGAAATCATTCTCCACAAGCGTAACATAAGGCGAATGTGGAAAGCAAAAAATAAAAAGAGGGAAGTCATCCAAGAGATTACCAAGATAATGAAACGATTACTGAAAGAGGGGAAAGAAAGGTAATTTGGGGTCACTCTACACTACTTTCTCAGGAGTTCACAGGGAAAATTCTGGAGGTACATAAGCACTAAAAGGAGAAAATTCAGCAGAACATTGTAGATAATACGGTAGCCACGGAATGTAAAGATATTGCAAATAGCTTAATTTCTTTTTCAATCGGTTTTTATGAAGGAAGGCGGACAAAGCAAGCTCCCAATTTCTACAAGCGCAATGCCAACTCAGATGACTGAGCTAATAATAACGCAGGATGGATTATTTGATAGATTATTGCATCTTGATCCGAAAAAGGCTCAGGGGCCAGATAACATCCCCGAAGAATTTCTCAGAAGATACGCTTAATGGTTGTCATTCTACCCTGAAACAATTTTTAAGAACTCTCTAGAAACAAGTAGTCTTCCTTCCGATTGGTTAAGGGCTAAAGTGGTGCCGATCTTTAAAAGTGACAATCGTCTAAAATAAATAATTACCGACTTGAACTAGCACCTGCTCCAGAGGTATCAAGCATATAGATGCAAAACATAGAATTAAATTCATGAACAGCAACGCTTTGCTTTAATTTAATTTATTAAATTAAAGCAAAGCGTTGCTGTTTATCCCATAATGGTATGAACAGCAACGAACATCCCATAATGAACATCCCATAATTTATAGGATGTTTTCAAAAAAAACGTTGCTTCAATTAACGGATAAATATGTTCCTTGCATAGATTCTAGAAAGCTAAAAAAACGAATAAAACCATGGGTAACTTCAAGTACTCTTAGGATAATTAAAAAGCGAAGGAGAGCATTTGATAGATATAAGAAGACCAAAAGTAGTAATCACCTTGAAAAATTGGCTGAGCTTACGCGTGAATATAAAAGGAGCATAAAGGGTGCTAAGGAACAATACATTAATACACCCAATGAGAGGCTAAAAAACAACCCCAAGCTTTTCTGGAAGTATTTAAAGGGATGTGGATCGGACACAGTTGGAATAAGTGAAATTACATATAATCAACAGACAGTTTCGGATGATACAGAACAAGCAACGTGCTTAAATAATTACTTTCGGTCTGTCTTTTTCCCAAACACAACTATGTTAAACCATCTACTGTTAATACGGTGGAATTAATGCAGCCAGTTGAGCTTAGCATGAGTGGTATTGAGAAGGCGTTAACAACATAGATGAGACAAAAGCTACTGGACCGGATGGCACTTCTCCGCGCGTACTAAAGCGATGTGCTTACCCAATTTCGGTTTACCTTTATTTATTTTTTTCCAAGTCACTGGACATAGGACTTTTGCCAGATGACTGGAAGGTACAGTCGGGAGCAAAAGTTTGCGGGGCACCGGAGCGCGTGCCGAAATGCATCGCCGCGCCCTCCGACGGCGCGCCGCCGCATTAGGGAGACGCGATTTGCGCATGCGCGCCTTTCGTGTTCGCATTCATGTCTCTCGCTCGTTTCTTTCCGACGCACTCCTGATAACAGGAGTCGGCGCCAGGGGCGCGAGTTAGCGCTTCGCTGGCTGTCATGCTGCGCGTCTGCTTCAGCCGCCGCGCTTTGTCACGGAGCTCGCGTAGGGAAGGGGAGGGGGTTAACCAGGCGCTCCGTCGCCCAGCGCGGCTGCTGTGGCGGCTGAAGAGGACGCCAGGCATGACAGCCAGCGAAACGGCAACTTGCGCCCCTGGCGCCGACTCCGGTTATCAGGAGTGAGTCGGACAGAAACGAGCGAAAGAGACATGACTGCCAGCACGAAGGGCGCGCATGCGCAAAGCGCGGCTTTTTAATGCGGCGGCGCGCCGTTGCACGGCGCGGCGATGCATTTCGGCACGCGCTCCGGTGCCCCGCAAACTTTTGCTCCCGACTGTACCTCCTTCCAGTCATCACTTCCTGACACTTGTCTTTTGTAATGCGGTTAGAAAACACGATCCGTCATTGTCGCAGGTCATGTGACCACGCTCGTGTGACGTTGCTCGTCTTCCTATCACGTGATTTCCCTTGGGCGCGATTCAAACGATGCTCGAAAACTCGTACCCTCGTGGCGGCCCCTTAGCTGTTGCAAATGGGGTATTCGACCCGCTGAATTTCGGCGTCATGTGACGGTCCCAAATAGCAGCAGCTGGGTCAGGCTAAATTGGGGCGAATGGAAAATTTTGAAGCTCGCGGACCGTGATTGATGTTGATCTGCGTAAAGCTTTAAAGTAGCCCTGCTAAAATTTGGGGCCAGCTCGTAAAACTTTGTAAAGACCCAGCGAATTTTGGGAATAGGCACCGTCTAGTGTTCAATGTGTGAAGTGGTCCTTGTCAAAATTGGGTGCCATCTGGTGGTAAAAGCTTCGAGCCGCTATAAATTTTGGGCGTCATGTAAAGATCCCAATTAGCACCAGCTGGGTGTCGCTAAATTGGGGGTGAGGTCACGGTAAAACTTTGAAGCTGGCGGACCGTGTTAATTGTTGGGCCAACGTAAAGCTTTGAAGTAAACTTGCGTGACCGCATCCATACGCGCTAAAAATGAGACAGATATGTTGTTTCATTTTTTTTTTTTATTCTCATAAGCTCTAAAGACATCCACACTTCTAAATACAGATACGGCACTTAATTTTTTTTTCACTCTACGCAACAAAGACGTGATTGGAAACGCTTTACACCAAAAAAAAATGTACAACACAAGCACAGTTTCGAGACACATCCGAGGCAAAAACGTTTTGAAATGACATCTCACGAGCAACGCGCGCGCATTATCCGCATTACAAAAGTCAAGTAGCGCGCGGGAAATCACGTGATCTGAATTGCACACACGGACAACTACGAAGAGTTAAGCCCTCTAGGAAGCAATGTGCTCGTAGCTCAGGCCAAGCTGTGGTATGTTTTGCAAGTTTTACATTGTTCACGGATCAATATTCAGCGCATGCATCGGGTGTTTGCTGTTTTTATTTGGTGTTCGGCGTGGGAAAGATCAAGTCGATCAAATTTCTTTCGTCGAGTCAAGTCCGGCGGTCTCGGCCTTTCGCATTTGTTTACTTGACAGCTGGTCAACAGGTTCCTTTTTCTTCGAGACCAAAGAGACCCTTTTTTACGCACTGTAATTCAGGTAAGGCTGCGCAATCTGCTGCCCGAGTTTATCGTAGCGACGAACGATGAAGTCTGCTTTGGTGTTCAGGGTTATTTGAAGGAAGTTATCGGGGCCTATCGGTTTTTGGCAACACGTTTTTCCTTTGAATATTTGTCTGGCGTGTCACGCAAGCGGTTGTCGAAGGACTTGATCGAGTTGCTTTTTCCCACACCTTTGTATCGATCGCTGTACAGCGCAGGCACAGGGAAGGATGTTCTAAAAAGAGTCAAGAAAATGGTAATTCCCGCGTGCACGAAAACATTTCTTTTTAAGTTACATAGCGGATCGCTTCCTGTAAAAGCTTGGTTAGTTGAAAAGGGCATACCAGTAGCATGGTCAGAAAACTGCTTATTGTGCAAGAAGCCAGAGACCATTGAACATGTGTTCCTGGACTGCTGGGACGCAGTGTTTTTTGGGACGTCCTTCAGAGGACTATAAAAAAAGACCTCCCTTTAACGTCCCACGGCATTCGGTTCCTGTCTGTAGAAGCTGCTTCTGTGCCTTATGATATGTTCATGCTCATGGAACTGCACAGTATATGGCGATGTCGTATGGCAGTACGTCATGCGGATATCGATGTGCGGCCAGTGTATAAGTATTTTGTAGAACACATGTGTTTCCTTAAAGAGCTGTACAGGGCGCAGCAGCCTCAACCTGAGTGGCTGCCACTTCTGGAGGATTTGTCCTCCATCAAAGACTTCTAGCTGTGACATTAGCCAGGAAGGCTGATGGTTTTACCTATTTAGTTTATCTTGATAATTATGTATGCCACCAATGTTAAACAGGAAATAAATAAAAAAAAAAATGTGCTCGTAGCTCAGGGGGTAGAGTGTTGGACTTCTCAGCTGAAGGCAGAGCGGTCGAGTCCCAGTCGGCCGCGGAGCCTCTTTTATGGAATACAAGGGGCATTTACGGCGCAGCGATTCGAATAATGTCACGTGACCATCATGTGACCGTGGCGCAGCGCCCTCTATCGGATGAAACCCGATTCCTGCGTGACATCACGTGAGCGCCGTCTGTCGGACGCAACTCGAACCCTGTGTGAGATCACGTGGTTAGAATCACGTGATGGGAGCCGTGCTGTTAACATCCCACGTGACCGTCATGTGACCGCAGCGCAGCGCCCTCTGTCGGATGCAACACCAACCCTGATGACATCACGTGAACGCCCTCTGTCGGACCCAACTCGAACCCGGGGAAAATCACGTGGTTAACATCACGTGCACGTGCGTAATACCAGGAGGCACGTGCGTAATACCAGGAGGCGCGTGCGTAATACCAGGTGTTGTTAACTCCTGGTATAACGTACGAGGCACGTGCCGCGTACGTCACCAGAGGGCGGGGCCATGATGAGCTCCCATTGGTCACTGGGATGGGAGAGAGGGAAAGGGTCCCGCCCTACTGCGCTGTAATTGGTTGGATTGGATTTGGCCCCGCCCTCCTGCGCTGTGTGTGTCAAATCGTCATCTGACCGTTCATGGAATGCTCACATAGAAGTAGTCTTGAAAGCTGGCAGGGCAATGAATTTTATCCAACGTAACTTAAAATGCTCACCTGACTTAAAGACAACTGCTTATTTAACATGTGTTAGACCCATTTTCGGATCGGGTCCCGCCCACATAGCAACGCCCCTAGCAACGGGCAACGCCCCTAGCAACGGTTCGTTTACCATCTGTGTGAGCTGGTACACATTTACTACTACTGATAAGAAAAAACTTACTGATTAAGGGAACATGGTTTTCGTAAGGGGTTTTCTTGTACTACGCAACTTGTTGAATTTTATTATGACCTTGCATCTGATGTCGACGAGGCAGGGCAAATAGATTGTATATTCTTGGATTTTCGAAAAGCGTTTGACACGGTCTCACACTCCCTTCTCAACAAACTAAGAATGTTAAATCTAGACTCGGCTGTGCTTAGATGGATAGAAAATTACTTGTTCCAGCGTTGTCAATGTGTAGTACTGAATGGCAAGAAATCCGATTACGTTGATGTAACATGAGGAGTTCCACAGGGCTCTGTCCTGGGTCCACTTTTATTTTTAATTTATATTAATGATATTTCTGTTGGAATTTCCTTTTGTATTTGACTGTTTGCTGATGACTGTGTAGTGTATAAAAGATTAAGAGCTCAGATAATGTCGCCCAGTAGCAAGTCGACCTTGATCGTATTCACAGTTGGTGCTCTACGTGGAAAATGAATTTAAATCACAAAACCTGTGTTAACCTTTGTTTTACAAAGAAAAGGAAACAAATTGAATCTCAGTATTTTATAAATAATGACCGTATAACCAAGGAGCTTACGTACAAATACTTAAATGTCAAATTGTCATCTGACTGTTCATGGAATGCCCACATAGAAGTAGTCTTGAAAGCTGGCAGGGCAATGAATTTTATCCAACGTAACTTAAAATGCTCACAACCTGACTTAAAGACAACTGCTTATTTAACATGTGTTAGACCCATTTTAGAGTATGCATGTGCTGTCTGGGAGCCAGCCCAAAAAGCGTTGATTGATAAGCTGGAGAAAATACAAAACAGGGCGGCTAGGTTTGTTCTGGGACGATACGGGAGGAAAGAAAGCTGTACAGAAATAAAAAAAATGTTAATCTGGGAAACACTTTCCGTACGTCGGGAAAAACTGCGACTAAAATTTTTTTACTCAATAGTTAAAAATAAAACAGGAATAAATAGCGAAACTTACTTAAAAGAACCCTATTATGTTTCTAGTCGTAATGATCATAGTCTTAAAATTAGAGAGTATCGCGCTAGGACATGCATGTTTGCGAACTCCTTTTTTGTACAAACAATTGCACAGTGGAATCAACTGTTTGAAGAGGAAGTGTGCTGTTTCAATGAAGACCTGTTCTTTTCATCCTTGTAAACCCCCCTGCTGTAACGCCCTCGGGCACTGCGGGGTAATCATTGAATAAAGAATAAGAATCAAAACAAAATGGCTTCAGGGCAGGTTTGTCAACAACGACCCAACCTGTAGAAACTTTTCGCGATCTTGCGTCTGCCATGAATTCGAGGCAACAAATTGATGTCGTAAGCATAACTTTTTCAAAAACATTTGATCGGGTTCTGCATAAAAATACGAACAAAACGTGAGATGTTTGGACTAAACGAAAATATTATAAGTTGAATTGAAGCTTATTTAAGAAATATATCTCAGACGCGTGAAGTTCAAGGAGCCCTTTCAGATTCATTATCGGTAACTTCAGGGGTACCACAAGGATCATAGGCTACGTTTACATGGATGCGACTGCAGCGCATCGGATCCAGTTAACGAATCGAATCGGTCCATGTAAACAACTCGGATCGAATCGGATCGGATCCGATCCGATCCGCTGGGACGGGGTGGTTTGAGATGGTCAATCCGAATCGAGACTCTCCATGTATACGCTAGCGGATCGGATCGAGTGCTCGAGCGAGGGATTACGGGAGCTTTGCTTTGCATGCCGCTAGGCAAACCGGACGCCTCGGAAACAATCTGAAGGTCACGAGATTTGCATTGTGATCCTTCGACACGAGGTGCCGCTACTGGTCGATCCGAATCCATGTAAACGTAGTGGTTGAAGTGGATCCGATCCGCTAGCTGGATCCGATGCGCTGCTGTCGCATCCATGTAAACGTAGCCAGTATTGAGACCATTGTTGTTTCTTTAATATATTTATGATATCTCAATGGTAATTGAACGGAAAGTACAAATAAATTTGTTTACGGATGATTGTTTGGTTTATTTGCCAATTAAGACATCCGAAGACCAGGCAGCATTGAATGATAGTTTGAACTCTATTAAGCACTGGTGCTTCCAATGGCCAATTGAAATTAACTTTAAAAGGTCATCATATACCACGTCACTAATAAGTATAGTGTATATTTATTTCAGTATTACATTGGGAATGTATTTCAGTATTACATTGGGAATGTGTCAGGAAAAGAAACTTTCAAGTACCTAGGTGTAACAATAAGTTGAAACTTACAATGGCAACCACATACTGTAAATGTATAGTACTGTGTATAGTAAATACGCATGCTTAGACATAAACTTAAAAATAGCAATAAGGAAGTAAGACTTACATCATACAAAACTCTAATACGGCCTACTCTAGAGTATGCTTCGGTCGTTTGGTACCCCGCAACGAAAATGGACATAAACAGGCTCGAGAGAATACAAAAGAGGGCAGCACAGTTTATAACTTCAAATTGCACATCAACGTCTTCTCTGACAGAAATGTTGAACGTTTTTGGACTTGAACCCTTAGCGGTTAATAGAAAAATTGCACTGTTAAAGCTTTTGTTTCTAATTTATCATGGCCAAGTAAAGATCAACCGCGACATTTATCTTAGGAACATTACCAAAAATTCAGCTAGACTAAATCATTCTAAAGCATTGGAGTCAAATAGAACGAGAATTAATATTTTGAAGTATTAATTTTTTGGAAATACGACTAATGATTGGAATAAGCTTCCCCACCATATTGTAAATCACAACGATATTTCAACGTTTGAGGATGCTGTTAGACTTCTTTATTGTGATTAAAACGTAAGCATATCGCATCAGTGTTATTTGCTCTTGTTTCACTGTCTTTGAAGTTAAATATGTATGTATTGCGTGATTCCTTAAATATGGTAGTGAAGTTGTTTTTCTATATTTTCTTTTTTGTTATTATAAATGTGATTATCGCTTTTTTGCATGCATTAAGTTTCTTCCTTCTTTTCATTGTGCTATGGGCGCGCGCGTCTTGTATAAAGTTTTGTAAATACTGTATCGTTCAAAGTTTTTATTGGAGGTATGAACTGTATCGCTTTGTTATGGGTTATTCCTTCCTGCGATGGCCCACGGGCCAGCAGTATGTATAAATAAATAAATAAAACAAATTTGAGCCAGATATATGCAGAGATTTGGAGCGCGAGGATCTGGTAGCACAGATCATCAAAGAGCCATTTCTCGGGGAACCCAGACGCCAGCGCCAAGCTTTTGCAGCGGCGAGAACCCGAAACACACTTGTTCGCTCGGGAGAAGTGTGTTTCGGCGTCTTGCCGCAGCGGGGCGCCAATCACGTGGGTCTCCTCTCATGCGTTGTCTGCCGCTTCACCTTTTCCATTTCGACGGTCGCTTCTCGTGGCTATCTGCCAGGCTTTGTCAGTATATAGGAGGCTACGACTGCGTGAAAAGAGTCGAAGTACAGGCTAGCTGGTGGAAGTCAACCATTTCGTCGTTTACCCTGAGACTGGGGGTTTTTTTGAAGAGCAGAAGTAACAGAAAAAACAGACAGGTCTCAAACTTTGAGACCTGTCTGTTTTTTTTTGTTACTTCTGCTCTTCAAACAAAACCCCAGTCTCAGGGTAAACGACGAAATGGTACGACTGCGTGTTTTTTGGTGAAACAGGTGACGCAAACGCAAAAAAAAAGGGGTCGCTTTGCGCCTCTCCGCGTCTGTCGCGGCTTACGCGGACAGGTGCTGTCGGCGCGGGGGCGAACAATGTAATTTGACGAAGGTCTGAATATTTCTTAAGTTTGCTTGAGTGGCATTGTGTTGAAGCCTTAGTAAATTGTTCCTTCCATCCCGTGTATGAAAGCCCGTTTACTCCACAGCACACGGTCGCGTGCTTTTGATTTCTTGGATGCGGATGAATCACAAAACAACGCTTTTATTTATCGTCTGTCTTGAATCACATTCAAAGTAACGACTTCTTGGTAACTGAGAAGTGGTTTCTTTATAAGGATGTAGAACGGTGGACTGGGGACGACCGACGAGGTGTTTGACTGCAGGGAAAACCAATGTTTCAGTCAAGTGAAAGTTTGATAGCCACTTTTCTCCTGTTTTGTTGTGTTCGATTAGCTTCAAGATTGAACCACCTATGCCAGTCGGTGCGCTGGCTATTCATCTTTGCTGTTTTTCATCGAAAAAGTCTCTGAATCACACCAGAGAAATTGGGCTGATTTCGCAATTACTTGATTCCGGAAAACCTGCTCGCTGTATACGATTAATGAGAGAAATTGTGTGCTTTCAAAAAATGGGGGACACGTCTCGCAAAGATAGAAGCTGTCACAACATTATGATTTATCACGCCTACAATATTTATACTATTCACCGTTGAAGCTAGCAGCAATATGCGCCTACATTGTTCAGGTTGTCCGGCCACAGTAATATACTCAATTTCTCCGTTCAGGATTCGAGGTCAAGTTCAATGCAGAGAGGTTCCGCGTGAATCTCCGATGAAGACTCTCTTCAGCTTGCCCGCCTTCGTCTCCGTGATTCCGGCTAGAACCATTTGGCTGATTTTAAGTAGTATGTTTCTGTTTGTCAAATATACTTTTATTCAGCAGTTCACCTAATACCTGGTCAACGAAGCTGATATTTCAACCCGTAGAATATACTAATATCGCTTTAGTGGGACATAGGACGTAATATAATACGTAAACCTCATATTCGTCAGCATTACTTCTCGATTGTTATTAAAAGCTGAAAAGAAAAGACGTCTGGAGCTGTTTCTTAAACGCGGATACGCACAAAAGTTCGATTTCGCAGACAGAGAAGTCGCATGTTCGAGGCATACGAGTTAGCTTAAAAGTACTCTCGGTGGAACAATTCTGTAGTCATTGCCGCTTTCCTTGGCTGATCAAAACTGATTAGAGACTATTACCGTCTCTCCGGAGCCCATGGCTGCGGTTTTGAACGAAATCCCCGAAACAAAAGTTTGACAGGAGAAGAACAAAAAGCTCCGGGAAAACAAAACTATTTTCTCCAAGTTTATGTGCACCGCTACACTTAACCGTCTCACTTCAAATACTGATAAAATAGGGCATTATACGAAACAAAATATATTAAATTGAATGCGCCACCCGTTCAGGCGGCCTGGCCGAGCTGACGCCACCTGTTCCAAGCCGCCATGTTTGTTTGGTGGTGGCGTCCCCTCTACGTCGCTAGAGTTGCGAATAGTTCTTCTTCCTCCCCAGTCCAGTTTCGGTTTCGGTTTCGAGCAGCTTTATTAAAAATGTACGTAACGCGGCAGCAAAATATTGATTGGGAAGATTTCTGACAGCATAACAGATCGCATGGCAAGACAAACAACATTTCTTGGTGGGTGTCAGTGTCCCTTTTTCGGAGGCCCCACGGGTCCGCACGAATCGCGTCTTCCGGTATGAATTCAGCTTCTTGCCCTGAGACGACGATCAAAACTTTCCATATCCCAGCAGTGGCGGATTTGGCGCTTTGTTAATGAGTACAAGGACTAATTTTATAAATAACGAAAGTCAAAGGAACTGTGTTGCGTTCCTGTTTAGAAAGCTGGAAACCAGTTAGCCCCGACCGGTTTGTGGTGTCCATAGCTTTGCGAAATTCATTAATGCGTGCACTCACTCGCTTCACTCACCCTCACCGACCAGGCGTTCGGTGAGGGTGTGTAAATTCGCAAGCCTTGTGAGTTCGGTGAGTTCAAGAGCGCGGTGAGATCACGCAGGGCCGGCCTTTGGGATGGGCGACCTGTACTGCCGCACAGGGCGCCATTCATAGGGGGGCGCCGAAAGGGCCGCCAGGTCATGCAGGGCTCACACCTCGAGGGGATAAAGTCAAAAACAAAAAACGACCGCATCGCGGAAGGCGCCCCCCCCCCCCTCCCCCCTATGTTGAAAAAGGTGGTGGCGCTGGCCGTTTGGCATTTCGGCCGCAAAACCAACGACTAAGTTCTTGTTATAACTGGCGTGCATCACCTTGTAGCCGCCTGCAGATGTTTTACTACAGAGAACCTCTCCTCCGCGAGATTCAAAGCGCCATGGAATGAATCATGAACGACTAGGCAAGCGATCACTTCCGCACAGCTCTCAAATTACGAGCGGAGTAAAACCTGACTCGCGAAAAGCGATGGAGCTAGCATGCCGCACTCTTAGTGCAACTTACCAAACGGTGGCGCCAAACTCATCGGCGAGCAAATCAGTGTGTCGGAGCTAGTCACGGGACTATTGGAACGGAATTTTGCGCTAAGTTGTAACGTGCTTCGCTCAGAGTCTCTGATTGGCTCGCAGAAAATATAGGCTTCGCCCTTTGCCAAGTTATTTTGAGGCGAAGAATGCCTCCGCTCAGGAGGTCTGACCGGGGGTAAATTGAACCCGATTCCTCCCGATATTCCAGCTGCACGTTGGGCAACGATCGCTGTGGAGTCTCTACCAGTAAGCTAAACGAATCAATGCCCCCTCAGCATCCGGTGAGTCTCTGTGCACAGAGGCTTCAACCCGACTGAAAATATAATGTGGATCCGCAGCTCTTTCGTTTTTTGTGTGTGTGTGTGTGAGCGACCAGCTACAATTCCGGACTCGCAATGCCGATCAATGTTGCCAACTCGAAATTCAAAAACCCGCCGCAAGAATCCCCAAAACCGCTAAAAACAACTAAATTAATAATGTTGCGCAAGAATGGCCGAATCACAGCAGGCATACCCTGGCGTCCGACATGAACCTCGAACTCCTGCTGGGCAGCTCACGGAAATTAAGTTTCTCGTTTACATTGTTGTCTGGTACGACATTATTTTTTCAAGTTAATTTTGTCAGCAAGGACATGCAATACAAAACAAAGGAAATCGTAGCAACCACCCAGCTGATGAAAGCATTCAGCGATTACATCGACAATTATCGCGATGTCGGGTTCGACACTGCAACTGGCAACTGCGAACGGTCTTCCCGAGAGCATGGGTGTTGACAGTGCGATGAAACCGGGCCCCTCGACGTCGGCGGAAAAAGCGCCGATTCTGTTATGAGTGCCAAGACGAGGTTGATGATGTCGAGACAAAATTCAAGCTTGAGTTCTTCTGCGAGATGATTGACACCGTAAGATGTCGATTGAAGAACGCTTTACGCAAATGCAGCAGGACGTGAGCTTGTGGCGGTTCCTTTACGGCCTCAGCCGGCTTCCCCACAAAGCAGAACTTAACCTTAAACCATGCACTGAGAGTCTGCAACACCTAGAAAGTGCAGACATGGACGGTACAGATCTCTGCGGGGAGCTGATATAACTGTGCAGCCTTCTGCCCACTGGATGCAGTGCTAGCCAGGACGTCCTCCAGTTCATTATGGTCAACCATCTATGTGACAAATTCCCTTATACGTGGGTGTCATTGAGGATGCTCCCCACTTTGCCAGTGTCAGTGACCACCGCTAAGAGGAGTTTCTCGAAATTAAAGCTTATTAAGACATACCGCAAATCAACCATGGCAGATGACAGGATACCGTCTAGCCTGGATATGTCACAAGACGTAGCCCAATTTGCGATGTTTAAGGTTCGGAAGGTTGCCTTATAGGGTATTTACAGGGTTAACTTGTGCTTTTGTTTTCTGCGTCCATCAGACGTTAGCTTGCTATTGCAAACCCACAGCTGAAGTTCGGTTAATCTAAGAAATAAATTATCCTTGAACCTTTGAACACGTTGCCGACAAAACTCTCAATGCTCGCGAACGTCGTTCGTTTTTAGGATGTGGTTTTCGACAGACAACGACAAAATCGCGACCATTCGCGCTAGGTCACTGTTTCATCTTTGCTAACAACGTGATGTTAGGTGCGAAAATAGTGTGTGTGTGTGTGTGGGGGGGGGGGGGGGGGCGCCACGGCTGCAGTTTGCCCAGGGCGCTTGCTGCTTTAAGGCCGGCCCTGAGATCACGAGTTTTGTGGGGGGCGCGATTTCGTGCGTTCGGAGAGCTCATAAGTTCGGTGATGGGCGTGAGTTTATGAAATCGTTGCGTTCATGAATTCGGTGAGGGGCTTGGTTTGCAAGTTCTCTGATAGCGTGAGTTTATAAGTTTGGCAAGGCACCAGGTCCCGGAAGGGCCACGGGTTCGATGACGGTTTCCTGGATGACGTCGAGCAAGGGCGGCCCATGTGACTTCTCCGTACATTTCTCGAGAAGTTGAGTTGACGCTCGCGTCGCAATGGCGCTGCTAGCTCGTACGGCTAGTTCTCTACGAGTGATGACAAAGGAAGCAAAGGCGCCGATGCATCTACCTGCGCTTTTTGGCTCCTGCTCCTTTCGCGGCAGATTGGCGTGGTCTTTTGCCGCTGGTCGTTTCTCCACGGTGTGGTTACATGAGAGGGGTAGGGTTCTTTCGCTCGCCTCGGTAGCTCTACTGCGGACTGCGAGGAACCGATATGCACACGACCTTTTGTTGTTTTGTGAACGAAAACGGGTGCTGCGCTAGTACTCCTGAAGGCAGTTCTAAGTTGATAGTTCGAGTGAGTTCGTCTTATGGCGCGTTTTCAGTCGCAGATTCGCCGGCGGATCCGCGCACTCGGAAACTCGATTTTGGAGCAGGGTGGCAAAGTAAACTCGTCGCTGGAAAAAAAAACAAAAAAAAACTAGAACAGTCTAGGACCCATGTTCAGATTCTCCTCCTGCGACGAGTCGACTTAGCTACCTGGCTCGAAAATCCGATTTCCCGCTGCGCGGATCTGCCCTCGTATCCGGAATTGTGAAGGCGCAATTAAGCACGGTCGAGAATCCTCACGCTACTCTTAAAACAAAAGCATGCTGGTTACTGTCACCATACGCTTGTATACTTGCTTGCTCAAGTTGTAGCCGGGAGTGCTGTAAAGAAAAGTAGGCACACATGTGACATCAGTCATGTCTTCGTGCTAGAGTATGCCCAAAACGCCGGACTTAATATTTCGCAATTCGGTTTAAAGGCTACTTTAAAGTTTGTAAATATTTGTATTCAGCATATTGAAATGTTTAAACACACTCACATATTATCCGAGCTAAAAGAATACCGAAGGCATCTGACAGCGATAAAGAATTTATATCAGGATCCATGAGGTATAACATTTTACTAGGCACTGTGTCAGTAGATTCGAACTACGTTCCAGCTTTATTTTCTATTCGTGGTGCAATAAAAAATAACAGACTTGATAAAAAATATTATACAATATTGTGGTACCCACAAAAGGTTTCGATACATCTTTCCTAAAACAAGAGAAAACAAATCCGCCAGATATTCACTTTAGGCAAAATAATATGCGGGAACAACGAGAAATTTAAAGACGGTACGATTCGAAATGGTTCTACTCGAAAACAAATGGCCGAGCGAACCGTCCTACTTGGAAGAAGTTCGCAATATTCCATGCAGAAACACAATACACCCACTCCGCTGCATATTTAAGTAATAATAATTCACACCTGAATAAACAACGGTGCAGACGCCCGCTCACTCAATAAGGAGAATTCACTGGGAGCCATATTTGTGGGTGCTCTCTAGAGCGCACGCTCAGAACGAGCCCACATCAATAGGCTGCTAAGACCGGCACTCTTGTTGGTGCGAAATGCGCGTTGCAAAAGAACTGTGGAAGCTCGCCATCAGCACGCGCTCAGCATTCGCGCACACTGCTATGGCCGCCAGTGAATACTCCCTATACTTGCACAAAGTTGTCACGGATGCTCAAACCAACGCCGCACACCGCGAATAACCGTGAAGAATGTTTCTTTACGAGACTCCTGATGACGCGCCCTTGTATCCCAAGAAAAGCGCGCGTTCCTTAAGCGCTCGGCCAGCGCACGGAAGGAGACGATGCGCAAAGTTGAAAAATAAGAAAACGACACATTCCTTCATTTGGCGACGTGGAATCTGGCGCCAGAGCGGCGGAAGACGGCAGCGATAGTAGCGAAGTTGTGAAAGCCACGCAAACCGTGTGCAACACGGACACAGCGCCGCGACTGCGGTAAGGGTAATAACTGGGTGATTCCAGATAAGATCGACCAAAGGGTGGCTGGTCAAAATTTTTAAATCAACTGATGTTTTTATGTATTCTTGTCTAGTGTCTGGTATAAACACATCCAAACTTAGTTTTGACCAGAAACAAATATTTGGAGACAGGAAAAATCGTAAAGCATGTGGAGGTGGACAGTTGCATTAACGCGAACTGATGGAAGGGGCACGTTTGAGAGTGAATAACTAAAACGATAAGATGAGAATTCTGATAGTTTTTAGACGCAAACTTTGGGTACAGCTTGCTTGTAATATAAAGTAATAACATTTATTTAAGTTTTATTTATTTTTCTAAAAATTGCCGTACATGCCTCCTCGAACGACAAATGGCAAAATTTGGAGGCCTGCATATCATGAAATAATGTAATCATTATTTTATAATTTGCAAATAGTATTCTACTTACATATTGTTTTTATAAAAAAATAAGGCAAATGAGTGATACGATAGTCAGTATATATTTAGACAAATATTGGAAAAAAATCAAACAACAAAACATTTCGATTCAAATAAAAAAAAAATCACCTTTAATTTTTTTTTTTTTTTTGAATTTGGGTACCCTGTATACTCTACTTCGGCATTCATTTCTGTGAAAAACATGTCGCATTTTTTTATTGAGAAACAAGAAACAACTCTCCAAAGTTGGGTCCTTTTTCGAAGCCTACACTTAGTAGTGCCCTATACAAGAAGTGACTCTGAGTTCCAGTTTCATGAAACAAACACACATCTTATATGTATTTTTATTCAGATGAAGCCATTGATAATTATATATGTCGTTCACACACTAAAATTGAGGAGAAACTACAGCGTAAAAAGAGCTATCATGTTACGAATCAGTGTTCCGAGAAAAGATCCTGCAGCCATCGGCCATTTCAAACTTTGTTTACTTTACTTTCCTCTATCCTCTATCTCCATCTCTTTCTCTCTCTTATTTATATTCCTGATTTATATCTAGAATAAAATTACCGCATCTCCACGTGGTGAATGATCTTGATAAGGGCGAATCTCTGGTGGTGCTGATGGTAGTGATTTAGTTCATAGGTAATGCTGGTGGTGCTGATTTTTTTATTGCTCATAGGTAAATCTGAGTTCCGGGTTGCGTTTCGACTTCATTATTACTGAATAATGTTTTGTGAAATGCAGAGCCAGTGGTTCTTCTAGCGGATCAGCTTGGATCCGCTAGAAGCCGTGGGAACGCATCTCTACCGCTTAAGTCAACGGTCCATGTCAGAAAGAGAATGTCTGGTATGGATCGTGGTTATATACGCAGTTGAGCATTTTACCGCAGCGCCCTCTCGTATATAAGCGTTGAGCCAATGCATGCAAAGCTTAACGCGATTATATACGTACTTGACCGCAGCGCCCTCTCCTGTATAGACGTTGACCGGCTACATGCAACGTTTCATCCATCATATCCCCAGCTCTTCAGTTACTACCACATCTCAGAGCCCCATTCCCGTCCCGCAGTCGTGGCCGAGGGGTTAAGGCGATGAACTAGAAAATCATTGGGGTCTCCCGCACAGGTTCGAATCCTTTCGACTGCGCACACATTTTTTTTTTTTTTATTTTTATGAAGACATAGGATGGCAATCAATGTGAGCATGGACGCCGGACGGACAAGGCTAGACCCTAAGGAGCTTCACCCCTAAAACATAATCAAGCATTCCCTTTCTGCATGATAGTGTTCTTTGGCTAGCAACAATCATTTTAGTAAGGTACGTTGCTGGGCTAGTTGGTTCATCTTAGTAAAACATATAAAATAGCGCAACAGAAACAAGGACAAGAAGTAAGCAGGACAGGCGCTCATTTCAACAATCATTTCCTCGCAAAGATCACGATCATTGTGCAATAGTTGACGGAAGTAGCAGGCGACACCCGTCGCTAGCTCTGGCAAAACGGTCGATCGCTGTCAAGAATGAGGGGCTTCGCTTCAACCTGAAAAATATTGCCGCCGATGCCTGTTTACTGAGAAGCCGTACCTGTCGCCATTCCACTCGCTGGCTTCGCGGGCGTTAATATTTGGCACGAAGACGCACACCGACAGAGAGCATAACCCCCAAATACTCGAGCCCCGCTTAAAAACAATAGAGCGTTAACACTATCGCCATGTTAACTTTGGAAAGATTAACATGGCGACAGTGTTTATCTTTAAGGCAAGGAAAAGCATGGCGCGTGGTATGAGCCGGATCCTTACGCGAGGTGCAATGTGAGCCCTGAGAACCTGTCTGCTGCCCTAGAATACTTCACAAAAGACGAGCTACAATGTTTACGCCAGGTTCCCAACCAGAAGGACGTGATCTCTGTGATGCTCGACGGGGAGAAAACATTTGTGCCAAAGCGGTTGCTGACACGCTCAATCCGGGAGAGGCCTTTCGTGTATACAAAGACAAGCATCCTGATTCCGGGGTTAGGCTAACGAAACTTTATTCCTTGCGCTCTAGATGGGTCAAAGGTATTCCACATTAGGAGGTGTGCGTTTGTGTGCACTGCGCCAATGATTACCTTTGTATTGCGGCTGTAGAGACCGTTACAGGCTCAACATTCAACACTTGTGAAATGAACTCAGCATTTCTGTGCGACCCACTAACACGTCTGCGTCTTTAAGGAGACTGTGGTCAGTGCCCAAAAGGCCAGTCTCTTACATTCGAGGAACTTCATATCCCAGAGGATGACAAAATTGTGCTTAAAACATAAAAGTCCGGCGACCTTGTAAAAAAAAAAAAAAAAAAAGTTTATTGGATTTTTGGTTTTCTCTAAAAGTCGTTCAAGTAACGGTTGAAAGTTGGATATTTCACAACTATATCCAACAGAAACCAGATAAAGTGATCTACGATGAAAAACAGCTGCCTGCAACGCGGGAGCATTGTCTTTAATTTTGACTTGGCTGAAAACTGGAAGATCATGCTTCCTGACAAAGCTAACGCATACCAGTAAAGAAAAGAAAAGTTACGATATTCAATGTGTAGGGACGACAATAAAATCTACAAACAGCGTGTTTGTGGGTTACACGTTTGTTGAGTTAGTGAGGACCTGTGTGACGACGTCGCTCTCACGTGCTTGGCTCTAGAAAAAGTGAAAGAGTGGGTTGAAGGCAACGTTGCGGTTTACTCGCACGTGACGTACGTAAGTGACGGGGCCGTCAGTCATTTTAAGAATCACTACCAGCTTCTCCAGTTTGCACATAATGATTGCCCACAAGCCCAGTGGTTATTTTCTGCTTCTGGACATGGGAAAATGCATGCGGCGGAGTTGGCGGACTCGCGAAGCACCAGGCCATGCTGAACAACCTGAGAGAACGTTCAATAAACGCAATTTAGACGGCCAGGACAATGGTGAGCGTTCGATATGAGAAACTGGGTGCATCTTGCGTATCTGGACAAAAATGAGCTTGTTCGGTATTGTCAACAAAGAAAAAAAAAAGAGGCTGACGGTGCGCGTCTTTCCTATCATTCAGTCTTGGCACAAGTGACGGCTGTGCAAGTGATCAACAGAAGGGACCTGTGACGTATAAGTATCAAGGACGGTCGGATCTAATTAGAAGAATCTTTACTAAATAAGTACATAGAGGAAAGTCTTTGTGTAAAGTGCCGACTTTTGATGCCCCAAGGACTACTCATTTCGAATGCAGGATTATCTTATTTATCACAGTTTTCTTCGCGGGGTATTTAACCTACTATTTTACTTGGTGATAGCTTATAATCTTTATCTGATCATCACATGAGAATCACGAAAGGTTATTCTCGCGCAGGATAAAATTTCTCGGCTTGCCACGATCAATTCGTAAACAGAGAGTATCGAAGCTCTTACAGTCCGGCGTGGTGGCAGCGCTCACCTGAAATGGTTTGTCCCCGGAAATACATAACTAACCTAAACAATTTTAGTATTATATCTTTATTTGTGTGTGTAGAAATAAATTTGCTTCTTTTATTTTAAATATAAATTATACCGAAAAGTAAAACTACACAGTGCCTCGTCTTTTCTCGAATCACTAGTCTCTATAGTAAGATACCACTTTTTACGCTGTATGCTAAATGCTGTGCATAGTTTTTCCTCACTTTTAGCGCGTCACCGATTACTCTAGTTGTCAGTGACCTCATCTGAATAAACACATATAAAAGATATACGCTAGTTTCCTGAAACTGGAACTGAGAGTCACCTCTCGTATATATAGGGCACTGCTAAGTGTAGGCTTCGAAAAATGACCCTTTAGGCAGTTGTGTTTTTCTCAATAAAATAATACAACATGTTTTTAATAGAAACGAATGCCGAAATAGAGTATGACAGAATATCCAAATTAAAAAAAAAATTTGAAAGTCGTGCTTTTTTTTTATCTGCATCGGAATTTTTTTTTTTTGTTTTCCCATGTTTGCCTAAATATATCCCAACTATATTCTCACTCAGATACCTTATTTACTTCTAAACAATACCCATCTATAAGTAAAATACTACCTGCAAATTATATTATAATGATTAAATTATTTCATGAGATACTGGCATCCAAATTGTGCCATTTGTCGTTCGAAACGGCATGTTTGGCAGTTTTTAGCAAAATAAATAAAATTTTCGTAAATATCATTACCTTATATCACAAACAGGTTGTACCCATAGTTTGTGTTTAAAAAGTATTAGAATTATGTTAACTTTATCATTTTAGTTATTCACTTTCAAACGTGCCCCAATATCAGTGCGGGTTAATGCAACTGTCCACCTCTTCATGCCTTACGAGTTTTGCTGTCCCCATTTTTTTTTGGTCAAGCCTAAGTGCGGATTTGTTTATACCAGACATTAGACAATGGCATATAAGAACATCAGTTGATTTAAAAATTTCAACCAGCCACCCTTTGGTCGATCTTATCTGGATTCACCCAACTATGTCTGAGTGAGTGACTTCGGTGAGTGAGTGAGTTCATGAGTTCGGTTAGGGGCGTGAGTTTGTGAGATTGGTAAGGGCGTAAGTTATGTGAGAACACGAGTTCGTGAGTGAGGAATGTAGGTACTTGCGGGCGTAAAGATAACAGTAAATGTATTTTTAACCTTTTTTTTTTTTTTAACTGGCCGTGAGTGAGTGAGTTTAACCAAAGTTGCAGACCGCTGCTGGTGTTTCTGTTGGAGATGGGAAATTAAGCCACCCCACTGCAATTGACTTCCACTGGTCACAGGCGTACGTTACGTACGCAGTAGGGGCATGCTGCCGCACGCCAAAACGATGCTTATTCAAATATAAATAGGCAGGAACCCCCCTCCCTCTAACTAAAGATGAGCGTTTGGCCTCTGGCTGTAACTTCCATGTTAGACCTTCCTCTTTTGCAAGTCTTTTCTCCCTCTCTCTTGGGAGGGGGAGGGAGGGGGGTTGATTGAACCCAAAATATCTGCGTTCTTCAGCTGGAGCGTTTGCTCCACGTGCTTCCAGCAATACTTCGTTAAAACACTCGGGCACCGGTTCCCCAAAATAGCCTCAACCAATTTATAGTCTGTGAAGGAAATTTACAAAAACGGGAGGAAGAACCGCTGAATGTTTTCTTCTTTGTCCTTATCTCCTTCATTACAATTCTCTTCTATTCCTTTTCAAAAAAATCCACAAAGTTTTCCCGATAAAAAAAAATCGAGTGTTTTTTCCTTAACATTTTGTTTGTAGAGATCGCTTATAACTATCGACTCAGATAGCCAAAAGTTTAGCAACTTTAGCAGCTGCTCCCGACCACTAGCTCTACACTTCGGCGGACACTAACAGTTCGGTTTTTTTCTTTTCATTCTTTTTTGATGGTGAGCAAGAGGCTGTGCACTCATCTTCAGAAACACCCGGTATTTAAGATGCATTCGGCTCGGAACTTTCTATGTGCACTGAAGACAAGCTGGCCTGACCGGACTGATTAATTGCGTTTTATTTGTATTGTATGGATATATTAGGAGCTTCCCGGAGGCGAGGTAAGACCGGTGATGGCCAAAAGAAATTTAGAAAGTATTTCGTTGTGGTCTATATTACATTATTAGATTTTAGAGCAAGCGGATTTTAGAGAAACAGACGACTGCTGTGTTTGTTTCTGTTTTCCTGTTTCTCTTCACAAACTTCTGTACAGACTCGAATCTCGCAAATGTCTCGTCGGGCCCAATATAGTCAGTTCGCAGTTTCACTAACTGCATTGTTGATGCCGTACCGTATTGCTGCAATACCGTGCAGTATATACGGGACTTATGTCTGCTGTCATCGATTAAACCGGCGGAGGACAGACCTCGTGGCGGTGTTAATAGTCTGCATTCTTCAAGCTGATTGCAGAGACCCGCTCTCTTACAATGGACATACGTATATAAATATTTATGCTACAGTTACACGGTTTAACCATAGGGTAATATAGTGATACGAAAAGAGCGACCACTAAAGTCCTATCGCGGTTCCGCGGTGCCTAGCGATGCCTGCAGCGGTGCCCAGTCATGTCCAATTAATTATATAGTCGTAATATTTTTGCGATTAAGAAATAACTTTTCTTTAATTTATATATTTATAAAGTTCTTAGTAGCTTCGAATGTTTTCAAAAATATTACAACGACTGCGAGACGCGCGGTTTGCGGACAACATAACGACAGTCAAAGTGGCCGGCAGCGGATGCGGCGTGATGTTCCTGTCATCGTGTGCATTTCTCGATGTTCTTCCATTGTTGCGAAGGTAAGACGATTAAAGTGAAACCAAATACCATGTAAGCCAATACCGGCAACTCCCGCGGAGAACGGGCGAAAGGTGATCGCAGCGCACCTGGCGAGCTCGAACTCTCAGCTAGCAGACGAAATCTCCACAACGCATTGGTTTTTCCTATTTCCATGCAAGGTGCCCAATGAAAAACAATTGTCACGGGTATTTGCGGCTTGGATTGTTAAAAACATAGATCCCATCTCATGAGTGAAGGAAATTTCCTTCGCGTGGGAAAGATGTTAGAGCTTTCAGGTTGTGACACTCTGTCACAATTTATCTAAGCCAGACAACACACGACTGTACCTTTGCGCTGTATTTTGAAAAAGGGCAATGTATTACAATTTCAGAGCATAGCTACGTTTTCGACTTTGCTGTTTTTTTAATCAATTCGCTTTGATGCAATTGCCATTTCTCATGAAGGTCTTGTTTATAACCGTTTTGTCGAATAGGCGATCTGGCTAATCAAATTAACAAAGTCTCAGGATGAGGAAGCAAAACGGCAATTTCGAACCACATCTGTTACTGCGAGGTCAGTATGCTCTGGAAGAAGTCGATTGTGCACAGGCAAATTTGACGCTATAACTGAAATTAATAAAAGCGGAGTCACAAAAAGGCCGACTTCTCGCGCGTGCAAATAAAGAGGAGAGCGATGTAGGATAAATAAAGGTGACTTGAATAATTTTATATACGGTGCACAAATTCCAATTGTTAGCGCCATGACGACTAACGTCTTCTGCGTCCCTTCTGCAATAACGTTCATTTTTCATAGTTCACTTTCTGTTTATGTTTGAGGCTATGCTATGCCGGCGCAGTGTCTCTTCCCACTGATTTTATGATTATCTTTGTTTTCGCTTTTTTCTCTCCTTTGTGTTTGCTTGACGTTGAAACCATCGCGTATTTTTCACTGGCTTTTTTGGCTTAGTTTTTACTCTCTTTCCTTCGCTTCGGCGCTTACTATGGCAGGACATTTTTAGGGCCGTCTGCAACTTTGTGGTTGTTGTTGCTTTCTTTTACTGTTGTCTGCGATAACCTCCTACTTTCATTTTCGATCGAGTTTCTAATATGAAACCTTTATATGTGTTTTTTGATATTTATTAAATATCTTAAGAAGTATAAGCTCGTTATACATTTCATTTCGCGTTTTATTTGTGAACGGGGGCCATCTGCTATTGCTCATTATCTGTTGATCAACCGGCCGCTTTCGGGCATACACCAGCGCATACTTGAAGATGGCGGGCAGGCCATGCGCTGCCTACCACTGCAAAAACATGTTTCTGCGATGTGGTGGAAAATCCTTCCGTTTCGCGAAGACCGAACAAACGTGAATAATCAAGTTACTGCAGCATTCAAATTAAACTGAAAGAGCTATCCAAATGTGGCTTGAAAATCGCCACTGACACCTCAACAGACGATTATGATATGACAACTCCAAGGGGATCGCGGAGAGCTTCACGGGCGACAGACCAGACGCACAACTGAATGCCCAGTCCTATTTAGCCGGGTGGGCAGCCGGTAAGAACTGTGGTCATGCTTGCCAAGTTCAACTACAATCAGAAACATGGAACACTTCGGAAGGCATTTCGTTGAAGAGCGAGAAATATTCGCCTGCGAAAATGACACCACCTTCTGACTTAGCTCGTCGCCTAGCCGGTAACATATCAGCCGTGCTTGGACACACCAGACAAGCGTTCAGCTGCAAGCGGAGTTGAGGCCTCTGATCGACGAAACAAAGTCGCGGTGTGGAAAGCTTGACCGGACACGCACGCCAACAAGGTATAGTTGAATGCACTTTTGAACTGCCTCGCCAAGCTAGCAAAAGAAGAATCTGTCAAAATCACTGGGAGAAGAAATGCGAAAGAAAAAAAGGTCATACACTGCTCGGATGTGCGAGATTGCAGCGTGCGACTCTTATTTTGGTAGCCGAACCAAAGCTCACCGGACAAACGCTCACCGGACAAAAGCTTACCGGACAAACGCTCACCCATTTTTTTACAGACCCGGACAAAAGCTTACTTCATAGTTTTTTTTTTTTTTTTGCTACTTTGGACGAAACATGGGCTGGGATAAAGTGCGGACGCGATGGACATTGCACTATTTTTAGGAGAACTGGCATCCCATCCCATGCAAAGGTGTCGACAGATAAGCTGTAACAGGCAGAGAAGCAACGATTTGGGACCAAAATTTAGGTCACTGAAACTGAGTGGAGCAGCTGGAGCTGATAATATCAATCTTGCTTGGCTCAAGGTCTGTCGGAGCACCCTTGTGCCACGCCAAAAAAACCTCGTGAATCGAAGTTTTTGAACCCGAAGAGTGACTGAAGAAGCGAAGTCAACGTTTGTCGACCTCGCTTTTTTATTGTGCTTATGTCGCTCTAAATGCGCACATAAAGGTGAGGCACAATGTCTCTTGATTGCTAATGCATGGGTTTTCTTGGAATCCAGGTTAGTATTTAAACTGAATGGCTAGGAAAATTAAATTCATTCTGTCATTGAGCGTCGTAAATGTATTTGAAATCAAGGATTATATCAGGGTGTTGTGAAAAGGAAACTGAAGCAAAACTGTAATATGCAAAAAATTGAGTTGCGAAGCTTTAAAAATATTTTGAAGGAACGGGAGTGTGGCCTTTTGGACAGATGACCAATTTAGAAAGCTGATTTTGGATAGGCTCGCGTTCCTTCCACCGCAGCTTGTGCCCGAAGGACTAACCTACATCAGGGAAAAGTCTACCGGTGACATCGGCGACGTGCTGGACTACTTTGATTGCACGTATGTCAACAGCCCTTTCCGTTATGCTTCTGCCCCTTCTGCGACGGCACCCAGAGCGAACTCTTCCCTTTGCCTGACTCTGTGCCGACGACGATCGGAGTTTCCCCCGGAACAGTGGAATATGCACGACGTCACTCTTCAAGATAAAGACCGGACATGCACCTGCGAAGGATGGAATACCGGGTTCCAGAAGTTTGTCGGCCACGCCCATCCAAGCGTCTGGATGTTGATTAAATGTCCACAGAAAAATCAGGCGTTCGTTGCCTCGGCATTGACAGAAGCCCGCACACGATTCTGCAGCCACTCTGCGCCTGCAGAATCGCGTGAAAAATATTTTGAGGGATTACAGGTACACCCAGATCTACCAAGACTGCTGGAGCAAGTGGGGGACTGCATTCGCTTCTAACCAATTGATAAATAACTTGTTTCTTTTCTAAGCAACAAACCATGCGCCTGTCAGATTTAATTTAGCGTTACATTTTAGTGTCGCACGCATGCACCTAAGTTATCTGCACCCATGTTAAGACCAGCAGGACATTTTCTCCTAGAGCTTTTGTCCGGGCCTGTGAAAACAAAATGGGTGAGCTTTTGTCCGGTGAGCTTTTGTCCGGTCAGCTTCTGTCCGGTGAGCTTTTGTCCGGGATTCTCTTATTTTACGGGCAGCGTGAGCTGGACTTCGGGATTCCTTTCCCCTGTTTTGTTTGTAGTTCCTATGAACGCCGCAAAAGCAAATAACAAACGTGTCAAAAGCCGCTAAAAAAAAAAAAAAAAAAAGTTAAGCTCTTTTATTTTCCCTGTGTTCCGTCGTGTTGCTTCCGCTTTGTTGTGGACTCAGACAACCACCTGCGCAACAATCGTCGTCGTTGAAGGCGTTTCTTTGCTGGGTGATTTGTATCTTTTATCGTCTGCTAACTTCTTTGCCGTTGTTCGCGATCGTACCCCATTCCTTCTTACTTTCGTCTGGGATAGCGACCCCATCATTCCTGCAAGGTTCGGAAAGTGTTTGCACGGTCATTTTTATCCTTACTTTTTTGCTTTGTTTTTATGCTACACCGGCTGTTGCGCTTGCTCTGGTAATATTAAAATAATATGTGAGCAAGTTTTAAGGATCACTTATTGAGGTAAGAAATTGTGACAAGTCCGTTTTGTAACGGATCAATAGCAACCTCTTACGACGTAGTTCGAGTAGCTAAACACCTTTTTTCCACTTCCCAATCGCGTTTCCAACGCGTGTGATCCCATGAGAGGCGTTTGAGAGCGCTAAATAAACTGCTCTATTTTTGTTTATGCGCGCGTTGTTATTTGTTTGTCGTTGTAGTTGTGATCAGTGAACTCTGCTGGCAAGCGGACTGACCGTAATGAATTGTTTCAGTCTCTGGAGTGACAAAACGGTGCTCGCAAAGCTCTAGGTCTAGAACGTCGCAGAGCTTATACTTTTTTATTGCGTCGTCTGCTTCCGTAAACTCAGAGTCCGCTAGAGGCGCCACTGTCACGAATTTGGAGAAACCATGCACGTAGAGCGTTTTTCGAGAATCGAACGTCTCTTCAGGGTCAGCTGCGTCGGCAAAAGGCAGTTTTTTTTCGCTTCCCATAAATTTAAGTGAGCTTACGCTACAAATAAAACCTGTTGTTTGGAACGACGCTTGTACTTCAGGAGTGTACATGCATTACAAATACGTTTGGAGCGTCGAGCTCGTTCTCGTAGCTCCTCCTTTGCACGTCCTTACGTTGAAATGAAGTACACACTTCTACAAACGCTTGCAGCAGAAATTTTTGTTAGGGTTGTCTTTGTGGTCATTAAATTTTTGTGAATTACGCCATTCTCTCGTTCGGTGGTCCCCTTCTTTTCTCTGTGAGGTGAAACGGTTGTAATTTGATATCGCACATTGTGCATTGTCTTCTCTCAAATTTAGAATTCACGCGGGAATTTAAGCGATCGATTCCTTCCTAAATTTAATATTCTAGTTAGTCACGGCTGACCAGGTGGCGCACGCTACCACCTAGTACGAACGGAATTGACGATATTAGTTTCGGAAAATCGAATGTCAGCCACATATGTCTCTAGTCATGTTGGGAACCGAATAACCAAAACAGGAAGCCGAGACCACCTCCACAACAGTCGTTAGGTGCGCTGATAGCCAAGTGAGCCGCTGGGGCGGCCTATGAGAGTGGCCACACTTGACGTCACACAACATTACTCTATGGCTTGACTGCGGAACAGCATAATCTCAAACGGAGAGGTTGGTTTCGAATTCCCCCATACAATGCAAGGGTACCAGCGTCCTTCTCTGTTGGTTTGCCTTTCTCACTTTCACTACAGCCTCCACTAACAGCATTCGACCCTCACCCAGTAGCGAAGTCACCTGATTCTCCGCTTTACTTTAAGTCAGAGCGTATCCGACTTTACCATTCGATGGAGCCAGTCAAGCAGCAGCTAAAGTGCGTCGTCACGGCACTAACTTTTCTTCCTAGGTTAGCTATCACCAACCAGAAAGCTATGAGCGCCGTGATCATGCGCTTTTGCCGGTGCTTGATTTGTTCCATCGTATCAAAACGTCAGCTGCGGTCGGATTTTAGGTGAAACGAATCATAGAGTAAGCGTGATTCCGTAATTTTTATTTGTTTTCTGTAGCCTGTAATTACTTTCGGAGGTGTTTATTTATTAGAAGAGCATCTAAGAATATCAGACATAGCCGGACTACAAGAAATGTGGCAAGGTTGAATTTTCGCCATATAGTTAACAAGTTAACATTTTGGAGTTATTATTAAATGAATATTTATTTCTCCGTATTAATTATCGGTCATCGCTGATACGAACTATTTATTATAGGAGGTGCCAGCTAGGTTACTGTTATTCCGGCTGTAAAATTCATTATCGGTCACCGCTGATACGAACTATTTATTATAGGAGGTGCCAGCTAGGTTACTGTTATTCCGGCTGTAAAATTCATGCACAAAATAAAACAAAAATATACATCTCAATGAGGCTAATACGGGCGAAGTTGAGTAGTCTAACATTCCCAAAGAAACTATCATAGCTAAATAACTACTCGAGGGTCGACACAGTTAAAGACACAACATAATGTTAAAAACACTGCCGCCTCCATTTCTTCTTCTTTGAGCTGGCTGAATAATGAACACCCTGGGCTCGCTTTGAAATATTGATCAGTCCATTAGTTAAAGAAAGTCAATAGAGAATTGGGCTTCATATATACACTATGTCATTGTAAGGTTATATTGTCTTGAGAACAACTTTAGTACGAAAAGAGGCAGAATAAAAACAAACATTATTTTGTGCACATGATGATATCCTATGCCGCCAAGTTAAATACGCGCTACTAGATAAAAATCAGGGACCCTTCTTCTCAGCTTGCTGGTCCGAGGCTTGCCCAATTCCGGGGAAGTTTAATAAAGACATCAAATATTGTCACGGGTGGTGACCAAACAAAAAACAGGAAATAAACAGAAAGAAATAAACGTTTAATGTGGCGAACTTGTGCCAAAAAATAAAGAAGGAAACAGAAGAAAGCAGAGCGTCGCGGGCGTCGAAGTCGGCGTGTCAGCAGAATCGAGCGCTGGGGCGAGACTGCCTCGACAAGGTCGCGGGCGGCCTCTTATCTAGAGTGCGCCGCTATCTCGAAGATTCGGCGAAAGCGGTTCGAGCGTCGCGTGATCGGGGCGAGAATGAACACGCACTTTCTAGAAAAGAAAAGCAGGGATAAATGATAGAAGTTACGTGCGGTACACGAATAAACGGGAACTTTCTGGAGGACCGTGACTGAGCGTTGCTTTCTCAGCCTTGCGCGCGGCATTACTCCCCCCTTTTAAAGTGCATCGCCCCGATGCAGTGTAAAACAAATCAAAATAAAAAAGAACGATAAACTAAAGAGTCTTTTGGAGCACAAAAGGTCCACAGTCCTATCGAGCGTAGTACGGCTTCAGGCGCACGACGTGGACGACCTCAGGTCGTGGTGGGCGGCGTGACGATGTTCGTGTTCCGTCGGGCATCACCTCGTAGTTCAGCTCGCCGAGACGACGAAGTACCTTGTATGGTCCAAAGTATCGTTTCAGCAATTTCTCACTGAGGCCGCGGCGACGGATGGGCGTCCATACCCACACCCTATCTCCGGGCTGGAAGTGGACGTCCCTGCAACGAAGGTTGTAGCGGCCGGCGTCGACGCGTTGCTGGTCTTGAATTAGGAGTCGGGCGAGCTGGCGAACTTCTTCGGCGCGTTGAGCAACCGCCTGGGCGTCGTCGCTCTCGTTGTCAGATGGCTCATGGGGCAGCATGGCGTCCAGCATGGTCGTTACCTTCCGACCATGTACCAGCTGGAAAGGGGTGAATCCAGTGGTCTCTTGAACCGCCGTATTGTAGGCGAACGTGACGTAGGGCAGCACCTCGTCCCACGTCTTGTGCTCTACGTCGACGTACATAGAGATCATATCGGCGATTGTCTTGTTGAGTCGCTCGGTCAGTCCGTTGGTCTGCGGGTGGTATGCAGTGGTTCGACGATGGCCGGTGCCACTGAGACGAAGGATCTCTTGCGTCAGCTGGGCCATGAACGAAGATCCGCGATCTGTAATCAGAACCTCGGGAGCGCCGTGCCGGAGGACGATGGACTCGATGAAAAACTTGGCGACTTCCACAGCAGTCCCTGAAGGAAGAGCTTTCGTTTCGGCGTACCGCGTGAGATAATCTGTGGCGACGATGATCCAGCGGTTCCCCGACGTCGAAGGCGGAAAAGGACCAAGTAGATCCATTCAGATCTGCTGGAAGGGTGTAGTTGGAGGAGAAATGGGCTGCAGAAGTCCGGCCGGCCTCGTCGGCGGTTTCTTGCGTCGCTGGCACTCGTGGCATGATCGTGTGTATAGGTGGACGGTCTTGGGGAGCTTCGGCCAGTAATACTTTTCACGAATACGGGCCAGTGTCCGGCTGTAACCAAGGTGTCCGGATGTCGGGTCGTCGTGGCAGGCTTGGAAGATCTCCTCTCGAAGGTCACTCGGGATTACCAGCAACCAAGGTGTGTTGTTGTTGCCGAAATTCTCTTTGTAGAGTACACCTTGTCGGATGGCGAAGGTCGGCAGTACTCGTGAGAAGACACGTGGCACGGTACTCCTGCCCCCTTCCAGGTGCTCGATTAATGCGCGCAGCTCAGGATCGTCCCGTTGACGTCGTGCCATATCGTCGGTGTTCACTGCTCCTAGAAAGCACTCGTCGTCATTGTCGTCGCTGCAGCCGGAAGGGGTTTCGACGGGGGCTCTGGACAGGCAGTCGGCGTCGCTGTGCTTGCGGCCTGACTTATAAACCACTGTCATGTTGAACTCTTGTAGTCGAAGACTCCATCGAGCGAGGCGTCCTGACGGGTCCTTCAGCTTCGCAAGCCAGCAGAGCGAGTGGTGGTCCGTGACTACACGGAACGGGCTGCCGTACAAGTACGGACGAAACTTCGTTATTGCCCAGACGACCGCAAGGCATTCTTTCTCAGTTGTGGAGTAATTTTTCTCCGCCTTGGACAATGTCCGACTTGCGTAGGCGATGACTCGCTCGATGCCTTCTTGCACTTGGACTAGTACTGCGCCCAGTCCCGCGTTACTTGCGTCCGTGTGAATTTCTGTTTCCGCATCCTGGTCGAAATGTCCAAGCACAGGAGAAGTCTGGAGTCGTCGTTTCAGTTCGTCGAATGCCTGCTGTTGCTCCTCGGCCCATTCGAACTTCTTGGCGTCCTTCGTGAGATTCGTAAGTGGTGCGGAAATCCTTGCGAAATCCCGAACGAAGCGTCGATAATAGGCACAAAGTCCAAGGAATCTTCGCACGGCCTTCTTATCTGTCGGCGCTAGAAATGCCGCGACGGCGCGAGTCTTCTCGGGGTCTGGGCGGACGCCTTCGTTACTAACCACGTGGCCAAGGAACTTCAGTTCGTCATAGGCGAACCGGCACTTTGACGGCTTGAGTGTGAGTCCGGCGGTCTGAATGGCTTGAAGAACAGCTCGGAGTCGTCTCAAGTGCTCGTCGAAGTCAGCTGAAAATACTACGACGTCGTCAAGGTAGACGAGACAACTCTGCCACTTCAGCCCTGCCAGTACGGTGTCCATGACACGCTGGAAAGTTGCTGGCGCTGTGCATAGTCCGAAGGGCATCACCTTGAACTCGTACAGTCCATCCGGCGTGACGAAGGCTGTCTTCTCTCGGTCCCGTTCGTCGACCTCGATTTGCCAGTAGCCGCTCTTCAGGTCCATCGATGAAAAGTATCGAGAGTGGCCCAGCCGGTCTAGAGTGTCGTCGATGCGGGGGAGTAAGTAGACGTCTTTCTTCGTAACCGTGTTTAGCTGCCGGTAGTCCACGCAGAACCGAAGAGTTCCGTCCTTCTTCTTAACCAGCACGACTGGAGAGGCCCATGGACTGCTTGAAGGTTGGATTATGTCGTCATTCAGCATCTCTTGAACTTGCTGATGGATCACCTCCCTTTCCTTAGCGGAGACTCTGTACGGCGATCGATGCACAGGGCGCGCGTCGTCCTCAGTAACAATGCGGTGCTTGGCAACCGCGGTCTGGCGCACCTTCGACGACGTCGCAAAGCAGTCGCGGTATTCGGCGAGGAGGTTAACCAGCTGACGCCGTTCAGGGTCCGGAAGCTTAGGGTCAATGTCGAGCTGCGCTGGCGACGTACTGTCTTGCTGGGGCGGCGATGATTCGTCAGTGATCGCAGTGATTTCGGCGGGGTTTCGGAGTTTCTCGACGTGGCCCACGGCTGCACCTTTCGTGAGGTGTTGCGTTTCGTTTCGGAAGTTCGTCACGAGGGCCACAGTCCGCCCATCCTGAAGTTCAGCTACTCCCCTTGCGACGCCTATGCCTCTTCCCAAGAGCAATTGGAGGCTTCCCTCGAGAAGAACTTCGCCACAGGAAGCTTCATCGATCCCGACAAGTACGAAAACACTCGACCGCGGTGGTAGGTTTACGTGGTTTGCGAGGACTCGGACCGTGGGTGACGTCGCTTCGGGTTCCTCCGCTGGTGGAGCAGGTTTTCGTAGCGTCAGCCGGTTTGTTCCGAGGTCGATGACGGCGCCATACTCGCAGAGAAAGTCCATTCCGAGGATAACGTCCCTCGAACAGTCTTGCAGAACGACGAACTTGACAGGGCACGTTTCACCGTGGATCTCGACGCGAGCAGTGCATCTCCCGACTGGTGTGATGAGATGACCTCCGGCGGTTCGTATTTGGGGTCCTTCCCACGGCGTCATGACTTTTCGAAGGCGGCGGGAGAGCCTCCCACTCAAGACTGAGTAGTCTGCTCCGGTGTCCACGAGTGCCGATGCGTCGTGACCGTCGATGACGACGTTTAGGTTGTTGGACACCGTTGCAGGGGCGTCGTAGCGATGCGTGGCGTCGGGAGAGTGGGAGCGCTGCGGCGTTCTTGGAGGCTCTTTACGTCGGTCGTCTTCGGCAACTCCACCTCCAGGGGTTGCCGCGCCTAGTTTCCCCGGCGAGGAGCGAGGGGCGACAGGCTTTCACGTCGGGGTCGGTGCATCGGCGAAGCTGGACGACGTGGCGATGGCGACCGGAACTCTCGGCGGGACGCAGGCTCGGGGGACTGAGGTCGTCGCAGGTACTCGTCGATCTCGATAGGGCGTTCACCATGACGGGGGCGCGGGTCGTTCGGGTGGAACCCGCGTAGCCCGAGTCGTCGGTATGGGCATCGGCGGTAGGTGTGGTCCGCTTCCCCGCAATGAAAGCACAGAGGGCGTCGGTCGGGCGTTCGCCACACGTCGGTCTTGCGGGGTGCGCGAGGCTCCGGGCAGGCGTACTGGACCTGGTCGTTGTGGGGTCGGTCTTGCTGCGGCGCAGGAGACTGACGTCGGGGCGGCGTGACATAGGTGCGACGAGGAGGCGGTGGCCGTCGGGCCACTGCGGCGTAACTCAACGTCGGTGGTTCCGGAGCGGTGCTGACGACAACCTCAGGCTGCAGCGCTTGCTGGACTTCTTCCCTGACAATCTCGGCGATTGAGGGCGAGGCTGGGCTTGCGGCGGCAGGTAGAAGTTTCTTGATCTCTTCCCGGACGACGTCTCGGATCATCTCGCGGATGTCCGCGGTGTTGCAGCCGGAAGGCGAAAAGGAACCGACGCCGGGAACTCGGTGATAGTGGGTGGCTCGTGCTAGAAGGGCACGTTCGATGTTGGTGGCCTCCGTCATGAAGCCTTCGACGGTGGTAGGCGGGCTCCGCACAAGACCACCGAAAATGCTTTCCTTGACGCCACGCATCAAGACTCTGAGCTTCTTTGCTTCGGATGCTTCGGGATCGGCGCGGTTGCTCAGTCGCAGGACATCTTCCACGAAGCTAACGATGCTCTCGTTAGGGCCTTGAATCCTCGCTTGAAGAAGCTCTTCCGCGCGTTCTCTTCGGTGTTCGCTCATGAACGTTCTTCGCAACTCAGCCTTGAGTTGCTCCCAGGAAGTGATCGAAGCTTCGTGGTTCTCGAACCAGTTCCGGGCGGTGGCTTCCAAGGCGAAGTAAGCGTTTTGCAGACACTGTTCCGGTGTCCATCCGTTATGACGGGCCACTCGTTCGTACTGTTGTACCCAGTCGTCGATGTCTTCGTGGCTTTCGCCGTGGAATGGAGCCGGTGTCCGAGGAGCGACGGGTAGGTAGACGACGGCAGGAGCGGTGGGGCCTGCGACTGGTTGTCCATCGTCGTCTTCTTCGGCTTGGGTTTGTCCAGCAGCAAACCGTACTCCGGATCCTCTCCCTTGGTGCGGCGGCTGGTCCGAGTTTCAGGTTCCGCGCTGAGTGGTCTTCTCAGCGAGCTTGGAGTCGGGCTTGCACTGCGGGTCTTGGGAGGGGAACGCTGCAAGGGCATGCGGTGCCCCGCACCTCCACCAAATGTCACGGGTGGTGACCAAACAAAAAACAGGAAATAAACAGAAAGAAATAAACGTTTAATGTGGCGAACTTGTGCCAAAAAATAAAGAAGGAAACAGAAGAAAGCAGAGCGTCGCGGGCGTCGAAGTCGGCGTGTCAGCAGAATCGAGCGCTGGGGCGAGACTGCCTCGACAAGGTCGCGGGCGGCCTCTTATCTAGAGTGCGCCGCTATCTCGAAGATTCGGCGAAAGCGGTTCGAGCGTCGCGTGATCGGGGCGAGAATGAACACGCACTTTCTAGAAAAGAAAAGCAGGGATAAATGATAGAAGTTACGTGCGGTACACGAATAAACGGGAACTTTCTGGAGGACCGTGACCGAGCGTTGCTTTCTCAGCCTTGCGCGCGGCAATATTACAGCAGAAAGTTTTTTTTTTAATGACTGTTAACGATTGCGTTGTGTAGAGTCGCAGCAGAACACGTGTTTTGATACCAATAAAAGACACATTTAAAACAAAACATTTAAACTGTCACACTTGCGGTTGAGATGTTCAAGTTAAACTGACACGACTAGGCTGTTAGAGCCAGTTGATATGATTATACAGCAACGTGTTCCTATGGTTCCTTTCGCCATAAGTTGGAACTCAGGGAAAGGCTCGAACACACGTAAACACCGACAGACATCTCAAAAGCGAAGGTCATCGTGTATTCACCGCGCTAAATTTGTTCAGCAGATGATAGAACACCTAGAGAAATCTGATGAGCACGATGGCGTTCCGTTCTGCCGCTTTTCTTATTTATCTAACGGGTAGCATCCTCGCGGGAGAGGGGAGAGGAGAAAAACAGGTGATGCCCGAAAGAGCGTAGGCCACACTTAGTACAACAACGCAACAGAAGTAAAGCTATTCGTAACGCCAGCAAAATAAACGGCACCATGGGGGGAAAAAAAAGAAAAAATCACTGAATTGATCGAAACAGGTTCTTTCGCCAAATCTGCTCGTCCCTTGTGGCTTTCTTGATTACATGTTTTCGGCGGCCGGCGCGATGGAAGAGCTGTCTCGGTAACTATGTCATTACTGTCTTACCAGTTTGTTGCCCAGGTCGCTTTAAACACAGCCTATACGCTGCCGCGGGGACCAGACATTGTTCGTTTATCAACGTTCATCTGTACCTCAGTCCTTCCATCGCTTCCCCGAAGAGGGTCGAGCCTCTGGAAACTTGTTTACGGCAATACACCGCGGCACGTTTGATAGGTTGTGAATAAAAACCGCGACCAACAATTTTGAGCCCAATGCTTTCCTGCTGGAACCCGAGGGTAGTGCGTTGTGGTGGCACATGGTACGGCACGACCGGTCTGAGACCGCAATATTTGCCCGATAGTGGCAAACCCTTTAGTTCGCTGAAGTCGTGAGTTGCAAAGACAATCAAATATATAATAAAATATAAAAAATTAGCAAAATGGCAAGGAAGAATGTTATTTATCTAAAAGTCATTCAATTGTGACTCATCAAAAATATACAATCGAAGCAAATTTGAACATTCTAAGTTGACCTAAACATCTAGACACAAAATAACATATGCTCTGCAGTGCTTTGTATCTTTTCGTATACAAGTGGTGCAACGTAATATTAACTAAACAAACCACTCATGACGCAACTGTGTGAACAATGTTGTCCATTTAATGCACGGCAAAAAAAAAAAAGAAGAAAGCACAATGAAACGCAGTTGGTGCCATTCGTGCCATCGGCCCGCAGTGTTGGCTACGCCGGGATCTAAGATGAAACGGAGCATAGTGTCTGAACGTTCTTCCTCGCGTTTGTAATCACAAAGCACAAGTCAGTCCTCTTCCGCATACGCTCCTTGTTCGAACAAGCTACCACGACGCTGCTTATGACGTAGCAGCCTTATCCTGTTCCGCTCGAAATTCTGGGCGCAAACACCGACGGCGACGTAGCGACGCGCGAATTCTACTCCTACCAGGGAGAAAAAAAAAGAAAAAAAGGAAGAACGTAATAACGTTCGGGAAATATGCTTCGCCGCCGCCGAGAGTGTCGTTCGCTTTGCCCCAAAGGCAAGCAACCACAGCTGCCCAGGCATAAACAGCGAGAACGGCAGCCAAGCAGTTGTCGGGAAAAGGGCGAGTGAGGTTTCCGTTCAAGCATTCGCAGCTCGCGTCCGCGCGCCACGGCCGCCGTGGCAGCTCGCCTCGAAGCGTGCCCCAGCATTGACGGTGCCCCCTTCTCTCCGCACAGGTTTTGCCCTTGCCATGCCGGGAATCCCTACGTTATTTTGACTGTCCATCAGATCTCGTCGCCTCAACCAGTCAGGGAAGTCCTGGAGTTGCGGACGTCGTCCACCAACGTCACAGACTGCGGTGAGGTTCGTGCAGGTGTCTGTAGAGCAAACGGTCTAAAACGCGTCTCGTAGTGTCTTTTGTATATGTGAACCGCTCTTCCCCTTCTCACACACTTATTTCCTTTCGCTTTCATATTAAGTTGCCTGCTGGATACAGAAGCGGTGATAAACCATATTGTAGAACATAATCGCCCTTCTCTCTTTAGAATAATCATCAATATCCAGCCAGCGCATGAGGTGCTTTTCTGTGTCACACCACGCTGCTACGAGGATAATACCCACAAAAACGATCGCCGGCTTCGCGCCGGCCCCTACAATCGCTGATCATGGGACAGAGCTTGAAGAAATTGCTCGGAGGCGATAAGGAGCCATGTGTGTCCTACTTCCGTCGGAAAAAGCTACTCTGCGAATTCAACACTTTCTACGGTAAACACTCCGTCTTTTTTGCTTGATTGTTGAGGTGGTTGGTTCTTTCTTATGCGTGTTGCTCATGACCAAATGTGTATACGCCTCTTCAATTTTCTTAGTGTTTGCTTTCGCTTAAGAGATTCCGGATGCAGAAGTCTATTACATCGATTAGGGTTTTATCGTTTTCCTTCAATACACTTCTGGTATTTCTAGAAGAGATGTTCTCTAGTTGAACATGCAAAGATGTTACATTTAATCTCTGAGACTTCAGTATCACATTTGAACGCAACGCATATAAGATCTTATTCCTTTAGTACTCCTTATTGTTTTTCTCTTTTCTTCTTTTGTTATGTTGTGTTCAGCATCTGCATATTTACTTGGGGCTGCTTCCGAGCTTGTTTGTTCAATTTACCACGCATATTTGAGAGCTAAGATCCGGAAACGCCTGATAAAAAGAAGCTTTGTTCGCGCTCGGCTACACAGGTGTTAAACAAATATACGCAATGAAAGATAAAACCTCCGTCCGTATGCATATTGACTTATATTTATCAAAGTCACAACCATAATGTAAAAACGTGCCTGCTAAATGCTGTTTAGACTGCACCATTAAAAAGTCTGTGCAGAAGTTTTTTTTTTTTTATGAAGGTGGTAATGGTTGCTATCTGTTGTAAAACGGCAAATGGTTCGAACACTTCACGTTTTGCCGTGTCTCCGGTGTGTAGGTTTTTTTGTCTAAGAATATTTTGTAACCTTCTTTAAAAAATTCCAATTTTTGTTTTTGAACAAGTCTAGAAATCTTTGAAAGGGGTTATACCTTATTATGGCCCACGCAATGGAGTGGGCCTTAATCTGCTATGAGCACTTTTCCACGTTTACTGTTAAGTGTCTGCACTGAACAGATACTTCTAGAGCCCGAAACTATACCACGCATAGATGTATTTCATAAGAAAGCTAGATTGTAATGAAGCCTGTTGGTTATAAATGAGATGCAAAGAATGAAAGTCACGATTTGCTGATAATTCTTTCGCGCTGCATGAATTTACTGGACTAAATAGTGGTAGACTGTTTGATTATCATCAGCCTTTAAATGCACCAATGAAGCACGCTCGGGTAGAATAATTTTTGCTCGTTTTTTACGGAGTTTTTTACTCCCAAACCTTTGTTATTCTCTTCCTGTTTTCAAGGGGAGGCTTCACTTAGACGTTTTGTTTAAATATAATTTTATGTTGATGGTGTTGTGTTTGTAAACTTGGGAAAACAACAACAACAACAACATTACTCTCGAAGAAGGGAAAGGGAACCTTGAACAACTGCCGCGAGGCGATCTTTAGTGACGAGTGTTTTGTCCTTCGACCTTATCTTTGCTACTGGGAGCTAAGTTTTGGTTTTCGAAGGTGCTAACATTGTGTAGCAACACCATCCTTTCGAAATCCGACAGCCGAGAAGACAAGAAGAGACTTCTGTCCTTTGTGGTTATTGGAGCAGAAAAACGGGGCAGTTTTTGATAACGTAACCGAAAATTGCAACATTCTTTTTGAAACGTGCAACATCAGATGACCTGCCGGAGCCCACGTTTCAACCACAAAGAGAGCTACGAAATTGTTTTTGTTATTTCAGGTGGTGCTTTATTTTTTTTTTCAAACTGTGCGATTTTCGCATTTAAAAAAAAATGATGCGCAGATTGCGTTTTTGCAAAACTGCACCTTGCTAATTTATCAGACATCACATGTCTTTTGTCACGCCAAAGAAACAGACGCTTTGTCTTCTGTGTTCAATATCTTAGGCTACTTTATGAGTATAAAATAAATGTTACAAAAAAAGGTGAGTGAGAATGCCGTGTTTTTGCCCGCAATCATAAATGGCGGTACTGCAGCGCACGCGCATCACTGAGTGATTATCTTCTACCGGTAGAACAGCTATTAGTGTTTACCGTTTTGACATATCGCTAATAACTACGCCGTTTGGGGGCCGGTTTCGAAAATTCAGAAATCAATCGATGTACCTATTTGAATAAGATTGTCGAACTATGAACTCGTAAAAAAAGCCCTAAAAATCGTTTTTAAACGAATGTATTTTTTGCCAAACGATTTTATAGTGAGGTTCGCGCTTCGGGAGCAGAACCCAGGGCTACACAGTGAACAACCGACAGCGTTAGCGTCACACTTCTAGAAGTTAGCGACAACACCAGTGAAAATGAGCCGGCTCTACCAAGTTGATTGACTAGAAGTAAGTCTGCTTTGATAGAAGTAAATCGGAAGTAAATCACCCCAAGGGTATAAAAGTATACCCCGCCCCCCCAAAGAAAATAAAATTAAGAGTATAATTCCGAAATAGTAGATTGTTTACTTTCCGACGCTAAAACCGTCTCAACAGTCAAGGTATTTTCACATAACACTTGCCGGAAGTACTTAAGCAATCGTGTTTTGTTTTTTTCTAGCGTTACCTTTCATCCTCTCGAAAACCGCCGTGTTTGCATCGCACCTGTTGGCCAGTTTTACGCTAGCGTTAATTATTAATATATATATACGTGAGGCAGAGTAGCTTGAGAACAATGGGCCGGGAAAATGTAATAAGTCAGAGATCCGTACTTGCGGAGTTGCTATGCTAGAAGTTTATTGCACGTATTTCGACAGTTTCGCCGAGAGGCTCGGCTTCGTCAGGAGGACAAAGCCGAGCCTCTAGGAGAAACTGTCGAAATACATGCAATAAACTCCTAGCATAGCAACTCCGCAAGTACGGATCTCTGACTTATTATATACAGGGTGTCACAAATGAAAATTTACACGCTCTTTTTTACCGCAAAAATAAACTAGGCGTCGCCGAACGCTCATTCTCCGCCCAAAGGTAGAGCTAGAGGTCACAATCAGATGCCAAAGTTTCAGCCCGATCCGATAACTTAATCAAAAGTTATAAGTGATTTTCTGAAATTTTCAATGGGAAAATGGCGGCCGACGGCGTTTTCAAACACATGGGGCTCTATGGCACCAGAAACCGAAAACGGGCGAAAACGGGCTGCATTTTCCCATTGAAATTTTCAGAAAATCACTCATAACTTTTGATTGAGTTATCGGATCGGGCTGAAACTTTGGCATCTGGTTGTGACCTCTAGCTCTTCCTTTGGGCGGAGACTGAGCGTTCGGCGATGCCTAGTTTATTTTTGCGGTGAAAAAGAGCGTGTAAATTTTCTTTTGTGACACCCTGTATATATATATATATATATATATATATATATATATATATATATTAACATTTGAATCACTAGTACAGTTAGTGAAGAAATCGCACGAACCGTTCAACCGAATTCGTTAACCTCTGAATTACTTTTATTGTCACTTTGAAATACAACATGCAAGTCGGTTATCAAAAAAAAAAAAAAAACGATTGAGATTTAATGTGAATAAATTAAGCCGTATTACCAGATTGAAAAAAAAATCCTCAGCATAATTTTGGACCTGATGACTCTGCTACGAATACCATGGTTAATAATTTGCTTTTCAATTATTTGATAAGCGGTTTTTGTCTATTTGTGTGCAAACAATGTGACAACTTATTTTTGTGTAAATTTATTCCCGGAAGGCATTGCTGCTCAGTACAGGTTAGTGTAACTAATTTATTTTGCCACGCGACATATTTGTGGAATAAATTAGCATATAACTCAGTTGATAACCTTTCACTCTGGCACGATTGAAACCGTTCATTTATCCTGTCAACTATGTTCTCTTTAAAATTATCTTCTTTATTAACACTTCTGTTTTCTCGTCCTATATCCTCTCGCATTTATTTAATGCTCACATGATCACTCCCAACTTATAAATTGTTCACTGTCTTGATTTGTGAGAAAATAACGTGTATAATTGGCCGAACCTCTCCTAGGTATCACTGACTTAAACCGACCACAAAAATGCATGTTTGTAACCAAGCCGCCTGAAATGCAGCTTTTTTATCTATGTGTGTTTGTAAAGAGGGGGTGTGTTGACTTCTCAGTCGCGTAGAGCGTCTGATTCTAAAATAAAATCATACTACGTTTCACACTATGTCAAAACGGAGCTTCCACTTTGATAGATTTCGGGTCATTCAAGAAACTACAAAAGTCAAATTTCTGTTTTTTACGCTGTCGTTGGTTAAACCACTGAACCCCAGCGAATGGACCTTGAACTTGAGCTTTTGGTGTATGTGCTCATATTGGGATGCATTCTGACTTTCACTCTGGTCTGACGTATGGTAAAAAGGAGTATGAATGCGAGCGCATCCTCACCTTCCGCATATCAGAATAAACCCAATTTCTGAACTCTACGGGGTCTCAGAACATGTTAGGGCTACAATAAAGTTTTCAGACCAAAAAGGTTTCAGTTCGGACATCGAGAGTGGGTCGATTTAAGCTTGCAGGGTGTCTCGCTTTACCGTCTAAACAACGTGGACCGGATTGAGTACGAGTTTTACTGGTACATATACGTGCCACTGGAACTATTTGAGCTGAAAAAAGCAAATACATTTCTTAGTTCTGCGCTCTTTCCTTTTTGGTGTAAGTAACGCGTATGACGTCACTGATTATGAAACATAAGACAGAATACAGTGTCCCCGCACTTGCGTTAGAATCTTCTTCTTCTACTTTTACTTAGGCACAAAGGTACAAAGGTGCAATAGCACAGCATACTCAAGTACAGAAGAGTAGACAGGACAACCACTCTCTTGGACTGGTTTCTTCACTCTTGTTCTTGTGCTTTTTGCACTATATTTTTATACCTAAACGTGCATTTTAGTACATATACGGGCCACTGTAATCAGTAGCTCCAAAAGGGGAGCGTAACGGCGTTCGACGTTTTTCCGTGCGTGTGCTGTCACCAATCGGGAGAAGTGACTTCACCCTGATCTTTTGCTTTTAACTTGTGCGTCTGTGTTCTACTCTTTACTGTGCTCTGCCTAATCATTAAACGAAATAGTCGCACCGGCTGCAATCGCGGGTAGTCGGGATATCAAGGATGATGTCACATACGAGGGAAAGCAAATGTGGCTGTTGTTAGGCCAGCCAACATCTACTGCAATTCTTAAATCTCGTGAACAGACACCCCTATCTTCGCGTAACGTGACCCTATACGAATGGCGCCAACTCAGATATCAGCTGCTAACCAGATTCGAGCGTTCGTGGACGCATTGACACTGTCGCAACGTTCGTGTTGAATCGGCGTCTGGCGTTAGATCCTACTCCGATGACCCCCGACATGCTAGAGAACGGGC
The DNA here is from genome assembly GCF_016920785.2 of Ixodes scapularis. Classification (NCBI taxonomy): domain Eukaryota; kingdom Metazoa; phylum Arthropoda; class Arachnida; order Ixodida; family Ixodidae; genus Ixodes; species Ixodes scapularis. The sequence continues at coordinate 337,702 of NW_024610079.1, read as the reverse complement.
TACGATTCTTCTGTTAGCGACGAGGTGTTTCGGTGTCGCCCTCTTATGCCCGAGTCCCACTAGAGCGACAAACAAAAACAAGCGACAGCGACAGACCTAAAACCAGTCTTTCGCGATTTGGCAGGTTTTGTAGAATAGAGGAGGCCATGCTCAAATACGAGCATCATGCACGCGAGGAGATATTTGCCAGGTTTGTAATTACTCGTGCTTACTTCACGAGCACCGAACGACTGAACTCCCGCCAAAGGTACCATCCCGGATATGCTGCGTGTGTTGGAGGCTTGTCGCTGTCATTTGTTTCTGTTTGTGACTCTTGTGGGGCTCGGGCTTTATGGTTTTGATCCCTGACGTCACAACCATTATATTAGAAGTGAGCGACAAGTACGATGGTGCGTCAAAAACAAAGCCTAGTCATGAAGTTCATAAATCAGCACCGCCAGAGTTGAGAGACAAACCTTGCTCTTATTTCCATCGGTGAGAGCAGAAAAAATGCTACTCAAGATGCCATAGTGAGCCTCTGGCCAGTAATGACAGGTGGTTCACAGCGACCCTTTTGGCTGCGCACGTCGCCCCTACTCAATCTTGCCTTGCGCTTCACCGCAGGGAACCCTACTAGCCATATCATTCAATCCAGCTCTGTGAACGCAGCACGGAAGGTTCTTTAGACCCGTCACTGCACGCACTCTCTGAGGTCACGTAGCACCCATACTGTCTTGGATTGGCTAACACGGCTCGTAACATCTACTGCGGTCGGTCGTACGGTTACACGGAGCATAGGTGGTGTGGATGAGCCCTAAATCAGCTTTGATTATAGCTCAAAGAGTGCGCACCTACATGGGCACTGTATTTTGGGTCCACGTGACCGATGCCAGAGTTCAATGGCTTCTTGTGTCATGCAAAGATATAAACTTTGATTAGTCCTAACTGAGACCAAGAACGTGTAAAAATAATTATTGCGTATTGGCAAATTGCATAACTAGTGATCTTGTACACGTCATGTAAATTAAAACGAAACACAAACCTTAACCTGATACCTTTACTTATTTCTTATCTTGAAGATGTCCTTGTCACCCCACCTAAAAGCTATTATTTGGTGGTGTGTGACAATCAGAGTCATTCATACAAATGTTTTATTTGCGCCGTACTCAAATACGAAAATATATCGCTCGCACGATTGCTTATATCAAATCGCACAAGCTCCCTTTTATGCAATAATGCATTTGACACAAAGGATTAATTTTAAAAACATAAACAAAAACTCTCTCAAAATGCAAAAAAAAAGAAAGCCACGAAATTAGCATTTCGTCCTTATAAGTGTACTAACGCTGACTGGGGGTCTAAAATGTTTATTCTGGCTACTGGGTGGGGAACAGTGAGCACCCAGAGCACGTCCAGGACCAACACAAGTGGCGCCATCTCTGGAACCAGTTGAGAAACCTGCGTGGTTGACCCTTTCTCCTTTTTTTTCGGCTACCTCGCGGGGTTTTTGCTCTTCAAAAAGTGTGCGCTAAGTGAAAAGCTTTTTCCTTTTAAGGTGAAATTACTTGTCCCTTTACGCGAAGAAGCGGCGGCGTAGTACCCGAAAAATGGTCACATCAATACGTCATCAAGCACTTGCCTCAGAAATAAGACCCAACAAAAAAGCACAGCAACGGAAATGCCTCGTCACGAAAGCCTGAGGGGGCACTCAAGGTCAAAGCGGACGAGCGCCAGATATAAAGCACAAAGAAAAACACGGTAACGCGAATGTTTCGTCACGGAGGCCGTCGGGAAGCAGGCGGTGTTCGCAGCACTTGCGCAGTGGGGGAGCATGATGTCACCGCCAGAGCGCCGTCGAAAAAAAAGATGATCAAGAAAATAATGGCGGTCACTGCTTCATCGAAGTCATTCCTTCTGAGAAAGAATAACCGATCAACAATGTTTTTTTTATGTTTCCTTGGGTTAAAAATACAAACACCGATTAAACTAAAACTTACCAAAGCAATTAATGGTTCGATAAGTAACGCTTTGGACTTGAAACGCAAGAGAGTTTGTTTCTCCCTTGCCGCAATGTTCAGCGCATATGACGCCACAAACCAAATTTCATGGTGGCCTTTGATATTAAAAAAAAAAGAACTTTGACACAGTTAGACCTGAAGCCATCTTCAACAGCCTAGGCGACGCTTAGCAAGGTAAACTCACGTTGAAGTTTGTTAGGACCTTCGTTCTTGACCGCACATACGAAGTCCGCAAAGGGGCTTCGCCGCCAACCATCTGCACCAACAGTACGGGAATCTCCCAAGGATTCATTACTTCCCCCCCTCTTTCCGTTTCACATGGTCATGCGCCAAGTGGTCATGGCCCTGGACAATGATTTATTGATCCGTTTTAATCCATACGCACTCGATGTTATGCTTTCAACTGAGAATTGTCACTTCCCCACCACAGATCGCGCTTGTAAGAAAATTCAGAATGCCCTACTGACAATCGAGCACTCGCTTGCCTTCACATTCATAAACGGGTCATTAGACAAGAGACAAGATTTCTTACTTGCTCTCTAGCGGATCGACTACTCTACGCGCCAAGTCGTCCTTGGGGCTGCAAGGCCAGCCCCCCACTCAGCCGGAGGAAGGATGCACTCGAACCCTTGAATCCATAAGCTTCAAAAGTGGGGCCCATGAATAGATAAAACAACTCGTCCCTACGGGGAAGATATTCGTGCAAATTATCAAACGGATCTTTCACAAGTTTGGAGGGACGACCACATACATCGCTCACACGATTGTCCAAGCGGTCCTCACCTCATGGGCATAGTACGGGGCCATCCCCTTTCACCTCACACGCGCCTAACTCCGTAGACTCGAGACACATCTTGGAGCGGCACTCCGAGTTGCTACTGGCACCCCATCCCACACCCACGTCGCGGAACTCGATCGACACAGTGGTCTTTCACTACCCGAAAATGTCAGCCATTACCGAATGGAGGAGAGACTCTTAGGTTCCTCTACACATGTTAGGGCCAGCAATCCCTTCACTGTGACGACCACACGCAGAACTGCGTCCACATACTGAGTCGCATTTCCCCAAGGAGAGGACACCAGCGTTTTAGCTTAGAGCCCCTTTCCCACGAAAGGTACGACGGCTGCTCGTCAACCCCGACGAGCCGCACGTGCTCCGGCATCCAACGAACCGGATCCCCCCAAAACTTATACGTCTCAACGCGGCACAATGTAAGTACTCTGCACCGCCAACCTTGAGGACATTAAAAAAAAACTCCGCCTCCCGCCGGAGCGGCATTCCCGCACACGCCATCAAGCGGCTTTGTACTGGGAGGCAATGCGACCGGGGCATCCAAGTGCGCGTTCAGTAGGTCCCCAGCCATTGTGGTAGAAACGAGAATGAGATAGCCCACGGACGCGCGAGGGAGACACTTGTTACGCACACCCTGCATTCGGCATCCCCCCACTCCTGAAAGTAAAAAGCTCGCTGAAGCCACTCATGCCAAAGCGGCCATTTGCGCTACCTTATCCACCCTCGACAACCCCCTACCCCGCAATCACTCGAGGGGGGCGCAGGTCCTGGCTGCCAGGGCGTTTACAGGAATCGCCGTAACCGATGGCCTCTCCCTCAAATTAAAATTTTACCGAACCAAGGATAGTACTTTCCACCAAACCCGCTCTTCCTGCCAGAAACCAATCCGAACGACCATACACCTTATACACCGCGAGCAAGGGTTCCAAAATGCGTTTTTAGCACATCGGACCGCAAGGATGGACACCACAAATCAGAGTGCAACATAAAGAATCCGCAGGGCACTCGCTTTCACGAGTCATCCAAGCGGGCGCCGTCATTAGTTGAGGTCGGGGGGAAGTGCAAGCACACGGGCACATTTGGGAGGTAAAAAAAAAAAAAACGCACGAGGTGCTCAAAGATCAGAAGAACTTGCACGCCGCAGAAGACTGTCCTGCACTGCAGCCACAGCAGGAGAAGCGCCGATCCGCACAGACTCGCTTCTACTAGCGGATTCGTCCCATAGCTGAGCAAGAATGAACTTTCTCTGGTAGTATGCAATGAATGCCAACATAGTGACAATAACTTAACCCCCTAATCCCCTCCATCTCCCCTTCCTTCTCCAATAAATTAGGGTGTCGTTTCTTTTAAAATAAAGTTTTTAGTATATATTAGAGTTTATTAGCATTTTTGCTTCACGGTAGTTTAGAATTGAGTAGTGGTAACCTTCCAGGCACGTAAGTGATGGACTCGTTATTTAGAAATATATAACACCATACTAGACATTGGCTGTTAAATATTAGGCCACGCAATCATTTGTATTTTTATATGTTTATAATGCCAGCATTCTGTATAAACGCCAAGGTAGGAACTACATAAACATAAGCGTAAATGAAAAGCGAAGCCTGGCGGCGCAGTAAACCGCTCGGTAAAAGAGTGCTTTAGTCGTGCGTCGTTAAAATAGTCAGTGGTACCGTACTCGCAACTCTTTTAGGGAATTACGTTGGTGTGCCCCGGGAGAAAGAAGGGGTGGCAGCATATACCCAAAAGCAGCCCATCAAGACTGCGACAAAGTGGCTGTGGCTTCCGGCTAACATAATTCAAACATTTTTGGGATAAAAAAACCTAAACTCAAACACGCCTGTTACATCTGAAACTTTGAGCTCGTCTTTTCAAGGCTTACCCAAGTAACCTTACTAGTAAATCTCGGTAGCAGTAAGGGTGTAAGTAATCAGGAATCAGCCGCAGTAAAAATATCGCAAAAGGGAAGACTGGCCAAAAGTGGTGCGACGTGGACAGCGAACATTCACGTGCAACCCTCGGATGCTTTGGCGATATTTCGTGCGCCTGACTTCGTTTATCCTCGAAAGAATGCCTGCGTAGCGAGACTTCGCGCAGCGACGATAAAAACTAAATTCGAGGGTTCCTTGCACTGATATTGATGACGAATGGTTGTTCGTTCATCGTGGTCCATTCATGCTTCCCGTCTCAAGGCACCGCCCGTTTCCACGGGGTTCTTTTCACTGCTCTATTGGTCTAGATTTCTCGCAGCCCAGGCACTAAAGCTTCATCCGACATGTGTTTGGCTTCCACAGATGTCACGCACAGAAAAACATGTCGGTCCTTATTTTCTCTCGTTGCTGTTTTAAAATATGGGTGTTTACGACAGTTGGCGGATTTATTATATTTAACTTTCTTGTTTTTGTTTGCTCTGAGTTCGAGTGTTATGAATTGGTCTATTCATTTAGAGCGCGCGAAACTGGTACTGGTATTTTCCCTCGTAGTTATGCTGAATCAAAGCGTAATTTAAAACAAAGTAGAAATCTCAAATTAAGAAATATTTGATTGGCTTATAAAGGAAGGATTCATAAATTGATCTAAAATTTACGTCGCAAATACCTAGGGATCTAGGTTTCGATTCCAGCCACAGGCGTGGAAAGTGTGGCTCGCCAATCAGGTTTAAGAGAGAAAAAAATCGTAAGGGTGCAGGCGAGCTGGTGAATATTAACCATGTTGAATTAACCCGAGACTAGCGTAGAGAAGAAACGTCAAAACGTACAAGGGACAGAAAATAGACAGGACGACGTCTCAAACTGAGCTGAGTTTGAGACGTCGTCCTGTCTATTTTCTGTCCCTTCTACGTTTTGATGTTTCTTCTCTACCCCAGTCTCAGGTTAATTCAACATAGTTCAAAAGAGAACGTGTGTTTCAATGGATAAGCAAGTGCATCAAAGCTCCGAAGGAAACTTTTTGTTTAAAGTGGCAAAACTATTAGTTCATATCTGGAGGAAAACTAAAGACCTGTAAAACAAGTGGGATGAGGTTGGTATTGCCAGAGGTTCCTGAAATCCACAAGCGTCCTCTTCTTCGTCAGCGTGAGCCGCGTGGAAAGCCCGTTGTGTCTGACGGCGAAGTTGCACGATTCTTCCTCGCGTTTTTGCAAAAGAGAACTTTTGTGGTTGTCAGTGTCGTACGCGTTACAAAAAAAAAGTAACGGAATACGTTACTCGCTACTTCCAAATAAACGTAATGCGTTATCGACCTTCGTTACTTGAAAATAAAAAGGCGATACCGTTGCCGTCACCAACAACAAAAAAAAAAAACGAAAAAAAAACAAACAACGCACGCTACTTTTGCGTTACTTTTTTAAAATGTCGAATTAACACGCTTTAAACTTTTGAGGATACAGGTGTGCATAAGCGCCATATTTTTTTAAAAACATTGTGTTCGTCCAAAAACTGAACTTAATTTCCTTATTTTTTTTACGTTACGCCTAATTATTCACAAAAAGACGTAAAAACACACAAAAATATATACCTTGGCGTCTCAAACATGAGAAAAAATTGAAGTTTGATTTATTGAAGTCCTGGGAAGAAATATGTAACCAGTAACAAAACCGCGTTACACGTTACTCGAAATCAGTGACGTAAGTGCGTTACCTGTTGGTGTTTTTAAAATCTATCAAGTACGTTGCAACGTTACCGAAAAAAAGTAACCAATTACAGGTAACGCCATTAGTTGTACAGCGTTACCGCCAACACTGGTGCTTGTCTTGAGCTTTTGGTTAGCGAAAACTATAAAACTGTTCATCATAATCATCATTCATTATTTACTACCCTCGAAGGCCTCACGATATTACACAGCAAAATGGTACATCTGTTATTTTTTATTTGTTCTGAACAGAACATATTTCTCCTTAACGTATTAGAAGAAACTAGTAGGATAAGGCAGAAGTTAAAGACGTTGAAAAGGCAGGAAATTCATATTTTTCAATTATGGTAACAATGCCGTTTTCTAGTATGTTACAGTCGTTGATGGCCAACGTTAAAGTTGAAATACTGAATGAAGTAGTTAGCGGAGAGGTGGGCCGCAATTTGCTGTCATGATCAAGGGGAGGGGGGATGGGGGGGGGGATCTACCACGGGGGTAAAAGTAGCAATTCACGCAAAGACATGTTATGTTTAAAGATACGGCTAGGTAGAGAAAGACGGTACAGTCGGCGCCTTAATGAAAGCGTGTGAATGCTAGCAGTTTCGCGCAATCCCGATACCAACTAAATAAATAAATTAATTAAGTAATACTTGTTAGTGGTGTAAAAGGGTTGATAACTGGGCTAGTTGGATGAACGCTAATACATTTCAATTGTTAATGGTGAGAAATCCAAAAAAAAATAAACAGCAGAGCTCTGTCTTGGAAGGCTGCCAGTTTGTTAACTATGTGACACTGCCAAGGGCACTCTGATTTTAACTAATGTCAAGTTCTCCTATTACGCTTGGGGATGATAAAAGGTTTTCTTGGAGGAAGGAGGGGAAAACAAATTATCTATTTCGCTGGCATGCTTTTGATGTTTTGTTTAACAATGATTTGACATGCAATTAGGACAAACTGTAGATACTCGACCCAGTAAAGCCGCCAGTGCTGTACCCCATTCGTAGGCCTTTGCGTGCAGTACGGCTTTGCTACCAGGCAATTTTTTTTTCTAATAAAGCACAACTATAACCAGAAAGGTCCTTTGGATAATATTAAATATTTTTAAAATACGCATTTTTATTAGTTAGCTTTTGAGCTAGAGGTAGTGTTAATTTTTAAAAACTACGAGAAGTCTGCACAGAGCAATAGCAAATGCCAAGAAAGGTGTCGTTGTTGCAAAAGGTTTCTATATGATTTCTGTACTGTAAGTTTTTTTTTCTATTACACAAGAATTGAGACAAAATTGGCTTGCGGTGTTGGGTTAGAAAGAAATCATAGCCAAAATATTAGAACAAAATTGTGGTAATATAAATTTAGGGCACCAGCAAGTCGCGCATCAAATCGTTTATCACTTACCGAGTCTATTATTGTAATAAAGGGAACTCTACTGGTCAGGGCCATACCTCGGCCAAACTTGACGTAGGGTCAAGGAGTTGTGTGATCGAAATAAAGATTTTTGTATTGATATTTTCGACTAAAATTGTGGTGCTTGACCCTTAACGAAGCAATGCAGATTTGGTGTCATAATTTTAGGGAATGATAATATTCAGGAATTTTGTAAAATATTAACACATAACAGATGCAAAATAAAAAAACTTTCTGCACAAACATGTTTATTGCCACAAGTCTTGGAATATTTTACAAATTATTATGTTTAAACTATAACAAACTCCGCCATCTTTATATGCTTTTCGAAATAAATTTAATCCTATACTTGGAAATGTCTGACTTACATTTAACCCTACGTAAAAGTAAAAGCGCTGTTTTGAAGCGAACGGAGGCTATCTTTAGCGGAATTCGAATATATAAAACAAAAAAAAAACTAGGCAATAATGTTCATTTGACGTAAAATTGGGGGATATAGATTCAGGAAAACATGTGCAATTCAAGTACGGTGTGAGCTTACTTCTAAAGGCTACATAAAACATCTAGGCCGATCGACCTCAGCAAAGAAAAAAGCGGTTTGTATAACATGGGGGTGACAATCCTCGAAGCGCCACTACTTCAAACGTTTGCGCCAGGGCGACAACCTAGACAGGATTCGTTGGATGAAAAGCAAACATAGAAAACTCTCTATTACTTCTGTTTGCCCGTCCGTTCGAACTGTCTCCCTTTTTTGGCAAAGTTATCAAACCACCGCAAGAGTCGGGCTCTTGAAATACAAAGGATATCACGATGAAGGAACAATATAGCATTTAATTAAAATGGTTTTCGAGTTTCCAGTTCCAGTATTTAATATTTGCTAATTAGGGCTGGGCATCGTTTAAACTCTTTAACACAATGAATCGCCACGCTTCAATCCATTCATTAATCTATTAATCGGTTTCATTCATTCCCATGCATAATAGACCATAAGAGTGAAAAATGTATTTGCTTTTGCTGAATATGTGATGAACAGCGCAATGTACACTTTCAAATTTTTAACCAAACTTGAAGTGTTGTTGACAACAGTAGGAAGAAACCCACACACAAAAATATTACTTTAGTTGCAGAGGTAGAGACTCGTTTATATTATTCTGCAATAGCGAACTTTTCTGATCGTTCACAAAAGTTTCTCCTGCGCTAAACAGAAATTCGCTCTCCACTTGATTTGAGCCTTAAATGCTGATCTGTAGTTAAATTTAGATTAAATTGTCATGATAGGTTGTCTTCATACAGGAAAATTTGTCCATGTCTGCGTGATGAATGTTTTGCATTTTTAATATATTTGTTTATCGGAAATATTATGCATTTTTCGTCTGAAGAAATAATCGCGATTAAAGCATTACTTTATGAATCGTAGGGTTAAAATATGAAGTGCCCGGCCCTATTAAAAATGCATTCCTTAATGTGAAATGGAATCTAAGGACACAAGGTACTAGAAGAATTTAAATACGTATATCAATCATTCTTTAAATACTACTAATTTTGTCATTTGTAATGTCATGAATTGCTTTGTCGCCAGTGTCCATTTTGTGGTCCTCGTTTTTGCAGCTGTTATTCATATCATGCTAAACAACGTTTCACTTTGCATTAAGACTTTTTTTTTGTTCAGTCACATTAGCAAATTTAGTTCAACATTAGGAATGAAGAAAAAATGAGATATGTCAATCATATATCAACGTTTAAAAATGTCGAGTATGCGATCATGATAATAGGGGTGTCACTTCTGTAAGAGTGCAGAAGGTGCAAAACAATTTGGTTAATTTAGAACCCATGATGCATTTATTGAGTTCTTCATTTTATACACTGTCCCGACATCTCTCAATTGTGTCCAAGTAGGAGCTCGCGATATAACTATATTTCAACTTTAATGTCTCCACCGTAAGGCTGAATTTAATAGTTCTAAATAGATCACTATTTTATTTCCGAGAAAGCAAGATACATTGTTTATACAAAAATAAATATGAACCCTTTGTTTTCCATCCAAAGTTGGAACATGTAGTGCATTCTATGGGCGAAAATTACAAAGCAAATGAGTAATCTTTCTCTTCGTGTAAATAATATACTTGCAGCAATACAATTTAGCATTTAAGATGCATTTTTGCGTTCAAATATTTATAATTCAGCATATGCTAGCAATCCCACATTGAGATTCGTCTCCTTCTGTCCTCTACAAGTTCCATCAACCTCTAAATTGCTTAGCGAAAAGTGTATCTTTTTCATTGTATATGTATCATAACGACATTTAATCAATACGTACAAAACTGAATACCATCTCTACAGATACCAGTTAAGCTCCACACAACTATATTTAGCGGTGGCGTATTTTAACACATTCAATAGGTATGAAAAGAGTGCGTACAGTTATATACATTTTAAAGTGCGAACATATTTCCTGCGTTCATTATTGTGGTAATGGGCATATTGCTATTTTAGGCCCCTTCACGACAACAGGAATGGAAGAGCAATTTTTTGTTTTTTGCAAATGCGTACCCAAGAGTCTTTTTTAAGAAAAGTTGAGTTATTTTAGAGCCTTACTTAAGTGTTCCTTAATCGACAGATATAAACAAGGATGGCGTTATAACTGTTGAAGACTTCAATGAAGCGAGAAAAGTATGTATCTTTATTTCATCCTGCTGCCGCTTAAAAGAGCAAAGGAGATTACATATTTATATGCGCCTTTCTAATAATAATTACATTTTTACAAAAAGGGTCTTACCTAGTTAACAGCGTTATTCGCTTTGATGTGCCCTATTACCCGCAGCACATCTGCAAGCTGAATGGTTGGGAGGAAGGTTCTCCAAAATACGTCAAGACGCAAGAACTTTTCGAGGAAATGTGGAAGATGCTCAGGGCAGAGGCCGACTATGACTCGGACAATCAAATAACCTCCGAAGAATGGGTAAGTTTGTAACATTTCGCGAAAACTTGGGGTTTACTATTGGTCGTTCTACTCTTAATTAGAAATAAAGGTGGTGGTCCTGCAAACTAAAAACAGCCCGGAATGTTCAGGGCTGCAAAAGACCTACAGTCGCCAACATTTTTCAATGTGAGCGTGATGGTGCACGTCATATATACAAAACATTAAAAAAATCAAGAACTATTTTGAAAGTTAGGCTAGGTCGCGCAAGCTTCCGCCCGTTAGAAAGGATATAGCCATTACCATCCATCTATCTATCCGTCCATCCAGCCTCTAAATTAAAAAAGTGTATGGTAGATAGCATAACCTTCGGAGACTATGTTTTATTGGTGGACAGATTGTTAAAAAATTATTGGCGGATTCTGAAAAAACAAGGAGCCATAAAAACGTTTGAAGATGACCCTTAATTTTGCGAACTTTTCCTGGAAGAAATGAAGTTTTCAATTGATAGAAAATAGCGTTTTTAAAGTTGAATGCCCTCAAATTGCAACTAAAGCGGGATGAAAACATGTAAAGACCATTTAATGTAATAAGTCAGACACGATATTCCGCGTCAAAGAGGGCACCGTAGTTCTCACCCTCCTTGTATTACGGCCCATTAAAGTTTATGCGGCATTAGGTAGATATCTACGAGTCCCACCAACGTCGCAGTTAACCATAAGATAATCTAACGGTTCAGAACCAGAACAAAACTCGCTTTAACTTTTTTTAAACGAGGACAGTGTGCCAGCCTGAGAGTATGATCTCATGAGAGTATACGGTAGATCCGAAACAGGGGTGCTCATAGACGCAAATTCGCATAATGAAGGGTTTCAGGAACCACCAAAGTGTTTTGATTAGTAGCGACGTAATTAAAAGGAGTACACAACGAAGCACTGACTTCATTGGCACAAGACGTTATGTATTTTGAGATCCATCTCCTGGAAAACAGGGCGCAGTGCTCGTTTTTTATGTAAAATGCGGGAGACCGATGTGGGGCACAAACTGGACAGATTGAGTGCGTCAGCATTTGGCTAGTACTTGTGTTCTCATCGAATAAAGGCGCGTCGCAACCGAACGCTGAAGCAGCTCTAGTGTCCAATCAAATTACCGCGCTGGCCCAAGGTAGGTAACGCCTCAAATTCAGCCCTGCGGCATCACAATCATGAAGTTTTTTTGTTTTGTTTTTTAACTTTCATCAGCAATATTGTGTCTATCACAAGTTTCGCTTAACTTTGCATTCCCCGAAACCCACCTAGATCTCGTAGTATGGAGAAGAGAACACAAAACATTTCGTCGCTTGAAATTTATGTTAAATGCTTAGGCGGCGAAAGCGCGCTTTTTTCAGGTGAGAAACCCCTTTCCCAAAAGTCCTCCTTATAAAAAAAAAGCGTTTGAATTTTGAATGGACCTTTTTCCAGTAAGGAGTGCCTCATGGCGGTTTCGCCGCCAACTACAAATGGAGGGCAACCGGACTCGCCTTCTCCCTAAGGAACAGATTAGTGTCGCAAGAAAACAGTGCCCCCCAAGAATGGCGAAAGGGCGGTCAAGGTAAAGGGAAAAGGGTGTGCGCGTGCGCAGACGCTTACTGGAAAAAGGTCCATTGGTTCTAAACAGCTCGCCCCGTTCATGTCATATGGCATTATAAGATACAGGTACCCGCTTGTTGCGGGTGCCCGTGTGATATGGGTACCCTTTTAATAAGGGTGGCAGTTTATTACAGATTTGATACGGGCACCGGTTCGATACGTGTTCACGTTTGATACGGCACCCTTTTGAACAGGCCATCCTGGTTTGGTGGAAGGTCCCTCGTTAGCCCCAAATGAGTGCCATCGGAAATGAATTGATCCAGCACACGAATATTACGAGTTTGTGGCGATTTTTTCAATACACAAACTTATTGGATGAACTCGTTTGGATGAGCTACAGGGGTTGATCCATTTGAACTTGACAAACCCTGCATTAGGAGAAATTAACGAAAATTTGAAATGAAGAAGCCATTAATTTTATGTGTGCAACATTACACAAGTTTGATTCTACGAACCAGTGTGATACGGGGACGGGTGGCGTTGTTTATGTTACAATTTTCGACGTCTGATGGAGGTAGCCTGCTTTTTTTCGCCTCTCTCCCGTGGCGGCAAAGCAGCGGTATAACGAAACTTGAATCCGTTTTGATCAAACTGCTTATCGGTTCCACTTAACCGGTGACCAGTTTCAAGCCGTTTGCGACGTCGCTGTGCGGTGTGAACAGGTCCGCGTACCGCTCCGCTCAAGCAGTAAAACGATTTGATTTAAACTGTGAGAACTTTTACCAAACCAGTCAGCAGTTTTGTGATGGCGCTATGCGAAGGTTTGAACCGGTTCCCGGTATTAAAACGTCTAAATTTCAAAAGGTTTTTTTTTTTTTTTTTTAGTTGGGGTTACTTCCTTTTGGGCTCAGTCCCGTTATAACAAAAAAATAGCAGGTCCGTAAAACACCTACTAGGTAGCATGGCCATAAAACTTTGATTTTACATGGCACCTAAAAGCGGCCAACGCGTGACCGAGATATGACAGATGTGACGCGAGAGTTTGTCTGAGACTCGTGGTCTAACAAAATGGCTACGATTCCGAACCGAATGCTGAAGCAGCACTTCTCCGTCTTCTGTGCCCTCCCCATCCCTCTCGGCCACTTGTGGGTAACATAAAAAAATCGACTCAAGATGTCAGCATTCACTGGCGTGAGACTCCGTTCACGCTATTGTGTAATTATTTATGTGGCTCATTGCTTTTGGCAGCTAATATTGTTTTCAAAAATAGTGGCAGCACACTGAAATGGGGCGTGCAACCATTTTCCACGTTTGGTGTCTTATATTAGAGCCTACAAGTCATCAAGAAAAAAAAAGATAATGGTTGAGGCCATCAAGAAATTGGATTTAACACGATAAAAAAGCGCGGCTTCACCGACCAAGAAAGTAAACGTCAATTTTGTTTACAGTTTCGCGGCTTGAAAGTTAACGTTTACTGTTGAGACGATAAAAAATGTTGACTTTGTGGGTGCAAGTATTCTTCAAGCAGAACATGCACGCAAGGCCAAAAATATATGAATTAATACCGAAAGCATACGAAAATGAAGACCAAATATTGTGAATCCGAATATATTGCGGCTTAAACAAAATTCTATCCAATGAACGTATGTATGGAACGAACATAATGATGGCTACAAAACTCCAAAATAAAAATACAAATGCTGGATGAACTTGCAGTGAGGTTTATTAATGCCTTGAAAACTAGGCTTTAAGTATGTGTAACATGAAACAAAGAAAAGCCTTGAAATTCTTAAGAACTAACAGTATAGCTGGATAAGCCTCTAGGGACTATGGCGAAGTGGAGAATACCTACGTGGCACATTTAGGACATCTCGCTCAGGTGTACCGGGTTAATATTTGCTTTTGTGCGTTGTAGAAACCACAGGTTTGTAGATAAGTAGTCGTCAAGTGGAGACAATCGGGGACCTTCCCCTGGGGTAGCGTGCGGAGGTGTGATATTTATATTTTTTAGCAAGAGCTTTTGTCGCTGACTCTAGGACGATAATTAATTTACTATAAAACCTAGAGGCCACCCTAAAAAACTATTAGCCAATAATAATCTAAAATATTGTTTCAGCCCTATGAGGTCTCTCCCCTGACTCCTACAAGCCCAGAGTGCTTCAGAATCCCTCAGTTCTTCGGAGCCCTCAACCCTTCGGAAACCTGAGCCATTGCGAACCCTCAGTAGTTCTTCAAACGTTTCGTCCCTCAAATCGCTCCAGTTTTTCGATCATTTACAAGCCTATAGCTTAGAAGTCCACACTTTAGCGCTTCAAATTAAATTCTGTGACCTTTGTTCCACCGTCTTAGACCAGTAATTTATATAATTAAAAAGAGAATGGTCGCCCGAAAGGACTGTTTGTCATATATTAGAAATGGAGTAGTTCTAAACGTCATTGGAAGTCTATTTTAAACATACATGTTTACATGCATGTAGAAAATCAGAAAGACGATTACAACGAACTTTTCACATACTCAGCTCAAAGCAGCTGTAAAACAAAGCAATCATACCGAATATCGACAACAGAGGTTTTCGTGGCCCTAAAATATTTTTGTTGGTAGTCACAACGCCTCTGGCTGAATTTCTATGATGTGTGGTGATCCACTTTTTAAAGTAGAGAGGACACGCCGAACACAAAGTTTCAGCAATATATTTTCAGAAAAGTAAAAAGCAGAATACCAACACCCGCCTCTGTTGAGTGAATCGTGAACACGGTCACTGTCGCTTCCCCAGTTTTGTCTTGGTGGTGTACCCGGTGTCTCTTTTGATCGCTAAACGATATTGTGATGTTATGCGAGCCCAAAGACCGAGATCCTGGGCGCTTAAAGGCCTGCTCACTTAATTGCGTACCGGGGTGAGCGAGGTTGTTTTGGAACTGAACCGCACGCGTGGGAGAAACGGCCGACACTGGGCAACTAATCGGTGTTGCAGATCCGCACAAAGCGGCCAAGCTGCTTCCCCGGCGTAGAGGTTCTGAAGTTCCCTCATGAATACGGATACATTTCTGAAAAGGAATGAAAATATTTAGAGATGTTTAAACATTTAGAAGACTTTAATAATCTACGTGAACATGATTATTAAGTTAGAGGAGTAGGTACAGCCAATCTCCCATCGCAGCCATATTTTGCCGAATGTCTTGACAACCACAAAGCAAGACAACAAACCTACTCTTCATAATGTCGCTTGCTCGTTGCTTAACACGTTCAAGTAAAAGACAAATATAGAACAATGAATGTTTCCACTATCAACCAACAGATGCGAAGTCGTCTGACCTTCGATGAAAATTGTTCAAAGCAACGCTCTCAAGTCAATTTCTCATCCCATAAGTATTAATCGTTCTCGATTGACAATGCAGGCAAATGCAATTTATTTTTGTGCTGTGTTTTATTTTTATTCCTAATTTATTTGCAGCGGTTGGTCGAAAAATAAAATGCGAATTGTCATGACCATCACCTAATGACCGCGTCTCTTTTCACTTGCAGTTGAGGCTCTGGGAGCGGCGTTCGGAGAAAGAAAGAAAAAACGAAGAATGCGACGCCCCAGAATGGCTGGCAACGTACATGTGGTTTCGATTCAACATGTACGACCGAACATGTGAGTTGGTTTTATTTAGAAATAATTCATCATTTAAGATCATTGTTTCATGGACCGCTGTGTCAACGCGTAGACAAAAATTAAAAGAATTTAGCAAGTTAGATTATTTTGTCCCAATTACATTTTCTAAACTCGTTGTAGCACACAACGTATATGCTCCGGGCCTCCGAAAACGAACCTAGTATAGAACGCTCGTATTTTTGCCATTACTATAAGATGTGGTAATATGCAAGGGTAGAGACATAACTAGCGTCTCGGGAAAAAGAGGTTTTTCCCAGAAAAAAGGTATTTGTGTCTTAAAGGCTTTTCGTGATGGTTGGCCATTGTAATTCCTGTTTCCCAAAAACTCTAGACATGCATATTGCCGCGCGCAAGGCTGAGAAAGCAACGCTCGGTCACGGTCCTCCAGAAAGTTCCCGTTTATTCATGTACCGCACGTAACTTCTATCATTTATCCCTGCTTTTGTTTTCTAGAAAGTGCGTGTTCATTCTCGCCCCGATCACGCGACGCTCGAACCGCTTTCGCCGAATCTTCGAGATAGCGGCGCACTCTAGATAAGAGGCCGCCCGCGACTTTGTCGAGTCAGTCTCGCCCTAGCGCTCGCTTCTGCTGACACGCCGACTTCGACGCCCGCGACGCTCTGCTTTCTTCTGTTTCCTTCTTTATTTTCGGCACAAGTTCGCCACATTAAACGTTTATTTCTCCCTGTTTATTTCCTGTTTTCTTTTGGTCACCAACCGTGACATTTTGGTGGAGGTGCGGGGTACCGCATGCCCGTACAGCGTTCCCCTCCCGGGGCCCGCAGTGCAAGCCCGATTCCAAGCCCTGTGACAAGACCACTCAACGCGGAACCTGAAACTCGGACCAGTCGCCGAACCCAAGGTCTACACCCGGAATACGGACTTCTGCCACCCAGGACCAGGCAGCCTACGAGGCCGACGATGGACGACCAGCAATCGCAGTCCCCGACCGCCGCCGCCGTCGTCTACCTGCCTGTTGCCCAGCGAACCCCGACGACCTTCCATGGCGAGACCCACGAAGACGTAGAGGACTGGCTCCTGCACTACGAACGTGTAGCACGCCATAATGGATGGACCACTGAGCAGCGCCTCCAAAACCTCTACTTCTCCTTGGAGGGTACCGCGAGGCAGTGGTTCGAGAACCACGAGGCGTCGCTTACGTCGTGGGACACCTGTACCGCTGGCCTGAAGGAGACATTCACGAACCAGACACGACGACAGCGAGCGGAAGACCTCCTTCAAGTACGAACTCAAGGGCCCAACGAAACGGTAACCAGCTTCGTTGAAGACGTCCTCCGCCTGAGCAGCCGCGCCGACCCTCAGTCCACCGAGGAAAAGAAGCTGCGTATCCTGATGCGCGGCGTGAAGGACGACATTTTCGGTGGCCTCGTACGCAACCCACCGACGACGATTCAAGAATTTGTAACCGAGGCGACGAACATTGAGCGTGCACTGCAATCCCGAGCCAGCCACTACCAGAGGCTACCCGGCGTCAGCGCGGTTCCGCCGTCCGCTTGCGACCTTGGCTCCAGCATCTCCAGCATTCGCCAGATCATCCGGGACGTCGTCCGGGAGGAAATTAAGAAGCTCCTGCCTGCTACCCACCAGCCGGCTTCGGTGTCAATAGCCGAAGTTGTCCGCGACGAGGTTCAGCGGGCAATTCAACTGGAGGCTCCTGCCAACGTAGCTGCACCCGAGGAGCCCACCGTGACCTACGCCGCAGTGGCCCGACGGCCACCGCCTCCTCCTCGCGCCTATGTCGCGCCGCCCCGACGCCAGTCTCCTGCGCCGCAGCACGACCGACGCCGCGACGACCAGCCCCAGTACGCCAGCCAGGAGCCCCGTGTACCCCGGAAGACCGATGTGTGGCGAACGGCCGACCGACGCCCGCTCTGCTACCACTGCGGGGAAGCCGACCATGTGTACCGCCGATGCCCATACCGACGACTCGGGCTGCGCGGATTCCACCCAAACGACCCGCGCCCCCGGTATGGTGAACGCCCTCGGGAGATCGACGAGTACCTGCGACGACCCCAGTCCCCCGAGCCTGCGTCCCGCCGAGAGTTCCGGTCGCCATCGCCCCGACGTCCAGCTTCGCCGATGCACCGACCCCGCCGTGAAAGCCTGTCACCCCTCGCTCCTCACCGGGGAAACTAGGCGCGGCAACCCCTGGAGGTGGAGTTGCCGAAGACAACCGACGTAAAGAGCCTCCAAGAACGACGGAGCGCTCCCACTCTCCCGACCCCAAGCATCACAACGACGCTCCTGCATCGGTGTCTAACAACCTGAACGTTGTGATCGACGGCCTCGACGCATCGGCACTCGTGGACACCGGAGCAGACTACTCAGTCTTGAGTGGGAGGCTCTCCCGCCGCCTTCGAAAAGTCATGACGCCGTGGGAAGGACCCCAAATACGAACCGCCGGAGGACATCTCATCACACCAGTCGGGAGATGCACTGCTCGCGTCGACATCCACGGTGAAACGTGCCCTGTCAAGTTCGTCGTTCTGCAAGACTGTTCGAGCGACGTTATCCTCGGAATGGACTTTCTCTGCGAGTATGGCGCCGTCATCGATCTCGGAACAAACCGGCTGACGCTACGAAAACCTGCTCCACCAGCGGAGGGACCCCAAGCGACGTCACCCACGGTCCGAGTCCTCGCAAACCACGTAAACCTACCACCGTGGTCGAGTGTTTTCGTACTTGTCGGGATCGATGAAGCTTCCTGTGGCGAAGTTCTTCTCGAGGGAAGCCTCCAATTGCTCCTGGGAAGAGGCATAGGCGTCGCAAGGGGAGTAGCTGAACTTCAGGACGGGCGGACTGTGGCCTTCGTGACGAACTTCCGAAACGAAACGCAACACCTCACAAAAGGTGCAGCCGTGGGCCACATCGAGAAACTCCGAAACCCCGCCGAAATCACCGCGATTACTGACGAATCCTCGCCGCCCCAGCAAGACAGTACGTCGCCAGCGCAGCTCGACATTGACCCTAAGCTTCCGGACCCTAAACGGCGTCAGCTGGCTAACCTCCTCGCCGAATACCGCGACTGCTTTGCGACGTCGTCGAAGATGCGCCAGACCGCGGTTGCCAAGCACCGCATCGTTACCGAGGACGACGCGCGCCCTGTGCATCGATCGCCGTACAGAGTCTCCGCTAAGGAAAGGGAGGTGATCCATCAGCAAGTTCAAGAGATGCTGAATGACGACATAATCCAACCTTCAAGCAGTCCATGGGCCTCTCCAGTCGTGCTGGTTAAGAAGAAGGACGGAACTCTTCGGTTCTGCGTGGACTACCGGCAGCTCAACACGGTTACGAGGAAAGACGTCTACCCACTCCCCCGCATCGACGACACTCTAGACCGGCTGCGCCACTCTCGATACTTTTCATCGATGGATCTGAAGAGCGGCTACTGGCAAATCGAGGTCGACCAACGGGACCGAGAGAAGACAGCCTTCGTCACGCCGGATGGACTGTACGAGTTCAAGGTGATGCCCTTCGGACTATGCACGGCGCCAGCAACTTTCCAGCGTGTCATGGACACCGTGCTGGCAGGGCTGAAGTGGCAGAGTTGTCTCGTCTACCTTGACGACGTCGTAGTATTTTCAGCTGACTTCGACGAGCACTTGAGACGACTCCGAGCTGTTCTTCAAGCCATTCAGACCGCCGGACTCACACTCAAGCCGTCAAAGTGCCGGTTCGCCTATGACGAACTGAAGTTCCTTGGCCACGTGGTTAGTAACGAAGGCGTCCGCCCAGACCCCGAGAAGACTCGCGCCGTCGCGGCATTTCCAGCGCCGACAGACAAAAAGGCCGTGCGAAGATTCCTTGGACTTTGTGCCTATTATCGACGCTTCGTTCGGGATTTCGCAAGGATTTCCGCACCACTTACGAATCTCACGAAGGACGCCGAGAAGTTCGAATGGGCCGAGGAGCAACAGCAGGCATTCGACGAACTGAAACAACGACTCCAGACTCCTCCTGTGCTTGGACATTTCGACCAGGATGCGGAAACAGAAATTCACACGGACGCAAGTAACGCGGGACTGGGCGCAGTACTAGTCCAAGTGCAAGAAGGCATCGAGCGAGTCATCGCCTACGCGAGTCGGACATTGTCCAAGGCGGAGAAAAATTACTCCACGACTGAGAAAGAATGCCTTGCGGTCGTCTGGGCAATAACGAAGTTTTGTCCGTACTTGTACGGGAGCCCGTTTCGTGTAGTCACGGACCACCACTCGCTCTGCTGGCTTGCGAACCTGAAGGACCCCTCAGGACGCCTCGCTCGATGGAGTCTTCGACTACAAGAGTTCAACATGACAGTGGTCTATAAGTCAGGCCGCAAGCACAGCGACGCCGACTGCCTGTCCAGAGCCCCCGTCGAAACCCCTTCCGGCTGCAGCGACGACAGTGACGACGAGTGCTTCCTAGGAGCAGTGAACACCGACGATATGGCACGACGTCAACGGGACGATCCTGAGCTGCGCGCATTAATCGAGCACCTGGAAGGGGGCAGGAGTACCGTGCCACCTGTCTTCTCACGAGTACTGCCGACCTTCGCCATCCGACAAGGTGTACTCTACAAAGAGAACTTCGGGAACAACAACTCGCCGTGGCTGCTGGTAATCCCGACCGACCTTCGAGGGGAGATCTTTCAAGCATGTCACGACGACCCGACGTCCGGACACCTTGGATACAGCCGGACACTGGCCCGTATTCGTGAAAAGTATTACTGGCCCAAGCTCCCCAAGACCGTCCACCTGTACACACGATCATGCCACGAGTGCCAGCGACGCAAGAAACCTCCGACGAGGCCGGCCGGACTCCTGCAGCCTATTTCTCCTCCAACTGCACCCTTCCAGCAAATCGGAATGGATCTACTCGGTCCTTTTCCGCCTTCGACGTCGGGGAACCGCTGGATCATCGTCGCCACAGATTATCTCACGCGGTACGCCGAAACGAAAGCTCTTCCTTCGGGGACTGCTGTGGAAGTTGCCAAGTTTTTCATTGAGTCCATCGTCCTCCGGCACGGCGCTCCAGAAGTTCTGATTACAGATCGCGGATCATCGTTCATGGCACAACTGACCCAAGAAATCTTCCGACTCAGTCACACCAGCCATCGTCGTACAACTGCGTACCACCCGCAGACCAACGGGCTGACGGAGCGACTCAACAAGACAATCGCCGATATGATCTCTATGTACGTCGACGTAGAGCACAAGACGTGGGACGAGGTGCTGCCCTACGTCACGTTCGCCTACAATACGGCGGTTCAAGAGACCACTGGATTCACCCCTTTCCAGCTGGTACATGGTCGGAAGGTAACGACCATGCTGGACGCCATGCTGCCCCATGAGCCATCTGACAACGAGAGCGACGACGCCCAGGCGGTTGCTCAACGCGCCGAAGAAGTTCGCCAGCTCGCCCGACTCCTGATTCAAGACCAGCAACGCGTCGACGCCGGCCGCTACAACCTTCGTCGCAGGGACGTCCACTTCCAGCCCGGAGATAGGGTGTGGGTATGGACGCCCATCCGTCGCCGCGGCCTTAGAGAGAAACTGCTGAAACGGTACTTTGGACCATACAAGGTACTTCGTCGCCTCGGCGAGCTGAACTACGAGGTGATGCCCGACGGAACACGAACATCGTCACGCCGCCCACCACGACCTGAGGTCGTCCACGTCGTGCGCCTGAAGCCGTACTACGCTCGATAGGTCTGTGGACCTTTTGTGCTCCAAAAGACTCTTTAGTTTATCGTTCTTTTTTTATTTTGATTTGTTTTACACTGCATCGGGGCGATGCACTTTTAAAGGGGGGAGTAATGCCGCGCGCAAGGCTGAGAAAGCAACGCTCGGTCACGGTCCTCCAGAAAGTTCCCGTTTATTCATGTACCGCACGTAACTTCTATCATTTATCCCTGCTTTTGTTTTCTAGAAAGTGCGTGTTCATTCTCGCCCCGATCACGCGACGCTCGAACCGCTTTCGCCGAATCTTCGAGATAGCGGCGCACTCTAGATAAGAGGCCGCCCGCGACCTTGTCGAGTCAGTCTCGCCCTAGCGCTCGATTCTGCTGACACGCCGACTTCGACGCCCGCGACGCTCTGCTTTCTTCTGTTTCCTTCTTTATTTTCGGCACAAGTTCGCCACATTAAACGTTTATTTCTCCCTGTTTATTTCCTGTTTTCTTTTGGTCACCAACCGTGACAATATATACCTTGTCAAATGCTCTATGAGAAATTTGGTAAATTAGGAAACACTTCCTCTGCGCATTAAAAACACCACCCGGTACACTCGCGAAATTTAAAGCTGAAAATAGTATATTTCAAATAACACAAAAACTAGCCTCGTTGAACGTGGTGATATCGTTTGCTTCAGAAATGAAGCTGCCAGCTTGGTTAACTCGGATGGCAGGTGTTTAGTTTAAAAGACTATGCATTCTCACGTCCCTGCATGTTATGTTTTAGGAGACAAACTCGCAGATGTATGTCTTGCGAGCTTAGTTAGTTCGGCTTGTGTTTTGCATCCCCGCCAGTGGTCGCAAAGGTAGGCTCGTGATGCTGAGAACCTGGTTTATATCTCCCGCTTGTAGGGATCCCTAAAACGCCCGCATGGGTCTACTGTGAGGAAACTTTTGGTAGAGTGTAGCGGGAGTAAAGATGGTACCTATAGAACACTCTAAGCAACTGGGCAGATTAAGTTTGCAGATATGAAGCATTTTATTCCAAACGGATATGGTCGCGACAATAATGTTAAATAATGTATTTTTGTTTTTTACTTTACCATCGAACAACATAAATATTATATGTTCATATTTTTGTTTGCAACTAATTTTAATGTCTCTAACGTCTTCAGAATTAATTATTAATGTACATAATCTGCTCATAATGAATTATATATATTGCGGGGGTGTTCTAGCTAAAGGATCAGCAAACAGTGTTAACGGCTTCCGAGATCACCGAGTTTAGATTTTGAATACGTACACTATTACGCCGAAACACTCGCTCCCTTCTCGCTGTCTTCAAAGAAGGCTATTTCGGCCGGAAATTAAAGTCCAATAAGTTAAAAGTTGGTGTCGCTGCCAGTGAATGGCTTTAGACGATTGACGTGCACAACGTGGTGACATTGGGCCCGCCGGCCATTTGGAGGTTGTTCTCTCCACTGGGTAGCTTACAGGTCAAGTTTGGCCAATCACCTGGTAGGGTCCCAGGTATTTTAGGAGAGGCTTTTCAGAACGGGCCATTTTGGTGGTTGAGGAAGTTTATTACCACGAGCTCATTGGTATTCTATTGGCTGTCTTGGGGTTCCTCACCATAAGATCGTTTGAAGGATTGTTGATAGAGCAGTGTGCGTGTTCTGGCGACTTGGCAACAAGCCTCAGTCGCAGGAATGGTCTGGTGTGTAGAACTTCTTGAAGTTCATTACCTTCAATTCTAGCATTGCATTTTATCTAGACGTAGTATTAGACAAAAATGAAAGAAAGAAGAGAAATTTCACTCTTAAGTCGCACCACAAACTTGGGCTCACATGATCTTCCGCCGTTCGGTCGCTGCTCATTGGGGGGGGGGGGGGGGAGGAGGAGGAGGAGGAGGAGGAGGTTGGGTTGGAAACGCAAAGGAATTTAGACATCCCGAGGACGTTTGAGATCTAGGCAGTTTTCACTAGTGTAGTGATTGGGCACAAGCCATGACACTAATGTCAAGAAACGTGGATAGTATTCCAGCTCAAGTCAAGTACTGATGCAATGTTCGTGTCCGCTTCATTCGTCGCATTCACCTATCGTTAACCAGCGGTTATTTCCGTGACTACGCCAACATCT
Organism: Ixodes scapularis; assembly: GCF_016920785.2. Classification (NCBI taxonomy): domain Eukaryota; kingdom Metazoa; phylum Arthropoda; class Arachnida; order Ixodida; family Ixodidae; genus Ixodes; species Ixodes scapularis. Next base: position 313,928 of record NW_024610079.1, on the reverse strand, counting down.
TGGTTACACGACTACATTATCAAGCTTTGTGATATAAAGAGTAAAAGAAGGAGTCCGTTTCTTTTTCCTAAAAATTACACCATGACAATGAGGCTTCTGGTTGCGTGGCATGGAATGCGTGAAACTTGTGCTGTATTTCTGTCATCTTGTATGTGCGAATCATTCAAAATTTTAACTCAGTATTGTTTCATGGCCTCCTTTAAGGTGGAGATTACGTTACCTATGCGTGGAAGCCATGTAATTCTTGAGAGATAGCATGGTTTCACAAGAGGGTTGTTTGTGGTTACGTTTAGCACTACTGTCCTGTCGCTCTTGTATGCCTGTTTATTTCGGCCGACTTGCCCAAAACCCCATTGAGAGCTAGAGCAAAAAAGATATAATCCTTTCATCTCAATCACAGTTTGAAATGAGTAAGTACATGTTTAAAACAATCGTGGTAAACTTAAGGCTGAGTCATGCAAAACGGCGCAGTTTGAAGTTAGTTACGTTTAGTCTGAAATATGCTCCTATTTGTGTGTCTAGGGATCATAATTTGATCTATGTCATCTTTTTAAGCAATACGGTTAACGAAGAGGAACATTAATCTTTGTGAAGTGGAAATTGGTTTTCCTCGACCTAAAATGTTAGCTCACCTGCCGCTCGACGTTCACCTGCTGAACGACAGTGTGTACATGAATGAACATTAAACTAGGATTACTATATTGCTCAACTTCATTTAACATTTAAATTTACTCATTACGCTTCCAACCATTGTCAATCATATTTTTTTATGTTTTCACCTTTCTAATTTTTAATGTACGTTTTCAGGCGATGACGTGGTGGACGTAGAGGAGTTTTGCTATGTACTCGAACACTTTGGAATTCCTGCGAGACAATCAAGACAATGCTTTCTCATCATGACTGAGGTAGGATCTTCTAATGGCAACTACCAAATCGTTTGTTTGGTCTTAAAAAGTGATTACTAAACTTTGATGCCCCGCGCATGTTACCAAAATAGTTTGTTTTAACGTACAAATAGCTAAACAGTACGTATATATTTTTTACGTCTTGGGGCTGGGGTAAGCATAATTAAAGCATAATGAGAGTATCCATTATATTTTCATTACATATACTAGAGTAAAACAAGGTAGTTTCTGAGAGTAAAATTGAAGGAGGGAACTTTGCGGGAGTAACAGACTCAATATAAAAACTTTAACATGTAATTTAGTCAAGGTTTTTCAAACATACGCACTCAGTGTTTGTAGCCTAATAATGTAGTTGAAATTTTTACCGTTTTCCAACCTTCTTTGGCAAGTGTCCAGTGAAATGTCTCTTAAATTAGAACACTGAATGTTGAATTTCTACGTACTGGAAATTTTCATTATTTCTGAAGCGTGTACCAAGGACGCATGCGCCTTCCTCAGATGAAAAATTAAAAAAAAATAGCAAATGTTTGCAGACTTTTTAGATGACTTAACATCGTGGCCATATAATACCTATAGACGATTTATTTTGCTTTGCCAAACCACTTTTACGATCTCCATTTTATAAAGAACAAATCGTATACCACCAGCTTTTGCATGCAAATACTGGATTGAAAAAAAGACAGTATATTTATAATAAAAGCTTATTTATTTAATTATTTACGAGAATCCTCAGTACCCCGACATTTGATGAGGGAAGGGATCGGTTAGGAAAGAAGAATACTCGTATTAACGTTACACGTGCTATCGGCAAGGCCATTCAAGTCGGTAATATATTAAACTAGCACTGCAGCTGTAAATAATGGTAGGCCGCGGTGGCATTCTTGGTCCAGGCAATCTTGCATACCTGTTTCGGCCTTGTAAAAGATAAATTAGTGGGCTGAGAAAAAATAGCATTTTAAAAGAGATGGATAATATAATCTAACTAAATAGGCAACGATGTAGGGAAAAGTCATGGAGGGTTAACTAAGACTGATTGGGACACAAATGCTTCGGTAATCTTTCTCAGTAACATATTTTTACAGTCTAGCTTTGTAACGCCAGAATGACGCAACCAGTAGACTTGAGAATGCTCTGTAACGGAACCAATAAAGGTTTCTCCCCTTGTAATAAATAATTCTTCCAAGGCACAACTCCAGAGAGAGGCTTAAGCAGGAAAAGTATCAACAACCGGAAACTCGTTGTAGTAACCAGTCTTGTAGACAATTGGACGTATCAGATAAAGTTGATGGTGACGTAGCACTACACTAGTAGACCAGGACGGAAGGAGTAATTTGGCTTTCTACAGTCGTGTCACATTTCACTGCCTGTTCAAACACGTATTGCAAAGAACTACCACGTCTAGACAAGTGCTCTGGGTAATCGGGTTCTACGAATCCCAGAGAGCAGATTGCTTGGTCCGACAGAGACGTAGCTACCTGCACTTTGTCAGCTCAGCGGTGGCTGGGGTATTGCTTCTAAGCGCCCCGGGCGAAATTGCTGGTGTTTTATATTACAACACGAAATGTTCAAGACACCAACTCTTCATCTCCTTTTGATGGCTTTCCATTATCACTTTATTTATTGTCTGCCTTTCTAGGGGCTTTCCTTGCGCTTTGGTTCATAGAACATATTTATAACATTGCTGACACGCCCAGTTTTATTAGAAAGAATATTTTTTGCAAAGGCTTAAAAAAGCTTATGTGTCGTTTTAGACTTTTTAATAATAAGGCACAAAATGTTTGATGCGCTTTTCAGAGGAAGATATGTAGAAAACGAGCACTACTTGCAAAACTAGTGTATTTGTTTGCTTGTTTGTTGCTTGTTTTGAGGTGGTCGCTTTTGTTGTGACGAAACAACATAATTCTCATCTTTCAATAATCCTGGCCCAGTTAAATAAAATTGCTGTTCCGGTCTTCTTTTTTGTGTTATTTTTTTTCAGGAGAATTTTTAAATAAATACATTTGATGCGATGGTAGTGATGATGTAAAATATAACTTGAGCAAAAAAAAAAATAAGAAAAAGTAATAATAAGCCAAATAATAAAAACAAATCCAGAAATTATGAGCAGCAAGGTTCACTGATGATATGCTCGGGTAAAAAAAAAAATCAGTTGCCAACGTCAAAGCAACGCGGTTATATTTATATAATGGCCTTTTAGAACGTATGTTGTACATCTGTTGATTTACTTCAAGGTAGCAATCGACCTTCGTGAATACTACTATGGGACCAGACATAGACAGATATTTTCATGGCTTAAACAAAATTTAAGACGTTTTAAATTTTGAATTTCGGAAGTTTCAAGATAAAGTAGCCAGTGGCTTTGCGAGCTCAAATTAAGAAGTCTCGCCACTGCGTCTGCGCCGAACCCAGGCCGCTTTTGGGGTTTTATGTGCGCACAACATTTTTTTGTTATAAAACTGGCGTAGGTACTTCAACTTGCCGCAAACCCTTTGCGCTAATTTCGCGATACGCGAGAATTTGAGAGAATGCTGAAGCCAAGTCAAGACAAGCTTCGGTCTAATCGGGAATCAAGTGTTTTACGGCGGCTCCCAAGATAGCGGTGTTCTGCTTCGTTGCCGCTCTTGGAGTTGCAATATTTGGTAGAGGAAGACACTGTTCTTTGGCGGGAGGTGCGCGCTACAATCCTATTTGAAGACCAATTCAAGTAAGCAACAATAGCCAGAAATTTGCACCTGACGGCGGAAAAAAATGTACTCGGCTTAAGGAATGCGAGACCTCTCAAGCCGACCCCTTAGGTCTGTTCAAGAGACGTCGTGGTGGTGTTAGATGACACAACCACATGCCTCTGATTAGCATAATCAGCGAAGACAAATATGTTAGTCAAATCTTCTTTTCTTAGAAGGCAGCATGTCGTGAGCTCAATAAAGGTTTGCAACATACCTTGATAGCTTCAGAAACCTGAGATTGTTCTGTTTTGCGCTGGGGTTGAAGGATCTTGTTATAAACTTTGTATTGTAGTCTGTGATACTGTGAGTGCTAAACGTTAACGATAAGGCTGGCTGAAATCGGGGACGTTACTCTGGAACAGGGGTCTTCGAACCCCGGCCGGCGGGCCAGATCCCGAAGTCTTTAGAGCGGCCCGCGTCTTACCGCGGCCTGTCGAATAAAGCCCGACCGCAGCCCACTTCCAGCAGACACGCTGGTAGAGGCGCAAAAATAGTGAGTGTAAAAATACGACGCCGGGACGCGCTCCAGATGCACAAATTAATATACCAGAAAGAAAAACTTTAAAACACGGGTCCTCTCACCATATTATTAATTGAATATTGTCATCGCTAGTATTACCATTCTTATTCCCGTGCTTGATGTCAGTGTAACTAGGCTAAAATTCTACGGAGTTGTCATATGCATTGCGCTTAGTGTCTTCTGTCTCAATAATTTTTGTCAGCATTAGTTTTATAATTTTTATTAGTCTTCTGCAGTGCGCAAAAGTGCTAGAGTTCCCACACGCTTTGATTTATGCCTGGTGAGTTTTCTTGTTGCCATGGATTGTGTAATGTCATAATTATCTGAAGATTAAATTACATTGTGAACTCTAGGTGTTCATCCACCCCGGGGTTTTTAATACTTACTCTAATATTAATTGGTGTTTCAATGCTTATCTAGGTTTTTTATTTTGCAGTTCTTGCTTAGAATTACTGTTTTTTCTCCGGCCCCTCAACACCGCGACAAATAGCTAATCCGGTCTTTTGGCCAAAATGTTTGGAAACCCCTCATTAAGAACTTTACGATTTCCAAGTAGCGACATGAAAACAAATTTGAGGAAAGGCACTGTAACTCAAAAACGTTTTAAATTTTTTTTATAAAAGTGTTTGGGAGCTGTGCAATTTGCCGTTGGTGCTTCCTTTCATGCAGAACGAAACCAAGAAACTGGACTACGACTACTTTTGCCAACTGGCTGAAGAGTACTTTAGCTCAGACGACGAGTGCGCCCTCGGAAACTTCATCAGCGGAAGGCTCGACTTCAAGTCATAATTTCATGCGGTCTCGCAGCGTTTTCTAATCTAATGGCTCCATGATTTTTTCTCAAAGGGAATCTCGAAACAAGCAAAGCTGTCTTCTTCATGGTACAACTTGTGCAGTTCCTGGATGTACTTTCCTATAAATGTCCTATCTGAAGAGTGCGTGTCGCAAGTGATTGCGCGTAGTATAACTAAACCGTGAGTTTAAACCTGCCTCTGAGTCAAATATGAGTACCTGATATAGAGTATTAGCGTTTAAACCTGCCAATACAACGAAGTCGCAGTGTTGAAATTAAGCTAATTGAAAGTGTATTCTTACCAGATTGGTATATATTTTTTTTAAGAATTATAATTTTTAGCGTTTCTAGTAACTAGCTGGTGAAACCGCTTACGGCACTTCAGCGACGCTCCAAAACTAAAAGAAAGGGAAAAGTATCCTGCACTTTATCTTGTACCAAATAAATTGTGTCCTCGGTTATTTGATATATATTTTATTCTCGTTTTTAAGATTTCAACTTGCATGTTTGACCTTTTAGTGCACTTTGCAAGTTCGTATGTTTTGTGCCAAAACAGTGCAACTGCTGCCGGTTTTCGACACAAACAAGCCAATCATCGTTCGAACACTACTTTTCGAAGCTTAGAGGCTGTCAATTGTATATAATTTTGTTGTATTCACAGAATTCATCAATGTTCTATATAAAATATATGTTGCATTAAAACTTGGGTTTGGGCTAGTTGGTCCATTTCTGAATAAAATGTTAAAAATCACGAACACACGGGGACAATGAAGAAACACAGACGACAGGAAGCGCCTGTCCTGTCATCCGTGTTTCTCCATTGTCCCCGTTTGTTCGCGCGTTTTAACCTTTTATTCAGCATAAAAGATATCATGCGAAAGCATTCCGTAATAAAATATATAGGATTATATATTTTCTTATTGTGTCTGAAACACGTTGCCTCACAGTAATACAAATATATCAACGCGCGCACCTGCTCGAGAACGAGCTGGAGAAAGCAGATGCAAAATGATAATACAATGAATACAATTCAATAAAAAAAAATCGCACTCAAGGCAGCACCAAAGCGTGATCGCTGGTTTTACGCAATGAATATGTCGATAATAAAATCTAAATGTATGTAAACCACTTAGCCGTAAGCATTTTTCTGGACATATATAAACCCCTTACTGGTAAGCATTTCTCTATTTCGCTACCATCTATATTGGAGAGAGACAAGAAAGTGAATCTATCATATTTTAACTCTGTCGTGTGTTTGAGCCACTGAAAGTAATATATGTTATTTAAAGTTAATATAGATACAACTCCCACAAGAAAGCTTTGAGTTCGTATGCTTGGAGAACGACGCGAGGTTTTTTTGTTTTTTTTATTTAGAAGGGCACGAGGCTTCTTCACTTTTAGCGAGCAATAAAACACCGAACCGTTGATAGGAATTTTGTTTTCTAAGGTTTAAGAGTAAGCGATCGTTTTCTTTTTCTTTTATAAATTTATATAAATAAATATAGTATAATTTAGATATTATAAATGTGTATAATTATGAAGAAATTTAGTGTAATGAAGGTGGATAAAATATAATTATATAAGAATATTAATTTTTATTATAAAGCACTGAACTATTGATAGCGATTTTGTTCTTTGAGATTTAAGGATGGTCAATATATTATAATAAGGTATGCAAGGTGCTAAATAAGAACTGAAATTAAACGACGTAGCGGCGTAAAACAATTATGTATGCTTTTGAGATATTCAAGGTCACACAACACTTTTAAGACAGCATCGCAGTCTAAGTTGATTTGGTTGAATACTAAGGACGTTGAGAAGTAACGGTCCTTCATGTGATGCAGTTGCTCAAGGCCAATGGAACTCAAGGGCTGGTCTAGGTTGTTCCCCTGAGTAGGACGCACTAATTTAAGCGATGCGTCAGGGCTGCTAAGCAACATCAACAACAACAAAAACAATCTTTGGTTTACTTCTCACACAACTCAATCTCAGAGCCCATGGCAGTCTCATCGCTATGATGCCATTCCTTCAGATGTCGTCTGACAGTACCTATACTCCGTTTCAAACATCGCGTGCAACGCTGGGAAAGCTACTGAAGTAGTGCGCATGAAAAAACACAAAAAAATGTGTTACTCCGCGAGATTTCGTGGACGAGCGGTATAAGGCGCAGCTCTGGCGATGCCGACGTCTCGGTGGCAATGGTTCGAATCCACTTAGGGCGCAAAGGTTTTTTTTTTTTTTCTTCCTCGACCTATTTTTTGTGCAAGTGCATATTTCAATTCCTCTTTTTTTTTTTTTCGATTTTTATTGATAAGAAGGTATACTAGGGGCTGGTGTTCCGCTTGAACTTGCGCCGGCCTCGTCAAAACGGAAGAACGGTCGAGATCCAGGGCGTCTCTATTTAAAGCCGTTTATTTACATGGTAGCGTGAAAATCAGAGAGTACCTTGAGAGTGTGGTGGACGGTCCTTTATATCACGAATACTGTGATTAGGGGACCGCACTGCCATTGGTCAGACGGCTTGGCATTCCCTCACGTGATGTGACTTCATGGAAGTTTCCTTCAGAATCGGAATACTCGCCGGTGTATGGAAGAAGTCATCCAGACGGCAGTATCTCGGTGCTCTGGTGCCGGCGCCCCCATGAACCGGGAATGATTCACAATAGACGCGTACACAACACACGGCACTCGAGATCAGGATCGAATGTTGTTTCCTTTTCGAGGAAAGCAGGGGCCTCGGAATACAGGCACGGGCATGTGCGTCGTTTACTTAGCCGACCAAGGTTAAGATGTTTCAGGCAGACGGAGCCGACCAAGGTTACGGTCCCGCAGGCAGAAGAACCCAGACGCTTCGGAATGCAATCACGGGCACCGCCTGCTGTAAGGTCCCGCAAGCAGACGGAGCCGTAGGCACGATTCATCACCGACACAGTTCCTTCTTGAGGCTTGTTTCACTTTGAAGCCATAAGGCCGATTTCAACACCAGAAATAACTGGTGGCAGTTCACAACACTGTCCGCGTGCTCGGAACTTTCACGTTGCGAGGTCTTCGCTTCGGGGACGCCACCTTGCCAGACACTCCGGTGTCGTTACTGACCGTCTCCAGGACCTCACAGACCGACGTCTCCGGGAAACACGTTCTTGAACTCGCGTACACGTTGGCGATCACCTTCTTGCACTTTTGCGAGATCTTCACACAACGAATCTTCGAAAATATCCGAGCAGGAAAAGAAAGCATACCCCCGTAAGACGCCATCTTCTCGAAACCGGCGAGGCAGGAGCAGCCGCACAACCTGAAAACCCGAAGCGAGTGCGAGTGCCGCACGAACGAAAACGGAAAACAATTTGGAGTCGTTTACATTATCTGTTCCTTTTTATTGAAAAAGAATGGTGTTCCCTCGAAATCATAACGCCACTATTAGTTACTAGCTACAAAGACGTACACTTTTCGACTTTTTTTTTTTTTTTCAGGGGCCGCACTATTTTGTGGAGCGAACGTAGCCGCGGTCGGCTGTGCAAACCGGCGCGCTAGCTTTGACTACGTTGCACGCTATGTTTGAAACGGAGTATAGTCTGGAGACAATGGTGGGCGGGGCTTCCCCTTTCATGATTCTCCTGCAAGAAAGCGCGGACAGAGTAAAAGGGCGCATTCGCTGGAAACAATTTATGTCACTTTCAAGCTTCCCGAGACCTTTCTCGGAATGATGGCCAAATAATTTCTGGAAGAAGGTGCTGCCAGACGGTTTTGCTAGAAACAAGCGACGTTTTATTCTAATGCGCCAACTCATTCCTATGTAGGCTTAATACTTTCAAATCATCAGTCGTACACATGTATCGCATTGAAGAAAGCCAACTTCTGACTTGTGTGCATAATACAGACAATCAGCCCCAAAGTATGACTTATAAACCCCGGGATTTTCATTTTAAATTATAAATTGTGGCACATAATTTTACGATAGGAAAGAATGTGTATTGGAAGAGAGCTATTTAGTGTGTGCGTAGCCATCAAGGGCTTACACTACTTTCTAGAAGATAAGGCTTTCTTTAATTTTTAACGAAACCTCCAACCCGCAAATGGCCAGATGTTTGTCCGTCCGTCCGGCCGTGCGTTTTTTTTTGTTAAATTTAGCGGGGAAATTGCCGTCATATGGTTAACTTAACGTAACTAATACCCCAAGTGGTCAAGTTGATGTCATGTGACCTATACGTGAATTTAGTTTCCCCGCTAAATTTACCGCTACAATTTAGTCTTTTTCTAAACAGAGGGTTTCGCCGCTTAGTGTAAAATTGTCGCTTTTTGCCCCATGTAATAATTTAGCTGTTGGCGTCACCCAGACTCCGAAAAATGCAGGGGATGACTCTAGAAGGAATTTGAATTTGGCGGTTGGAGCGCCAGGCTGACAGCTCGCCGACCATTGGAAAACAGTCTACCAGGTGGGAGTTGTGAAATTTGAAGGAATTGGTCTGTCTCTGAGGGGGAAGGAGGCCCCTACGATCCTACAAAAGGACTGCCAAGAGGATTTTGGGGGACTTGGCTTCGAATCAATTTTGAGAGACTGGGAACAAAAGTATCGGGTTTAATTTTGTGATTTTAACTCCTGTTGAGTGGTTTTGTTTTATAATAAAGGTGGCCACACTGGCCACTGTAAAGCCAATCAAAGTCGCCTGTGTCTAGCGGGATTGAACTACTTTTAGTTTTTTTATCAACTTCCCGGGGGCTGCCATCGGGCGAGCACCGTAATCGGTCGTCACCATCCGGACTAGGACGTCCACACGAGGCCGAAAGGACGTTGACTGGCGCAGTCGACGGGATACCGCTGACTTTCTGTGACGGGTTGCGAGAAGAACGCCACGAGGTCAGCTGATGATGAGCCCCGCCAACATCTGAGTGAGAAGACGGAGACAATAGCCTGTTGCGTCGTGTGCGGCGGACGGAGCGGCATCCCAGCGAGAGGCTCCGGGAGTCAAGGGACTCAAGAAGGACGCCACGACGTCGGCTGATGGTCAGCCCCGCCAATATCTGCGTGAGAAGACGGCGGCAATAGCCTGTTGAGTTGTGTGCGGCGGACGGAGCGACATCCAAGCGAGAGGCTCTGGGAGTCAAGAATCCGAGACCGGCGGAAAGAGGCGGCAGAAGGGAGCCACAGACAAGCCCCGGGGAAATGTTACGGCACGCATGACCCTCGTTCTCAGGTTAGACCCAGGGTTGTTTCCTGCGAGGCTCACAATGCCCAAAGGCACAAGATCAGGGGCTAAGGGCGGCTCTTCGGGGGCAGAGGATGAAGTAGGTAGCACGCCGGCAGCTATAACGCTTGAAATTCTTAGCCTCCAACCCGAAATTAAGAATGTAAAGCTGGCCCAGATTCAGGCGATGACTGAAAGGGGCTCGAGGGACTCAACAAAATTAAAAGAGCTCGCGAAAGAACCCCGCGCCGCCCTCGCGCCGATGCAGGAGTTTGCAGCCCTCGCTCCGGCATGGTTTAAGAGCGCTGAGACTGAAATGAGTCCGGAGGAAGACCGCGAAGAGAATGCATACGGCGATGACTGCGGCGGCCGCGAAGTGAATAATGGAAGGAGAGCTGGCGCCGACAAGGCGTAAGCACCCACCGGTGATCCGGTGATGAAGGGAGGCAAGAGTGGGAGCGATGGTGATAACACCAACTCCGGTACCGGCACCGTGTCGTCACCGAAGGTCAGGCCGGCGGTACATCGTGGAGTGACGATCAGGAAGAAGGCTGTGTCGAGCGACTCCGGAAGGAGGAGTCCGGACGCAATGAGCTGCGGGGGCTTCAAGCGCCAGATGGCCACGGAGGAGAAGAGGAAGCCACTTCGGCCAGTGACCAGAGCTCGCACGCTAGGACAGCAGACTTTCAGTTGGAGCTCGGGATCAGCGAGTGTTGTGGAAGCGACCTACTGCGCGCCGCCCCAGGCAATTCTCAGAACGTCTTCGATGGGAACGAGCTGGACGACAAGACGGCCAAGATTAAGAGGGTAGCTAGCAAGGCTACTCAGGTTTTGTTTCGCCGTTTATTTCATTGCCCTGCTGATTAACTTTCCTTTTGCTCTTCAGTCGGCCCCTCGGTATTTTATATTGTACATAATCTTTTTTTTTATAGTTTTATTCTCCGCGATAGAAGTTTGTCAGTCCTCACGTATATCTTGAAACGTGCGGGTCGAGGATCGAAAGAGCATAGAGAAACTGCTGGCGGAGACGCTGAGAGGTATCTGCAGTTTCCTTTCTTGGAGCTTTCTGCATTTTTTTTTTTTCAAGTCGTATAGTTTTTTGTTTTATTTTGAATGTTTATATTGACTAGTGCGAACTTTATTAGGAATAGAGTGCATACTGGTGTCAGCAACCATACTCTAGAGTTTTGAGATTAGCTGTTTTAATTATATCTACATGGATATTGTGGAATCTGGAATGTACAACTCTGGGTGCTGTGTGTCTCTGAAGTGACGAACAGTGGGACTGATGTTGCGCGAACAACAAGTGTACTTGCAGCAATCTTGGTGGGGAGGTGTTAAGTATGTAGAAATCCCGCTTTTTAATTAGGGTGATTTTTGCTAGAAAAGTTGCTCTTTCCAGAGTTGCGTCGGCATTGTTTTTTTGTTCTTAACTTTCTATGTTGGGTTCGGCGTTTTCGAGGGAGCATTGACGGGGGAATCGCGGCCGAGGTAGGAGAGTTTCCCCCGCGGTCGTTAAAAAACGTCTTCGGTTTAAAGACGCGGTGCGGGCAGAACTCCTGCTTGGAGCTGCTTGCGGCTTTCAACCGAGTGTGCCCGTATATGAAGGGTTTCGCCGCTTAGTGTAAAATTGTCTCTTTTTACCCGATCTAATAATATAGCTGTTGGCGCCAGCCAGACTGCGAAAAATACAGGGGCCGACACTAGAAGGAATTTGATTTTGGCGGTTGGAGCGCCAGGCTGACAGCTCACCGACACTGGAGAACAGTGTTCTCATCTGGGAGTGGTGAAATTTGAAGGGATTGGTCGGTCCCTAAGGGAAAAGGAGGTCCGTACGAGCCTACAAAAAAAAACTGCCGAGAGGATTCATGGGGATTTGGCTTCGATTCGATTTTGGGAGACTGGGAAGAAAAGTAGGGGGTTTAATTTTTGGAGTTTAACTCACTGTTGAATTGTTTTGTATCATAATAAACACGACCACACTGGCCACTGTAAAGCCAACCAAAGTCGCAATGTGTCTAGCAGGATCGAACAACTTTTAATTTTTTTTATCAACTTCCCGGGGGCTGTCACCGAGCGAGCACCGTAATCGGTCGTCACCATCCGGACCAGGACGCCCACCCCCAATGAATTTGACTGGACTTTTTGAAGGTGAGTAATTAATGCCAGGTGGTCACGGACCTCACATGGACTTACTGGGCGACGAGGATTTCACCGACTTCGATGTGTGCCAACAAGGACACTCGAGTGAGGTCCTGTTGAATCATCTGATGTGTTGCTTTACAAACGTTTGAGTAAACCAGCCTTGTAGCAGGCTCCACGACGAAGTTACTGGATTAAACAAGAAACCTAAGAAAATAAAGTTGGCAAGCCTAAGAAAAGGTGAATATCCTAGCATGCACGGTGACCACCGTTTTGTTCAAAATATTGAACAAGCGAGTCATTAAAGAGTTCGTTGCAAAAAACTCGAGCAATCCCTACCCTCTTCAGCGCACCTCCACCGTATGATTGGGCTTCACCTAAACCGAGTACGCGACGTAACTCGCGTAGCCCCTGGCCTTTCTCTGTTCGGTGGCTTTGGTTCTCCCTGCTGGCCTCCCTTTCCCTCGATCGCACCATCTCTCCTTCCCACCCCACTTACCTAAAATTCCCTCCGCTCTCTCTTCCCTTTCCCCGCTCCTCCCTTTCTTCATATCGCATCCGGTCTCCTAGGGTGCCCCTCCCTTTCTTCTCCCTGGTCACGTGACACACCAATTGTTTCTCTCCTTCCATCCCTCTGCCCCCTCTCCCAATTCGTCCCTGGCCTTTTATGGCGCATTCACACTGTAAGCAAACCTGAGTTCGCGAACCGGTTGCGGATGCGGTTCGTGAACGACCCCGTTCCGACACACCGAGTGGCGGTTGGCGGTTTTTCGGCAATCACGCGTGATCTTTTGAAACTTGCGTTTGGCAACCCTGTTTTGCAATCCGAAATTCACATTAATCCACGATCCAAAGCCAAAATTTTGCTATGTTCCAAGGCTTGCTATTTTGGCACTCTGAAGATTTTTTCGGGATGTCTGCACGCATAACGCGTTGAGAGAGCGAAAAAAGAGGTCCGCCAAACTCGCCTGTGATTCCCTTGACTTCGCCCACAAGCAAAGTCCAGCTAAGCGCGCCTTGCTGACTCAGAACAGGATGCCTCCGACCTTTTCTTCGAGGTGGACCCTTCCCGCATGAATAGCTGACCTTGTTCTCGGGATAGAGGGCCAGTTTTCCTCCCTCGTTGTTCGCTCTTATCATTTTCGAATTTGTGAGAGGTGGGGTGGATTGTGGTGCGGGGAATGTGTTCGCTGCTAGCCGGTCGTGGCTTCGTTGGTGGCGGACTCTCCTCTCGTCACTCGCACGTCGGCCGAGTCTGCTCTTTGTTTAACATTAAGCTCGAATAAACCCCGTATGAATTACCTCTGCATCGTCTGGTACGTGCACTTTATTTCTTGAGTATGTTCCCTTTATTTTCTTTTGTTGGCAGTAAGCGTTACAGGTCGAGCTAGCGCAGGTACCTTGCCAGTTCCGCGGTAGTGCCTTGGCTGCGCAATCAGGCTCACGACGTCTCTATTGGCCTCCGTGGTGGTCATGCACGGTGTGCTTTCAATAGCTCACTCAACTGTCTTAGTGACTACAAAAGCTGACATCTCGGTCGATCAAGGGCGGGTTCCAACGTTCTACGGGCAGAAACTAACAAAACAGCGAGCTTCGGGCTGTGGCACTTGGAATAATAAACAAATTCTTTATTTATTTATTTATTTATTTATTTACCCTTAAGGTACATGGTACATTTCAGAGGGGAGTGAACACAAAAAAAATGATGGCAAATAAATCAATCAACTAAGGGTGCTGTTACCAAGTGCTTGCTTAAAAAGAGAAACGTTAGAGATGGAGGCAATTGAAGCGGGAAGGCGGTTCCAATCTGCTGACGTACGAGGTATGAATGACGTACTGAATGCGTTAGTGTTGTAACTTGGTATGCCAACCTTATGAGCATGATCAAGGCGAGCTGAGCGATAAGATGGTTCGAGCACGAGGTACTGACGTAAAAGTGAGTTGTGATTGTAGATTTTATGAAAAAAAGAGAGACGAGCACATTTACGGCGGGAAGATAAGTCAGGTAGTGACAGTTATTTTCATAAATGTTACACTGGAAGTAGGATGATAATTAGATAAGATAAATCGAGCTGCTCAATTCTGAATGCTTTCTAATGCAGTGACAAGACAATGTTGGCCGGGATCCCACACAGATGAAGCGTACTTTAATTTAGAGTGGACTAGACACTTGTACATTAGAAGTTTTAGCGATGAAGGTGCTTGAGAAAAATTGCGTTTTAAGTAACCCAACATACGGTTGGAATTAACAACAACATGCTCAATATGGGTATTCCACGAAATATTAGAGGTGATATAGACGCCGAGGTATTTGTAACTGGAAACAGGTGATAGGGGTGCATTGTTAATGTAGTATGTAAGACATGTAGTTTTAGAGCGCGATACTCTCATGGACTTGCATTTATTCGTATTTAATTCCATTAGCCAAGCATTGCACCAGCGAGCAATGTAGTTAAGATCTGTTTGAAGATGAACCATGTCAGATTGGTCAGTGATCTTGCGATAGAGAACGCAGTCATCAGCGAACAAGCAGACTGGTGAAGAAATGTTAGATACTAAATCATTAATATAAATAAGAAACAATAAAGGACCAATGACGGAACCTTGAGGCACCCCTGAATGAACAGACGCTAAAGCAGAATTGTTGTTGTTAACACGCACAAACTGTAGACGATTAGTTAAAAAGGCATTTATCCAATCGAGTATGTGCGGGTCAATATTTAAGACGCGGAGTTTCTGAAACAGTAGAGAATGAGAAACTTTATCGAATGCCTTCGAGAAATCTAAAAAAACACAGTCAGTATAAGAGCCAGAGTCAAGAACCAACTCACCGGTGCGAAGCTCGTTCAATCAATAACTTTTCACTATGGATTCAAGTGACGGGCGTGAACCTCACGTTTCTCCGTTGATTTGCCTGCTGTAATGCTAGGACTACAGCGCCTTGGACGCCTCACCAGCGATAGGTACCATCTTGTCTCGAAAGTAACTGATCAGCGTAGCGTTGCGATTGGTTGCCGCTTTGCAGCTCGTGAAAGTGGTTGGGAGATATCAGTCCTGAAGCAGTTGGCAAAAACGCGCTCCAACCGCTCGGTCCTAGCCGCCTTGCGGCCCCCGCAGGGGGCACCTGTGAAAGCAAGTGTTTGGAGAGTGGCGTTTCACGGACCCCGAGCCATGCGGGTTCGCTCGCCCACGTCTGGCTGTGCGTGGCTTTCCCGTGTCTGGGGAAAAGGGCATCCTGGTGGTTGAGCCAAGTCCGGGGTAGGTTTGGACCCTTCGGGGCGCCCCGGGCGAAAGGCAATATACCACTTCGGCCCCCGCTTTTCATAGACGAGAGTCCTGGTAAGACCCGGCCACGATGATTCAGTCTAGTCGCCACATCTTCTACTACCCCCTCCCTTCTTTCACCCTTGTCTTCTCCTTCTTTTCACTCTTCTCATTTCCCTTCTTTCCTTCTTCAACTCCTTTGGAGGCAAGGGATAACCTTGGGTGGCGAGAGACCCTTTGTCCAGAACCACACTCGATTATAGTTCCTGGGCAGTGCTAATAGCATAACGTCTCCAGCAAAGGCCTTTTTGTTATGGTGCGTTATCTATTCCCATGTTGGGCTCCGTGGTGGGCGGCACACCACAGGTTCCGAACAAACTTCGCCTCTTATGGCAACTCCCCAAACCAAACCCCCAGTTCTGAACGCGCCCCTAAGAGGCATCGTCCCGAACGAACAGTCATAGTGAAAGGTAAAGAAGATGAAACTTTTTCAAGATTCATGGTGATCCACTCCGAGGTCCCTGACAAACCTCTCTCTAAGATGTCACCGTTTCTTGTAGCGAAGGCTCTCGACAGTCAGATTGGTGGGGATTACAAGGCAAAGAAACTGCATTTTGGTGATCTGCTTGTTAAAGTTGCAAAAAAGTCCAAGAGCATTGCTCTTCTAAAATCGACATCCCTAGGTGACATACAGGTAACAGTGAGCACTCACAGAACCCTCAACACCATTTGAGGGGTGATTTCAGATGATCTTCTTTCCAGTAGTGAAGACGAGATCTTGGAAGGCCTGCAGGCGTCTAGAGTAGTGGCTGTCAAACGCATTATGACGAGACGTGACGGTGCAGAGGTGAAAACTAAACACCTTATCCTGACGTTTGAACATCACACGCTTCCTGCACTCGTCAAAGCCGGCTACTTGAATTGTCGTGTCAAACCCTACGTCCCGAACCCACAGCGATGCCTCCGTTGCCAGCGTTTTGGTAACGGGTCGCGCAGCTGTCGGGGGAGGGAGACGTGTGCAAAGTGTGGGAGCCACGACCACGTGGCCGACGTCTGTGAAGGTTCATTTTGCTGCGCGAACTGCAGGTTTCCTCACCCTGCTTACTCTCAGTCCTGCCCGCTGTGGCGATAAGAAAAGGAGATCTTTACCTCACGAGCCAAAGAGAACTTATCGTACCCTGAAGCAAAACAAAGGTTTTCCTTCATTTCCAAAGGTACCTACTCCGACGCGGTGCGCAGGGGCCCTGCACCACGTACGGAGTCCAGGGTCACTCAGTCCTCTTTGGGGACTTGGCAGGCCCTTCTCAGGCCCCGAAACAACCTGCGGAGAAGCAGGGTGCCCCAGGTAACGCTGGGAGCACACAGACTCCCCAGTTGATTCAGGCACGACCTCCGGCTGACGGGCAGACTCGTGCCAGTGGCGCTTCTCAAGGTGGAGAGCGAGGCCGACGTTCCAATCTCTCGGAGGCGGCCCGCCTTGTTACGGTGCAACAGGGCCCACCTGCTGCTCTATCAGTGACAAAAGACGTTGAAAGCGTGAATGTGGGAGGGTCCCGGCCTGGTACGTCGAAGGCTCCTTCGGCGGGGTCTGGCCGTGGCCGGAAACTCGTGGTCCAGGTCCCCGACCACGTCGGAACTGGCAAACCTGCGTCCAAGGTTCAGGATGCAGTGGGAGCTGTTGACATTGCCGACTCTTCAGCTCCTTCCTCGGATCAGGAGGACATGGAATGGCAAACTGCTAAATCAAAACAAAAAGGGAAAAAGCCGGTGGTTCCTCCTTAGTGTGTAGCAGATGCAGAATTACTTTTATTCATTTATGAAATCTTTTATCCTTTAAAATGGGCTCTGTAATTATTCAGTGGAACTGCCGTGGATTATTCACTAATCTTGCAGATGTTGAGTTACTTTTAAAAAGAGTTTGAGACATCTGCCTTATGCTTGCAGGAAACACACTTGAATACATCTCACATTAACTTTCTGAGACGCTACATTGTGTTTCCAAAAGACCGCACTAGCACGTCCATTTCTGGTGGCGGCGTTTCGGTGGTGCTTCCAAAACATATTCCGTGTGCAGAGGTTCCGCTTCAAACGCCACTCGAAGCTATCGCTGTTCGTCTCTTGTTGCATAAAGCCATAACTGTATGTTCAGTGTATTTTCCACCTTCTCTTTCTCTGAAGGGACAAGATCTCGACTTTCTTTTAAGCCAGCTTCCAGAGCCCCTTCTTTTACTCGGTGATTTTAACGCACATAGTACCCTCTAGGAAAGTGATCATACAGATACACGTGGAAAGATAATCGAATCCATATTATTTTCACAGACACTATGCATTTTTAATACTGGCCATCCTTCATATTTTACTCCTTCATCCTTTTCATCTGCATGCATCGATCTTCCTATTGGCAGTGCATATCTGCTACCCGATGTTTCATGGACTGTTGATCAGAATCCCCATAAAAGTGACCACTTCCCCATTATTTTCAAATGTAACGACACTCCGCAGTCTTCACCTACGCGCCATCCACGCTGGAAGTTTGAAAAAGCAGAGTGGAGCCCTTTTAAGCAGTCGTCACTCCTGGCCTGTTCTCGCCTCGATCATGTTTCGATTAATGAGCTCAACCATCTTTTAACATCCCATATTCTCACTGCAGCGTCACTCTCAATCCCTCTGTCATCTGGACAGCTCCCTAGACGACCGAAGCCATGGTGGAATGAAGACTCTAAAGAGTGTCGCAAACAGAAAAAACAAAGCTTGGAGTGTTCTAAGATGATATCCAGCTCGGCATAACCTGATATCTTTCCGAAAAATGAAAGCTGGTGCTGGGTACATTCGTCGCAAAGCGAAACGCGAGAGCTGGCAAAAATATGAGTCCTTTATCAATAGTAGTACTTCTTCCAAGGAAGTATGGAACAGGATTCATAAAGTAAATGGCTCATATCATGCTTTCACTATTCCACTTCTTTCCAGAAATGGAAAATGTCCAAGCAATCTTGAAGAGCATTGCAACATCCTTGTTGAGCATTTTGAATTCATTTCCAGCTCGCAGCATTACTCGCCTGCATTTCTGCAACATAAAATAAAAGCTGAAAGTACGGTACTGAAAACATCCGGTGGTGAACGCGAAGCTTTTAATGCCCCCTTTACCTTACATGAACTGAACATAGAGCTCGAAAACTCTAAGTGATCAGCACGTGGTCCAGATTGCATTCATTACTATATACTTCAACATCTCTATCTTTCCATACTTTATATTGTTTTATACCTTTTTAATCGCATTTGGTTTGACGGCTACTTTCCATGTGAGTGGAGAATGGCAACCGTTATACACATACTCAAGCCCGGTAGGAAGCCATCCTGTGCAGCTAGTTATAAGCCTATCGCTCTTACTAGCTGCCTTAGGAAGACTCTTGAACGAATAATTAGTAGAAGGTTGATGTGGTTCCTGGAATTAAATAAACATCTAGATGTGAACCAATCCGGGGATCGGTCGTCTCGGTCCACTCTTGACTATTTAGTACGGCTGGCGACAGTCGTGCATGAGGCTTTCGTTCATAGACAACTATGCCTATCTGTGTCTTTCGACCTCACAAGAGCCTACGATACAGACTGGCGCTTTGGAACACTGAGGAACTTGTATGATATGGGTATCCGTGGTCGAATGCTTCGTACCATTGAGAGCTACCTCAGCAGGGGCACCTGTCGTGTTCAAATAGGAAGAGCTTTATCTAAAGTGTTTGTCCAGGAAAATGGCGTTCCTCAGGGAGGCGTTCTTAGTGCCACTTTGTTTATTGTCAAAATGAACTCCCTTGAATTGGCTATCCCCCCATCGGTGTAATATTCACTCTATGTAGACGACCCTCGGATCTCTAAGTCGTCTTGCAATTTGTCACAAAGTGAGGGACGAATTCAGCTAACTATCAAAAGCCATCAACCTGAGCCAATCAAAATGGGTTTAAGTTTTCCTCAGATAAAACAGTTTGTGTGTGCTTTTCTCGGAAACGCGCACTACTTCCAGAACCTGTTCTTGCACTAAACAATGCCACAGTTTCTGTGAAGCCTGAGCACAAGTTTCTGGGTCTTACATTTGACAGCAAACTAACATTTGGTGCCCATATTAAGAATCTAAGACTAAAAGCTCACAAATCAATTAATATTCTTAAAGTCCTGTCCCACCGATCCTGGGGTTCTGACCGGAGGTGCCTTTTGAGGATATATCGCTCGATAGTGCGATCACGATTAGACCATGGCAGTATTGTTTATGGTTCAGCTAGGCCTTCCTTTCTAAAAATGCTGGACCCTATTTATCATCTTGGGCTGCGATTGGCGACAGGTGCGTTTCGCACGTTTCCTGTGCCAAGTCTGTTTGCAGAGGCCAACGAGCTGTCTCTTGAGAAGAGATTTTCACTGGGCTTTACGTATTTCCTGAAAGTCAGGTCCATCTCTGATAACCCTGCGCGAATGGCTGTGGAAGACATGCGCTCTGAAAGGGTGTTTCAAAACAAAGCCACAATTGTGCTTCCCTTCTGTTTGAAATTGAAAAGTGGCAGTAAGAACACGGGACCCGATTGGAGGCCCCCGGTAGTGCAGTTTACTGTTGCGGGAGCACCTTGGGAGCACCTTGTTATTAAGTGTGACCTTTCACTCACGCGATACAAGAAAGCTGATACTCCTAATGGTGTGTTTCTTCAGGAATTCTTAGCACTGCAAAGTCAGTATTTCGAATATGTAAGCTTCTACACAGATGGTACACAGACGGAATCTGCTGTTGGGTGTTCCATGATTGGCCCGACAGTTCAACTTGTTAAGCGAATCAACTCCTCTGCTTCTATTTTTGCAGCAGAGCTCTATGGTCTGCTTCTTACCTTAGGCTTCATACTTGATAAAAAGCTCTCTCACTCCATCGTATACACCGACTCTCTCAGTGCGTTGCATGCACTGTCTTCACTAACACCCCTCAAGCACTTTCTGCTCCTTGAACTGCGAAATAAGGTTGTTGCTGCCTCAAGACAGGGACACGAAATAGTATTTTGCTGGATTCCCAGCCACGTGGGCATTCCGGGCAATGAGGCAGCAGATCGCGCAGCAAGTACTTGCGTAAAGCGAACAGTTGACCTCCACAGCATTCCTTATGCAGACTACAAAGGCCTTCTCAGGCGTCACGTTAAGTGCAAATGGCAGGCTGGATGGGACCAAGAAATCGGCAACAAGTTGCACATGATCAAACTTTTTTTGAGCGAATGGCAGAGCGCACGCCACCAGGAACGCTTTTTTGAGGTTGTCCTTTGCCGCCTCGGGATTGGTCACACTCATCTGACTCATGGCTACCTCCTTCGTGGGGAAGATGCCCCCACTTGTGAGCAGTGTGACGATGCCTTAAGCATTTTTCATATTCTAGTTGAATTTCCTGCTTATCATGAAGAACGGCTTTTGTATTTTTCGCAACTGTATCAAGAACAAGTCCCACTACACCCAGCTCTGCTCTTAAGTGATGATTCTCTTGTGACGCACACTAATGTTTTCAAATTTTTAGATAGTATCGGCCTTCTACAACGATTGTAGCTTTCTTAGCCTACAGATCATGCCCATCACCCTTTTACCTTTTGGTACCCCATTACCATCTTTTATCTAATCACTGGCTACTAAAGCCTCTTTTTTCTCTCCAAACCTTTCCAGCAATAGTCTCGTTTTTGGCGCTCTATGGCCTAAGTAGCTTTTGCGCCATAGACACCAAATCAACCGACCAACCAACCAACCACCTTGCGGTTGAGAACGCGCGGATCCGCTTCGCGTTTGCGGACCCGCTTCGCGTTTGCGGATCCGCTTCCAGAGTGAAAGCGCCATTTGAGCGAATTAGGGTGGCCATGCGGTAGGTATATAAAGGGGAAGTGTTGGTGTCAGAGGAAAGGAGGGGAACACGTTTCGACCAAACGGCCTTCTTCAGGCATTCCAAAATGGAAGATGACAGATCAAAATATATATACCACGTATATACAAAAGGCGGAGGTAACACGTATCAGATGGGGCGTCATAGAGTCAGAGTGGGAGGAGGGAAAGTCTTCGAGTAAGGTTCAGGGGGTCTGAAGTCAACAAGAGGAGGAATACGGGCGGGAGGAAGCTTAGAGCTCCCCGTGACCCCGCAAATTATAAAAAAAGAGAGAGAGAAAGGAGCGTTGTAAAAGGGGAATGTCTAATAACAGAAAGGAAAATTCTTGTTGAAACTGGAAGGGAACTCTGTCTTTAGTTTAAAAATTAATCTGTTTTCTTTTTCTGCGTGAGATTGGTCTATGGAAGCCTCATTTGACGACGCATACTGGCATGTTGAGTTCGGAGTGATCCGTGGTGGAGAAGTGTTTAGATACGTTTCTGGAGGGGTCATATATAAGTTGGCCCGCTCTTTCTGCATGACAAGTCTGTGGTGTTCTCGAAAGCTTTCGTGGAGTCGGCGGTCAGTTTCGCCGAGATATAACGAGGTCGGACAGAGTGTAGAGAAAATAATGTATACCAGCTTTGAAGATTTACAGGTGTGATTGTCAGCGATTCTCATTAGCAGGTTGGGAGGAGGGCCGGCGTGTTTGCAGGTAAAGGCCGGTTCAAACAGACCCGGACTGAAAACCCGGGCGCCGGAACCCGTAGTGACGTCAGCGCTCCCTCCGTTCGGGCGGTGACGTAAATACGGCTTCCGGCACCCGGATTGAAGAGTTGAAATTTTTTCAACTTTCTCCTGCCCGGGTCGTGACGTAAGTTTCCGTATTTTCTCCGCGGCCAATCAGCGCGGCGCGCTTCCCTCCTCCACCCTCCTTGCCACAGGCGTTCACGTTGTTCCGCGTGCGAATGCCTCAGTCGCTCCGTGCTTGCTTGCAAGACAAGCTCCGGCAATGAACTTCCCGCCCGTCTCCGACGTGAGGAAAGCAGCTGAGGCTGCAAAGAGGAGTGCCGCTACGTTTGACGTACCCGAGAAAGCCTATGGACTAGTTAGCTAGTTCAGCGGTACCCCTGGATCTACGACAGGTATCGTAGCGACCACAAGGACCGGGACAAGTGAAAGAACACGATACTGCTTTTAATAATTTATTGACACGGTTTCGGAGACACGGGAGGTGGTTGCAACCCGATAAAACGGCATCTTCAATGCAAATATCAGTAGCGTTTAGAAAGGCCGTTTGTAGAGACAGGCAGTGGTTGGCTTGCTGCCTGCAAAGAGACCGGAAAGGCAGTGGGATGTTATTAATAAGCGAATGTGCTAAGTTTCCAGCTTTGAGGGCATGCTTGGTCACTACCATTGCAATGAAGCAACTCATTTGTTCATTTTTTTTTTATACACAATGTTCTACCAGCCTCGGGCACTCCGCGACCGACAAATTCTCCTCCCCCCGAAACAAAATCCTGGCTACGTGCCTAGCTGCAACCATTGTCCGTGCGGGCTACATCTGACACTTAAAATGTTAAAAAGGTCAACGACACTGGTACGCGCTGTAGACCAGTCTTTAGGCAGTACTGTACGACCGCTAGCCAAGGGTCTTTAACACCCGTCACGCAGTAGTGAAACACGAAGGTCTGCTGGTACGATGCTCATCCAGATCGAAACGGGCAGGGGTGGGGAATGAACCCAAGATCCCTGGGTTCTGCAGCGCGAGCTTTCGTGCAGAAAGCTTGTAAGCACACATCCTAGCTAGCACAAAGGACAAGAAAGCTTAACGGGCTACCCTCATACATGCACTCAAAGGAGCACAACACCGTGACCAGATTTAGTGGACCGAAAGAGCGTGTCGTACGAGCTGCACATGTGCATGCCATTGCTATTTTTTTATAGCACAGACGCAGTAAAATTTGACAAGCATGTGACTGTTACGAAAGCTGCTCTCGTGATCCTGCCGCGTTAAAAATGATATAAACGTGCTTTCACTGCGAGAGCGCACGCTCCAGGTGAGTATTCCTGCGAGCGACGCGCGAGCCTATGTGGTACGCCACTTGATATATAACATAAAAATAATCCAAAATAAAAAGCAGCACACCCTACCTTGCTCATGACATTCGGAAGCACTCAAAGAATTCCCGGCCGTCGGGGTTCTTCGAACATCTGTCTCACAATACTATAGGACCGTAGTCTCACGATGGTGGCATACTCGTCGAGCATTTTTCGAGGCTTCATGAGCTCGCGGACGGCCTTTCGCTTCTTCTTTTTCTTCACGCTCCGCAGGTACTGCTCACACGCAGCCGCGAAAGTAGTCAGCCGACGCCAGGTGATAGTTCTTGCATTTGTGACGCACATCGCTACACAAAGGTTCATAAGTGTGGCAATTCGAGCTTCGTAGCCGGGATCCTGCCGAGACGACGCCATCACGAAACAAAGCGAGTGCCGCGGTGCCGCCGATGCCGCTCTAGACGGAGCGCGTCGCGCGCCCGGGCTACAGGCACCATACCCGCGCTGCCCGGACTGCCCGGGCGACCACCCGGCTTGACGACAGCCGCTGATTGGTTGCCTGGGGAGCCGCCGTGACGTCAGCTACCGTATGCGGAGACCCGTGTCGCGCGCCGTTCAAACCAAACCGTGACGTCAGCGCCCGTAAACGGGAGCCGGAAGTGATTACGTCAGTACGGGTTCCGGCTCCCGGGTTCCGTATTCCGAGTCTCTTTGAACCGCCCTTTTCGGGGCGCCGCACGACATGGTTCCGGGGAGCAAAGTCGGAGGTTTTGTGGACGGGTTGCTGCGTACTAGAAGGAATCAAAAGTTGGGCTGTGGACAGTAAGTTAGCGCGGGTTCTTTAGACACAAATTTCGTCTGCGAGTTAGCGCGGGTTCTTTAGACACAAATTTCGTCTGCGAGAGGGGAAGTGGCGTCCAGGATTAGTTATCCGAGCCTAGGTGTGGTGGGATAGAACGTTAAGATGAGAGGGTTGCACGGTGCTTTAGATCTTGATTGGAAGAACAGGCCCGGGCGTCGTGCCAGGAAATGTTAGACACGCGTCTGCTCGCATTACGCAGAAGGCCGAGTGGGTAACCAGGCTCAATAAAGAAGGTGGTCATCGTCTAAAGCTAATGACAAATATTTAAGTCTTCACTGAAGTTCCCACGGAGGCGGAGAAATTGTGAGAAGGAAATAAAGTTGATTTGGGATCTGCGATGATTCTTGGAGTAAAAATTGTAGCTTGGGCTCTCGGTGGGTTTATAATACACAAAGGTGTGGAACTTGTGACCGTCACTTTAGTTATTTCAGGTCTAGGAAGTTGACAGAGGATTTCGATATCAGTGAGGTAAAGTTGAGGGAGGCGTGGGCGTTGCAGACTGCATTGGTGAAGCGGTCAACTACGGGAGGCGGGCCATAAAACAAAGTGGGTAATGATTAGTGGATTCGA
Source organism: Ixodes scapularis (assembly GCF_016920785.2). Classification (NCBI taxonomy): domain Eukaryota; kingdom Metazoa; phylum Arthropoda; class Arachnida; order Ixodida; family Ixodidae; genus Ixodes; species Ixodes scapularis. The sequence goes on along the minus strand of NW_024610079.1, from coordinate 289,042 downwards.
CACAGCGCACAAGAAGCGAAAACAAATTTGAATGGTGTACACGGGACAAGCGCTTACTCTCAACTGATTTTTTTTGCTTTTTTTTTTTTAAAGAGACATTGATGTATACCACAGCATTCCATACCATCACGGCCAATTCAGCTTGTGTCGAGGTACATATTTCTTTGTAATGTAGAATGACCGATGTTCGGCTTAAACACTGCCCAGTGCCTTTTTTGTTATATTGTAGGCCTCTAAAATTTCCCTAGTCATCTGATCTCCCCCCCCCCCCCCTTCCAGCAATAGACCATTTGCAATATCCCCCGAGAGCCCCGGCCCGCGCTAGAGGAATCATGGGAACGGTGTTCCTTTAGCTCCCTAGTGATCGGTCATTTCTACCCAATCCATGGTTACATAGCTTATGAGCGTAATTCGGGATCACCCTGCACTTGCGCCTGATATACCCCAAGGATTTATCATATCGATTTAGGAACTTCTCCTTAATTTCAGCGTTTTTGATACTGTGCATGCGGTCCACCCTTCAACCTGGAGGAGCTGCAGAAATCTTTTAAATCATTATCATTCTCGTACGCTTCAAAGACGCTGATATTATGTTAGAAACGCTAAAATGCGAGCTAAATCCTCCGAGCTAAATCCTAATTTTTGTTGTTGTGAATTCTAGGCTTTTTAAGCAATTCCTGATAAAACAACAATCACGAAAATGACGATATTATGAGAGATTTCTGCAGCTCATCCACGTTGAAAGGCGGATCGCATGCGAAGTATAAAAAATGCTGACATTGACGAGAAATTTTAGAAGTTATATGACACGTCCTTGGGGTATATCAGTCGCTTGTCAAGGGTGACTCTGAAATACGCTGAAAAACTGTGTAACCATGAAGTTGGTCGAAAATTAGCGGTCACTAGGGAGCTGAGAAACACAATTCCCATGATTTCTCGAGTACGGGCCGGGCGCTAAAGTGTATTGTGACGCAATGGAAGTCGGGCTGGTATCCGAAATCTGCTTAATGAAGCGGCAAGTGCCCCAACCGCTGTTAACCGCAGCCATCAAGCCTGCTCCCAAAATCTTTCATTTATACATCGGCTCGTTTTATAAATCAATTTCCAGACCGACTTCCATCACGCCACAATTTCTGGGAAGGGGGGGTAGTTCAATTGAATAGGAAAATCTTGGAGGCCTACACAATCAAAAAAGAAGCGACTCGGATTGTGTAAGCCAAACATTGGTCATTTTACATAGCAAAGAGATATGTTATCTGGACAAGTGCTGAATTGGCCATGGGGGAGTGGAATGCTGTTGTTAACTTCGGCGTTTCTTTAAAAAAGACTTCAGTTGAGAGTAAGCTCTTGTCCTGTGTCTTGTGCGCTGCGTTGAATCCACTCTTAAAGTGCGCCACTTCCCCTCCCTATCAGCCTCCCTACGCTTTCTATCTTCCCCCTTCCCTCCTTCCCCCTCTATCTCTTTTCCTTACCCTACGCTCCTCCTCACCGCTACGTGCACCCTCGTACAGTGCCTCCCTCGCTGGTCGCGTGACACATACAGTGATGGTGAATTAGGTGGTCATTTATCTCCTGTGATATTGATTCAACAGTGCCCCCCTGTTCAGCGCCAGAGCTTCTTGAGATCCTTTTCAGCCGATCACTTGCGCTGGGCTAACATTGCTCTTATATTCTCGGACCAGTCACGGAAGCAAAACATCTTGATATTAGTAATATATAAGAAACAGATTTTACAGCGTACGATGGGTGATTGAGCAGAATTTATGCTCGCAACGTGAATAAATGATGGCTGTGACGGAATATAAACTGTTCTGCGCATCGGTATGTAAAAAAAAAAAATATATATATATATATATATATCAGCAAACGAATTTATTTTGGCGGAACGGAACGGAAGCCAATGTTTGAACAGAGTTGTGAATTGATCGCGTTTTCGACATTTATTGCGTTGCGATAGGGGTCGTGCCTACGGCAGTACGGGCAAATAGCGAAGTGACAATAAACCGCATTTTTTAAGGCGGAATATTGTGGGTGCTTGCACAATATTCCGCCTTTAAAAAATGCGGTTTATTGTCACTACACCCAGAGGGCATAGCACGTATCGCCATGTGACCCAAATCATAGTGCATTATAGTCGGCTCTCCATTCGTTTCAGAAGACAAACCATTGAAATTCTCTTTTACCGCACCTATAAATTCATTGAAGCGCCCACAAAACACTGTAAAAGAGCGAAAATAACTACTCGCTGTTCTTTTCTTTTTTTTTTTTTTTACCGGTTAGGTTTGGCGAAATTACCGCCGTGATATGAATGATATCGTAAAAGCACTGGGAATACTTCCACACCAAGTTTCCTTGACACGGTCGCAAGCGAATGTCGTTCCATCCATTGTAATCCTCGCACCGTCGAACGCACAAGCACATTGTAGAACGAGGTATTCATCGCCGTCATGCCGGACCCCGTACACCACAGCAGATTACTAACGGCCATTGACAACAAACTCAGGTAATATCCATCCAAGTACCATGTGAAGCCTGCACTGCTCCGCACTCTGGCGGCCAGAGACGCAGTGCCGGGGAGCGCTCTGCGTGGAAAGAACCAGCCAATCAGGCCACCGCACTCCCTTTCACCACTCGATCTCGCGCTCTCAGGGAAGAGGACTCGAGAGCGCGCAAAAAGAACCCCCCAAATTTTCTATCAGTTTCCCTAAAATTGTTTAAAAACGGGTTCTTTCTTCCCGGAACGTATAGTCAACGTATGGCCACACAATTTAAACAATCGCTGATAAACACTGCATTTCCGCGTTCCAGGACTTTGAAGGTAACGGTTTCTGCAACATTTGTGAAGCATTAAACTATTCTTAACAGAACTCACCAATCCCAAATTTTTACGTTCGTCCGTCCTTTTGTCCGTCCGTGTACTTCCCGTTAAGTTTAGACGGGAGTCTAGATTGGTGATTAGGTCACGTGAACTGAGGTCACGTGAATTAAGCGTGAAAATGTTTCTTCAATAAAGCCGTCGTTGAAATTGGTGTCACGTGATCTGATGTCACGTGAACTCTACATCAAGTCAGTTTCTCCGTTATATTTAATGGCAAATTTGATATTCACGCGACCTGACGTCACGGGATTCATATACTGTCGGTTTCCCCTTTGGGGGTACCACTTAGAAACACAGAAGGTTCCTTGGGCCCGGATAAAGACGTGTTTATTAGCTCAAATGCCATGCGCTTGCCCGAAAGCCAACAATGTTGGAGAGATGACGGCGCTGTCTCTTTTGACAGGATCACCAGTCGGAGTCCGCTCTGCCGCTATTGACAGTATCACGGAGGGGGAGGATCGGTAAAAGAAAAGAAGGCTCCGTAGAGCAGAGCCTTCCCCGGCGAGAGTCCTGCCCGTTGGATTAGGGCCGTCTTATATAGGTTGCGGGAATGGACGCGCCCGGGCTGGGTCGGATGTAGGTTGGCGCCCCGGAGGGGCGGACGCGTCGAAGTCATGACACTGAGGGGTGTGCGTTCGGCAAATCACCCGAGAAGGGCGAGAAAAAGCCTTCCACAAGGGAATACGGCTTCACCCTTGCATCCGGGACGCGCCCCCCCATCGCGACGTCCCACGGCCTGCCTGAGCTAGGCCTAGATAGGAATGCGAGAAACCCGTGGTTCCCACAATACACAAATTTAGTTTCCCGCTATATTTAGCAAAACAGGTGACGTAAATTCTCCTGATGTCACATGACCTATAGACCGTTCAGTTCCCCGCTAAATTTTGCAGGGAAATCGACGTCACGTGTCCTAAACGCTTCCAGTTTTCAGGCTAAATTTGGTGGGAAAATTGACGACACGTGACATATTATTTCATTTTCTTTAATATATAGAACAATTTCACCAACCGTTAGAAACATTTGAGAACTTGAGCAAGCCTCTTTGGGTGCCACCATAACTTTAGTCCACTGACGCGGTGGAAGAGCGATGGCTGGGCGTAAACGCAGGCTCAAAGCCTAGATGCCGCCGTCGCCTTGTTCCCTCGTGGTCGCACGGCACCGCCAGAAGAACCAGAAAGGTTCCGTGTCTTTTTAACTGGAAAGAAGCATGAATATGCTGTCCGACTTTTTTTCGGTCCCTAGTATTTAAACACGCGCCCCACTAGAAGGGGCACCGGCTTGTCTGATGCTTTTGGCACAAAGTTCATTTACAGTGTTTAGGAGGGAATATTGTAGGATATCACCACAGGTACAATTTATATTTAGCAATAAATTACAGGTTAATTAAACCCTTTTCAAGCCGAGATGCTGTTCAGGGGCACGCATGTTAGTGGCGGGTTTGATTTACATGTGTGTGTGGTTTCGTTCATGAACACGCCTCAGGAAGACACAATAAATGTTGCGCACTCTTTTGTGCCTACATTTATCCGTGTAACTAGAAAGCGCCGCCAGTCTGGTTGTTAAAAATAAGCCTATCACTTAGTGTAAGCTCTTGCAACATTGAAACTTGGAGAGTTTTCTGACAATCTTGCTATGCAACATTTGCCCCTGCGGACATTATGATCACGTTGTTCGTGTTTTGTGGTGCATTGCGCGTCGCACAGCTTATTTTTAATTGTTCATATGATGGTCTTCTACTGTGGGCATGTTTCTATTCGATCACTAGTTCACCCATTGTATATATGCTTCATCAATGTTAGTTTTTGTCGTGCTTCTGTTCTTTTGTTCTACGTTTGACCCAGGTTTTAAAACATTTGGTGGCATCATCTCTCAAGCCTTCTCTTTAGGTCTCTATGCTTGAGGTGCCTGTACCATTAACCCTGGTGGATTCTGCGAGCGAGAGAAGGCTATGAGAAGAAAGCTTGTTAATTTATCTCTATGTAACCATGTCATGGGCACGAGATTTGAAAAGCTATAAACGTAGAAAACTGTTGCAGAAAGCAACCGGTGAAGACATGTAGTGCGTTTATAGGGGCAATGCAACAGATTGTCTACTTAATATATATATATATATATATATATAGAGAGAGAGAGAGAGAGAGAGATATGGGTTACGATTATTCTGTGACCTTTAACATCTACGAAACACGCATTGTTTTTTCCTCAATGTAATAGCAGTCTCAGAAAAAATTCGAGAAGAACGAACACCGTTTCTTCCCTCTATACTCGCAGCCAGAACAAGCTGCCACGTATTAGGGAGCCGATTATATGCCGCCAATGTTTTTAAAATAGCCACAAGCTGGGGTTGGCAGAGTCCAGGGCGCACGTTCAGTATTGTCAGGGTTCAACTATTCCCCTCATTCCAGCGGTTGGGCACGAGCGATTAACCCAAATGCATGTCAAGACGTTGAGTGACACAAGCCAAAATCGAATGCCTACGCAGTGTTCCTGTCCACCGTATCAGCCGCATTTAACTATCATTCCAGAAGGAACGCATTTACCGTTCCTTTCTTTCTCCTCGGCGAACTTCGGCGATCCATTCTTCTTTTAACTGCAGGTCCTTCGGAAAGCTTGGTGACCCGACATCATTGTGTCAAGGGCAGTGGTTGGTGCAGCGTGGAACGCAGTACGCAAAATCCGCCATAACGACGAAGGGACAACACAAAAAGATAATTTGATGGAACAATAACACTGCTACCGTCGTCCGCGCGAAGCTTGCCGTCAGCCGAATCTCTATTGCATCCCCGCCCTCGACCAGATGAGCCCCGCAGTGCAGGACTAAAGGTCCTACAATGCATCGCGGCAGCAGCACACCAGCAAAGCTGGCTGAAGAGATCAGCATAATATAGCAAAAAAATTTACGTGATTGGAAAAATTTACCAAGTTAGTTTCCCCTCTATATTTAGCGGATAAATTGATTACACGTGATTTATGCACCCTATTTCCCCACTTGGTAAAATAAAGTTTCATCCTCAAACACGAAAACGACGGTTTAATGTATTCTAACGATTATTTCGCGATAGCACTTTAAATACTGCAGTTCATGCGCTTTAAGACATTGGAGATGAAGGTCGCCGCCAATTCGATCATTGCTACACATTACAATCTGATGGTCTTCGCCATGCAAATCGTTGAGCCAAAATCACTTACCGAAAAATTTCTGAAAACTTTGCTTTATCGCGACTTTTCTGTTGAGGTACCACAAACTCAGGTGACTTCATGATCGGGCAATGACTTCTTCGGGGACGAGTAATTCGTCGAAACTCTTGAAAGATTGAAGTTCAAGCAACATAGGACACGAACTCCTTTCTGTCAAAATGGTTCGTTATTGAGGGCTTTTGAAAGCATGCTTGGTATACATCCATGAGAGGTGTAGTACTACTTCAGTATATGAACAACGTTCCTCAATAAACGACAATTTTTCCCAGCAGTACTGATACTTGATGTATTAAGTTGTTTGAGAACTCGAATACTATAAATCCGAAAGTGGAATCGAATTATTCGGACATTTATTATTCAATTCGAATTCAAAACTCGAATATTCGAGCATTCCTAGGACACCACGTTTTTGTCTTGAGTATAACTTTTCTGCGCCACGAAGGGACAATCGAAATCAGTAAAAACCCACATTCAGAGCGTGATTATTCAATAATGAGCTATCGATTCAAACCTTTTCAGGTTTGGAGCGACTATAGTCTTGAAGGATCGAAATCAAATTCCTGGGCAACGCTCGCATGTTCTGATGATCGATAATTTGTTGAACCAAAAAAACATCTGGCGTCGTGAATACATCAGATACAAGCAGTGCGGATAGAGCACCGGAGTCTGTATATTGATAATGATATGTTTCAACATTTGACCTACAAAAATTAACCCCTATCCAAACAATCTTAGTGCAAATAAATTAGAAACAGGTAATGATGTCACCGAAGTTCGCTGAGAAACATTTGTCATAATATCGAGCTTCCGATCAGGGTGAATTGTTGTGCGGCAAGAAACCCGGCAGGCCCCCTAAAAAGTCTATATTTGCAAGCACTGGAGAACGAAATATACGATAGCATCCGGTAATGCTTTAGAGTGCACGTTCGAAGAGGGCGACCTCGACCTTTTACTATTTTTCAAAGACAATGTAACGAGATGAGAGCACAAGCATCATAATCTTGGCCCAGTGGGCAGCAACTGTGAAAAAAAAAAAGAGCTCAATATATATAAAGCACGTTGTTCTGACAAGGAAAATCCAGATACATTTTGAACTGCAGCACGTACAGGTCCTTTTTCTAAGCATCAAAATATAGCGTAACATTGGACAGCAAAAGGTGGGCCGTTATCCCTCATATCACTTCTTAAGTATATGCGTAAATGTTATATTCAAAGCAACACTGGTTTTAATAACAGGCTATTTATTGCACGATACATACAAAGATGTTAAATAGCATCAGTTGATATGTATTAATTTTTAGCATATGCAAATATACTTGATGACGCGTCATATAAAAGGGAAGTATCCCCTTGTGCAGGCATTTGAGAACCCATAAATATATTGAAGGAAATGCTTACAAAATTGAGACAATAAATCTACAAACATACCTATTAATGCAGGTAAAAACAGGCTGCAGAAAGGTGTGATCGCACTTAGAAAAAGCATGGCAATATATGTAATAGAAGATAACGCAGTCAGGTTGTTGAGTAGAGACCGATTGTAAATGTGATGCCTAAACGTAAATATTTTTAACCGCTTTCAACAAATCCGCATTCCGTTATTGTTATTTCTTTGTTTCCTTCATATTGTACGTCTGAGTGCCGCGACACCCATTGAACTTTGTATATCTGTCATCGAAAATCGTCCCTTCTGCTGAGATTTGGGCTCTTTAGTGCCGTCTTGTTTGTCCTTAATTGGATTTTGATCTGTTTTTACAATCTTCACAATCCATTCACAGACCTAATAACAAAAGAGCGTGATTTTTCTTATATCCCATCCTTTTATCTACAAATGTGCAACTGATAAAAAAGGTTACTTTTCAAATTGTGATGAACGGTATTCTCCTTTTTTAAAAACCGCGAACGTATGCTCGCAACATTTCTTGTTTCTTTAATCTGTCCACAAAAAAGTATTGCAACAGTACCCTGGGGAACCTTGGTGTATGCAATGCACGGAATGAACATCCAGCTTTTAGAAACTTTTCTACCTTTACACAATAAAGTAGAGGCAGAACCGCTGCATAGAATTTCTGCTGTCTCCATATATATCTCCGGTTTACGCATGCCTTGTAAAATGAACAGAATATGACATAACGTTGATAAAAGTTATAAGTTTTATCGAAATGTATCCCTATAGATCTGCTTTTTAATTTATTTAAAATTCAGACATTACCCAATCATCTGGGTGTGAAGGTCAAAAGCGCCAGTACAAATTTCCTCAGCAGGCATTGCTATATTACGAACAAGAGTGGTTTTACATTTACATGCTTCATCTTGTTAAAATTGTCGCAAAGACAAGGGAGGAAGAACGTTGAGACAGGAAAAAGCGCCGTTGCAACTGATGATTCTTAGTAAGCGAGAAAATAAAAATAAGTACTAACTGTTGAAGGAAAAGAAACGTCTTCCTCCTTTAAAGGTCAGTGATTTATGTCTTTCACTTAGTAGTAACCGTTATTTTTAAGTAGCGTTCCTTGCTGTCTTTGCATTCTCCCTCCTTCGTGTGCGCTAATTTTCACAAAATCTATAGCCCACTAGCCCACCATGAGGATTTTAATCACATACTTCAACATAACCGATAACTTAAAATGCAACATTGCTGGCTGTCCAAAGTTAAATTAAAGAAGCCAAATATTTTTTTATTCTTAAGTTTCTTCGTAGGATGAATAACACTTCTGCAATGAGACTCCCAATGGTAGTCGGACTCAAGAAGGTGAGTACATGCGTTTTATTGGGGGGGGGGGGGGGGGGGTCTAAGTTAAGAGTACTAATAAAAAAAGTTTTGGTTTAAAGTGTAAACCTAGTTTCACTGCTTGTTTTTTTTTTCTTCTTAAGCACTGGTGCGAAAATGCTCCCGAAGTCGGGACTCGCCATGATAAAACAAACTGCACCGACCTTGCATAAAAAATATTTGGTTCAGACATTTTAGCTTCCATAAAGAGATCATCAGTGATGCGAAGTTGGCAGGAATAAAAAAAGACCAGAACCGTATGGCGTATTAAAGAAGGTCCGCTACACTTCGTCTCATTCCCGCTAAATTGACATCACTGATGATCTTTTCCGTATGGGGTGTGAAATTTCCTATAAAATTGTTATCTTCGAATGCAGCGTCGCTGCCATGTACTTTACCATTAAGCACTTCTAACCTGCTAACCTAGTTATCTGTATTTTAGTTATGAACAACGTGTGTGGAATCGGTGCTGAGACACGAATTTTTGCTCACTTCACAGCAAAGACAGCAAGCGTAATTTTGGGTAATAAACCGAAAGATTTTTCCATGCCCAAAGCGGCTTTTGCTAGTGACCTTTCTGTGGCTCCACAAGAAGGTTCTTCTAGACATTGGCGAACAGTATTTCAGAATGTAAGTTATGATGCATTCATCCGACATGAGTAATAAAGCTATAGAAATAAACTTTTGTATCGTTTTCCAAAACTGAACGTCCGCGCTAGAATATGCCTAAAATTTTCCAATACGGTTGTAGCAGTAATACGTTAAAGTTTTAATGTCTGTGGTGAAGACTACGCAGTACTTATTTAGCGCAAAAAAAAAAACATTTCAAATCAACGCTCGCACAAAAAAAAATTAAATGGTTTATTTTCTTTAAGTTGCATAAAGCAGTAAGTTCCTAATTATTGGTTTTTGTATTCTTGAAACTTGTCGTTCTGTTTGACTGCGTAATATTCGCTATAAAAGAGGTGGCGAAAACGACAAGCTTTAAAATAAAGCTTAATTTGCTGCTCTTGATGCTTCAGGAGCTGAGGATTTTGGAAGACCGGAAAATCGCTTATTTCCCTGAGTTTCTTTAATTTTGTTTTACCATGTAACTTGAGTATGATTGTTTGAGCGAATGAGGTTGAATGACAAAAAAACACTACAAAAATAAAACTTTATTGCGACCATCATGGCACTAGATCTACTGCTATTTATATATCTTCTAATGTGCTGTAATGCGGCACACTTCATCGAATGACCAAAAACCTTCACTCACAGAAATAAATCTTCAAAACATATCTGCACTATACGTGATGACAAAAAAGACACTTGGTTACAGCCTGCGACAATCAATGGTACAAACAAAATAAACAGTTAGCATATTGATTTGAAATTATATTCACATTTATGCATTGGATAAATAGGAGATCGCCGCAAAATTTTTTATTTTTATAGATCTCTAAATGTTATCAGTTCTTTCGTTGACTGCAAGGACAAGGCATATAAACATTTTGTAGATATAAAAGACAATATAAAACACGCAGAATTGAGCAAGGCTAACGCACACAGACTTGGTTAGAAATAATTCTCAGATGGATTGCTAAACTGCTAAAAACAAAATCAACTGAAGCAAAATGCTACTCAGCAGCTATCTGGAGTGACACAATCGCCGGATACCATCTATACAATACTCCTAAGCAGCAAAAAGTTAAACCTCCTCTAGATAATGAATTCGCAATCAATAAAAAAAAATGCTACGACATACTTTATTATTTCACAGGTCTTCAGATGACCGGAAAGAGTCAAGGATGAAGCAATACAATCCAAGCGAGGGGCAACCTCTTTGTGTCTTTTTTTTTTTAAATTTTCCTTCACCAATGAATAAAAAAGCGAATGGAAGAGAGTTTATATCATTGATAGCTAACACTAGCCCAGCTTCTCCTCTCTGATGAATAAGCACTTGAAACAAATGATAGCTCAGGGAGACGCATTTTGATATTTGTTCCTCGCCGCTCCGCTTGCTCTTGTCGAGGTATAGTCCTATTTGAAAGTGCACGTTCCTTTACCTATCTGCACAATAGGAAGGCTGCAGTGGGCGATTTTCTGTCTCCTATCGCAGCTCAACGAGTGCAGAGAAGGGGCACAAGTGCGGCTTCAGCGCACGTCTGGGAGTTTTGCCCTCACGAATCGAAAACGACTCCATACAGAAGGCTCACGCAGGACTAAATCAAATAAATGCTCCACTATGGCTTCTCATAGGGAAAGTTCAAAATATGCCATCACGGCATGGCTATTTATAGCCAAGAACAGCTTAAGAAACGCAGTGAGACGGCTATTATGTTGTCGCTTTTATCACAGAATGTGTTTAGGGCTGAATTTTGTGGAACATTTTAAAAATTGTGTTTTACAAAAAAGCGCTAGACGCAACCAAAAACAACAGAAAGGATGCGGGGGCTCGTAGCAGGCAAAACTTAAACATTCAAAGTATATAGAAATCATTTTTATTTGTAATAATTCAAGCATAATCTTAACTAGAAACAAAGAAATAAAACCAGACACATTCATCAAGGGGCTCAGCGGGAATCGAACCTAGGACCATGCGTTTCGCACTCCGACATCCTTCCTCTGCGCCTTTTTTTTTTTTTTTTTTTGACATCCTTCCTCTGCGCCATTCGAATTTTTTTTTAATCTTCATTCGCGGCTTTACAAGCAGAAGAACGACAGCACAAGGAACTGGATTGAATTGGATTGGTGTACATTGCCACCGATAGACGCTAGCGGTAACGCGTGACTGTCCGCGATGAGTGATGCTTAGTTCAGCATACTTGGTTCTGCATACTTAGTCCGCAGGCGACCATCGGACGCGAGTAATGCTTAGTCTAACGTACTTATAGTCGGCATTTGACTGTCGTCGCCGAGTTATATCCCTGGTACAAAATTCTTAGACTGCAGACGACCGTCAGTGGCAAGTCATGCTTTGTCCAGCATACTTCGTGTCCAGGCACCCATTGGTGGCGATTCATATATACTCAAGCCTACTTAGTCCGCAGGTGACTGTCGGTTAGGCGAGTTACACATAGTACTCAGACGACCGTTGGTGGCGATTCATACTTAGTCCGCGGGTCACCGTCGCCGACGTGTTATGCTTAGTGTAGCAGACGTAATCGGCAGGCAACCGTCGACGGCGAGTCATAGTCCGGCACACTGAGTTCGTGACAGTTGGCGGCAAGCCATACCTGGTCCATCGTATTTAGCCCGCCGGCGAATGTCGTCGGCGAGTCATACTTATTCCAACATATTATCCTTAAATACTATGGCAGCCGACGATCCGTCTTAGCCAATCAAGCAGCTCGAAAAGTGCATAAACACGGCGCTAGATTTTTTTAGTAAATTTGCCTTCACTGGATAAATTAATCACGCAAAAAGGGCAGGATCATGGTGCTGTTATTGTGCATGGTTGATTTAGTCGCTCGTAGCTAACCTACCAGGACGATTGGTGTCGCAACACTTTTCGCACTCCTTGATTAGCTCCATGGAAATGTAGCGTCGAACTTAAAGTGAGGCGGAGTACGCAAAGCGCAGTTCGTCTGCTTCTTGCATAGGGGTTGCGCTGATGTCGGAACATCGCGCTCTTACTTGCTGATTGAAAAAGAAAATATTGGTGTCGGGCTCAACTGCGCATATACAGAGCTCCTGACACGAATGGAGCGCGTGGTTGACAAGGCCATCACGCTGTGCTCAAGCCGCCTGCTCAAGATGCAGCACGCGGCGGCGGAACACCTGGGATCGACGCAACACCGAGCAACGGCGCAAACCTCAAGGACTGACGGCGATGACCTCAACCGCACACACGCCGGGGAACGCGGGTGTAGTCTTCGGAGGTGCTACGTGCGCGGCATCACGTTGCGCCCTTGGCCTACCGTACGGGATGCGGTCGACGACACACCCCGTCGTTTCCTCGGCCTTGGACTACGGTCGGGACGGCTAAGCTCCGGTCCGCGAGCGCCTCATCCGAACGGCGGTGTGGCACGTTCCGGCGACACCGGATACTCTAGCTGCATGCGGGCTACGCGGCCTACGTGACTGAGGTCTCGTTCTCGCCCTTGGCTGAACGTTATAAAAGCAGGGGACTCTTTTGTCAGGGGGACAGACCCTGAGCGGGACTCAACATGCTTCTGGCGGTAAATATGTAATAAACTATTATATCAGTCCTAAGGGAGTTGCTTCAAGGTGCCGGCAGATTGGAACCGCAGCCCGTCGAGGGGAAACTAACCCGATCGACGAACGTCGGGCGCCTTCACGGACAAAGGTGAAGAGGCAGTTGCAGAAGTGGCGCAGTCGACAGGATCTGCTTAGGCTGAGCTGAAGAACTCCGCTGTGACGAGGGACGACCTGGACTGGTGAAGGCGGCGACCTCAAGCTGAACCGTGGAGAGCCATCGGACACTCCAAGCTAATCCGACCAGCCGGGGCACCGAGGGTCACGCAGCGCAGCGCTTCGGTAGCTAGGCGAGTATCCCCTTGGTTCCTGTTGGGCGCATGTTATGCCAAAGCCTTGGGTTTTGAGGAGTGATATCGCTAAGGAAACAGGGAAAATGGCGGATGGGGCGGGAGATGAGTTGGCACTCACAGGTCAGACGGGAGGAGCAAATATTACATCAGAGGCGGCGTCGGAGCAGCAGATTATGCTGCTGCAGTTAAGTTAAAAATTGCTGAGGCAGAACAAGAGAGGCAGCGAATGGAGCTGGAAGTCCAGCGGCTGCAATCACAAAGGAGTGCAGAGCCTTGCGAGGTTGACAGCAGCATCGCGGTGGGCGCAAAAGCGGACGACGATAGACGGCTGAAATTTGCAGGTATATTAAAAGGTGTTCTTGCGCCGATGCCGAGCCAGGAGGCACTCGTGCCTAGCTGGTTCGAAGATGTAGAAGCCACCCTTGAGTCGTACGAGGTGCCACGCGAGTGGTGGGCCGGACTGGTCTTGCCGCGGCTTAGTGAGCGGGCACGGGGTCCTCTCACGCGGCTCTCTTCGGAAGAGAGAAGAGATTACGCTGCTCTGAGAAGCAAAAGTTTGGATGGTTTGCGGCTTTCCGCGGCTGAATACAAGCGTTTGTTTTCTGGGTCGACGAAAGGAGCGAGGGAAACTTGGGAGCAATTCTCAGTGAGGTTAGAAAATTACCTTGATTATTATCTGGAAAGTTGCAAAGTGAGCTCGCTGCGAGAATTTAAGCAGCTGACAGTAGCAGACCGTTTGCGGGAGTGTTTAACTGCGGAAGCGCGGGCGCATGTTATTTTGAATGAAAAACCAGGTTTCCTCAGGCCTAGCGAGGTAGTGAAGCTAGCAGAGAGTTACGACGAAAGCCGTAAGAACAGGCCTGCTGTGGTGTCTAGCACGGGTGCGCCGGTTCCGAATTTGACGGCAGGCGAGGCTGTGGCGTCGTCGCAAGCAAAGAAAGCCAACTGGGACGCGCGCATAAGGAAACAGTGCTTCAAGTGCCACGCAATGGGTCACATAGCTAAGCAGTGCCCAGCGAGGGAAACCACGGAAGCTCGCCTCGTCAAGGGCAGAGACAGGTCTGTCGTTGCTCGGGTATCCTTCCCGCAGTATGAGGAGGAAGCTCCCCAAGCTCGAATAGGGCTACATAAAGTAAGCAAGGTCGTCGGTACGAGAGGAGTAACACTGACTCACGCAGGTCGGACATTACGCGCAAGGGTTGATTCAGGGGCGGACATAACAGTTGTTAGAAAGGCAGCTTGTCAGAAATATCAGAGTGCAGGGTCGACCATAAAGTTGACTGGTGCGTTTGGAGAACAGGTCATTGCGGAGCTGGCCTACGTTCCGTTAACGGCGACAGAGGGCGTACCGCTCGTGTCATTCAATCCGTCAGAACGAAGAGTCTTGTGTGCGCTTACCGACTGGCTAGTCACGGGAGTGGATGTTTTGATCACTCTCGAGGACTACGACCAGCTGCTCAAGGAGAGAGTGAGATGCGAAGTTCAGGAGGACATAGAAATGCGTGGTGAAGAAGTGGAAGAGGAAGAAAGCTTAGAAGAACTAGAACGCACCGAAAATACGCTGTCTTGCGCGGTGGAGGCTGCGAGTATGGAGGGCGGTAGCGCGCAGACGCGAACGACGCGGCGACAATTTCGCGAGGCGCAATTGGCAGATGAGTCGTTGCGTGAGGCATGGGCACAGGCTAGGGAAGGGACGCATGGCATGACAATACGCGACGAGTTGCTCTACCATCAGGAACCGATCACAGGACATCAGTGCTGTCAACTCGTGCTACCGTCAGATCGCCGCTCAAAGGTGCTGAAGATGGCACACGATTCTGCGTGGGCGGGGCACCTCGGTGAGCGGAAAACGCTGCAACGTATAAAGGGCTTTTTTTTTTGGCCAAGTATAACGCGGGACGTAAGAGAATACTGCCGTTCGTGTCCTTCGTGTCAGGTGAGGTCCCCAGCTCGTAAGCTGGACCGCGTACCAATCACGCTGGGCGTGTCCGCAGAGGAATACCTATCGCGCTTGCGCGAAAGGTTAATTGAGGCTAACGCAAGGGCCGAAGATAGTACTACGGTGGAGCAATGTAGGTACGCTAGCAGGTATAATCTGCGGGCGACAGACAAACAGTTTAGACAGGGGCAGCAGGTTTTATGGCTCGAGAGAGAGGGCGAGGGCAAATTAGTGGCCAAATGGAAAGGACCTGCTAAGGTAGTTCTCAAGTTACGGCCGTACAGTTACTTGATTGAAACGGAGGATGGAACATCTCGATCAGTACACGCAAACAAGCTTCGCGCGTACCACGCCCGGGTAGGCGCCGTGGGTTCGATTTTCGAGGGCGACAGTGATTTTGGGGACATCCAAACATTTCCAACGCAGGTTGAACGAAACCATCGAATACCGCTCGCTGCGTTGAGTCACTTGAAGCCGTCACAGTGTGCTGAGGTTGTCGCGCTGGTCACTAGGCACGGCCAGGTCTTCGGGGACAGGCCAGAAAGGTGCACAGTTGGCATGCACAAAATAAAGATCAAGGAGGGCGCGGCGCGACAGCCCGTTCATCCGTATGAGGTACCAATGTCTTTCCGAAAGGAAGTCGAACGGCAAGTACAGGAGCTGTTGGCGTGGGACCCGATATACCCTGTTGAGAGCCCGCACGCGTATCCAATCGTATGCGTAAGCAAAAAGGATGGGGGGCTGAGGCTGTGCTGCGATTATCGTAAGCTCAACAGGATTACCGAACCAGACGCAGTCCCGATGAGTCTACCCTCCGAGTTGCTGCTGCAGGTGGCAAAGGCGAAGTATATAACCTTGATTGATATGTTAAGGGGATATTGGCAAATACCACTGGATGAGCAGGCACAAGCTCTCACGGCATTCGTGACACCGGTTGGTCAGTACGCCTGGAGGGTAATGCCATTTGGACTGAAGAATGCGACCGCCACGTTCCAGAGAATTATCAATGGCGTGCTAGCACCCCACAGGGAATACGCGTGCGCGCATATTGACGATCTCGCTGTATTCTCCGAGACATGGGAGGAGCACCTCCAGCACCTTGAGAAGGTGCTCACTGCAGTCGCGGCCGCAGGCTTTAGAGTAAATGCAGCCAAGCGTCGTTTCGCGAAACCAGAGGTTGAGTTTCCGGGGCATGTTGTAGGCTCCGGAAAACTCAGTGTAGACCCAGCGAAGGTTAAGGCGATTGAGGAAATACCTGCACCGCAGACAAAAAGGGAGCTTAGGAGTTTCTTCGAGTTAGCCAATTACTACCGGCAGCACGTTCCGGAGTGCGCCCGCATAGTGCTGCCTCTCACTAATCTGACCAATAGACGAACACCACAACAGCTGCCTTGGGATACCGAGGCGCAGAACGCATTTGAAAACATAAAGGACTGCCTCAAGCGCGCGGCATCGCTTTACGCACCAGACCCCAATCGCGAGTACATCCTTGCCACCGATGCCTCCGATTATGCAGTCGGAGAGTGTCCTGCGCAGCGCAATGACCAGGGCGAGGAGTGTCCGGTTGCATTCTTAAGTAAGAAGCTCAGTCCGACCCAGGCTCGCTGGGCCACGATAGAAAAGGAGGCCTACGCAATCATCTGGGCATTGGATAAATTGGAGGTCTGGCTTTCTGGCCCACAGGTCCGCGTGTTGACTGACCACAATCCACTAAAGTATCTGACTCTGAGCAGTCCGCACAACGCGAAGCTGACTCGATGGGCTCTAGCGCTACAGAGATTCAATCTGACCATTGAGCACAAAAGGGGAGTCGAAAACGCGAACGCCGATGCACTGTCGATGCTGGTGGGTGCCAATGAAGAAACGCAGTAAGGGCCCAAGGGCACAGGCTGAGCGGGCAGTTCGCAGTACTCAAGGTTCTGTCATGACTTGTGTTCGCGGGAGCGGGGGTACAGTCTACACCCGGACGCAAAGACGTTGAGCTCGTTGTGGTGTTGTGATGCATCCCAATGTGGTGTGCATCACAGTCAGAAGGGAGGTGTCGGGCTCAACTGCGCATGTACAGAGCTCCTGACACGGATGGAGCGCGTGGTTGATGGAGACAAGGCCATCACGCTGTGCTCAAGCCGCCTGCTCAAGATGCAGCACCCGGCGGCGGAACACCTGGGATCGACGCAACACCGAGCAACGGCGCAAACCTCAAGGACTGACGGCGATGTCCTCTACCGCACACGCCGGGGAACGGGGGTGTAGTCTTCGGAGGTGCTACGTGCGCGGCATCACGTTGCGCCCTTGGCCTACAGTACGGGATGCGGTCGACGACACACCCCGTCGTTTCCTCGGCCTTGGAGTACGGTCGGGACGGCCAAGCTCCGGTCCGCGAGCGCCTCATCCGAACGGCGGTGTGGCACGTTCCGGAGACATCGGATACTCTAGCTGCATGCGGGCTACGCGGCCTACGTGACTGACGTCTCGTTCTCGCCCTTGGCTGAACGTTATAAAAGCAGGGGACTCTTTTGTCAGGGGGACAGACCCCGAGCGGGACTCAACATGCTTCTTGCTGTAAATATGTAGTAAACTATTATATCAGTCCTAAGGGAGTTGCTTCAAGGTGCCGGCAGATTGGAACCGCAGCCCGTCGAGGGGAAACTAACCCGATCGACGAACGTCGGGCGTCTTCACGGACAAAGGTGAAGAGGCGGTTGCAGAAGTATTGGGTACACCTCAACACATCTAGCATTGAAGTATACCTACTATCATTTCAATCAAAGCCAATCAGAGCTCGGCGTCGCTCTCACGGCACTTCAACTCCTGCGCAAAAAGCAGACGACTTGCTCTCCGTATAGTCTGTAGGCGATCTTCGGCGGGCGCAGCTGGTTCCCGACGAGACATAGCTCCACCCGTCGAGTCGCGATATGACAGTGTGGATAATAATGTACCGAGGGAAAGCACGGCGTGCGTATGAAGCGGAACTTCAAACAAAAATAAATAATGAACTTTTAGGGCGCGATAAACCTCAAATTCGATGCTCCACACGCAGTCAAAAAAGAGCGGAAGGTACAGAAAGCTTCTCGTTAAAGTGGTACGCCACAGGTTTTTCGAGATACCTCAACTAACTATACTTTCTGACTCCGTGGCCTTTACCTTTTCCGGTATGCTATTTTGTCTCGCGAAATTCGTAATAGTTATTGTAAAATCGGCAAATGAAAATTATGCAAAAATCGACATTCAAATATACCCGCACTTTTCAGTGCCGTGGCGTCAGTAACCGGCAGGCTTGCCAGTCTAGCGGGCAGTCTAAAAAAATAGAATATGGTAATCATTTGCTGCGTGCTGGGGCGCGGATACGTAAGCGGGCTTCCAAAGCGTTCACTTGACGCCATTCAACTGCTTCAAAACACTTGGGAACAAATTCTACTGTCCAAGGAGTGAACCCGTGCCTTCCACAGACGTCACCTTTTCGTTGTTGACCCTAGAGGTTTTCAGTTTGAGAAACACGGTGAGGACCAAAGCTCTAATTTAAATAACTTCGCGAAAAAAAAAATCTTTTTACCTAATATTGTGGCTACTATTTTGGCTATGTTTGTTGGTGAGTTTAGCAAACTTTCAAGCACATCAGACAATGAAAAAACATGTGGAGTACCCATTTAAAGCCTGCTCGTGACACACTCTTCTAATGAATAAATATAAACTTTTCCCGATCATATGGATGAATTCGGAAATTGCAGGATGTGTTGTGTGTGCCGCCGCACCCGAAAACACGCAACGATTCTCACAACCAGGCATAGTGAATAATAACACACGCATAACACGCATTACATATTCTGTGTTACTTTTGTCTATCAGAAGGAACAAAACCTGCCTAATATTGTTTTTTTTTTTTTGCCGGAATATGTTTTTTTCTTTTTAATTTGGTACAGGAACCTGTCGGAACGTATTTGTCCGTGGGGCGGTATTAAAATGCTTGGGAATGGACACGGCTCGCATTGCTTTAGCTGTCAGAGAAAATAAAATGGCTTGACTCTCAAATAATATTATTTTTGTTATTTCAGTGGTACCCCTACGTAGACATAAAATTCGCTGACGGGAACCGCCGGCTCTGGGGTTATATGGGATCTGTTGTCGATACAGTCCTTCGTACCATGAACACGAGGTAAGAAAAATACGACAAAAAAGGCCGACAAAGTGACCGTCCTCACCGTTCTAATTTATAAGCCCTTACTGCTTTTCTGTAGTTACGTGCTCAAGGAGAGTGCCGAATATGGCTACTTTATGCCGAATGGAACTGCTGTCGGACTAATGCGACTGCTTCAGACAAAGGTAAGATTAGCCTATGCAGTCGGCTAGCGCTGGCTTTTAAACAACAGAGTGAACCACGGTCGTCATTCATGGGCAGATCAATCTCGCTTTGTCTAACCAGCAACTTTTAAATCGGTTTTTGGAAAAGGGAAGTAAATGACGGACTCACTTCAGTGCGCATTACTTATATTTGGCTGCGTTCTATTTGCCGTTCAGGCAACATAATCGACAAAATGATTTCAATTTCCTCAATATAGTAAACACGTAATATAGTTTATCGAAAAAAAAGTGCAAGCCGTTTATAACTTCCTTTACGCCGAAGTAGAGGGCAGCTCTTGAGGAGGAGTAGCGAAGGGTACTGAGGGGGGAGGGGGGGGGGGGAATGGTCATGTGACCTCAGAGGGGGGGGTCACGTGTCCTAGGGGGGAGGGGGTCATGTGATTTTGGGACTTTGGGGGGGCTCACGTGACCCCGCCCCTCCCCGAGGTCGCCGAAGGTACCCGAGGTCCTCCCGAGTCGTCGGGGAAGGGGGAATGGGGCGGGGTGGTCGCGTTTACGCCGACGCCGCTCAAGCCGGAAACGGGCGCCTAAGAGCTGCGCTCTAAATTGTATTGCAAGCGGGTGTTGCCAGCCATGCAAAGGGGTTCAAGCCCAACAACCCGGCACCTTCAAATTTAATCTGGGTAATATATGTTTTCTTTTAAAGTCCGTAATGTAAAAAAAAAAAGAAAAAAAAAAAACCAAAGCCGTTTACAACTCCCTATACCGCCGAATTTGAGCGCAGCTCTTGAGGAAAAGAAAAAGGTACGGAGAGGGGCTATGCTTCCCCCCCCCCCCTCAGCTGCTCGCCTTCTATTTAGGGGGAAAAGTTCCGCTAAATGTAGCGTAAAATTACCCGATAAAGGTAGCGGCGAAACTTTTCCGCTACATTTAGCCAGGAATTTGTTTTGCTAAATTTGGCGGGGACAATATTCTGCTAAATTTAGCGTGAAAAACTAATTCGCCAAACTTAGCGGGGAATTTTTTCCCCTAAATTTAGTGGGACAATATTTCGCTAAGTTTGGCGGGTAAAATTTTCCGCTAAATTTGAAAAATGAAATGAAAAATGAAATAAAAAAGAAATGAAAATCCGGTTCATAACTTTCATCCGCGTTTTCGAATCGACATTGTTGCGAGAGTTGCAGGGCCCGTTTGCTCGAAGCCGGTTAACTTTAACCGCGGTTAAAAGTTAACCGCCCTTCCCTACTAGGTACCTAAAAGTACCATAGCCAAGTTTGACGAGGGCTGGATGAGCGATAGCTCCATGTTTTATAATGGGGTGGTAGCTGGTTTTACCTACTGGTTGTAGCGAATATACGTGGCTTCCGTGAAAAGGTTCCCAAAATGAGGGGACCCAAAAAATGCGCTCCGCCGGGTTTTCGCGACGCAGCGCGGCATACATTTCAGCTTAAGAAACAATTTTTATTGCTGGCGGTACAAATAACCGGCAAGGTAAAACTAAATTAACATTTGTATGGAAATTTTCTAAATATATGACTGTATGAAGTGAAGAAAAGCCTCGTTGAAATTTCCTTCCGAGTTCGAAAGAGGACGACGAAGTTCAGTCCTAGAAACGATGAGAATGAGGTGAGCAGTGAAAGGCGGGTGGTACACCGGCAGCATGGTTGGCCAGCATGTAAGAACTGTAGATAACACCGCCATAAGTGGAAAAACCTGTAACTCGGCTCCACTTAAAGTTTACCTATTCGTAAATTACCCGAGCATCGAAAAGAACGATGGAAGTGTAATTCTACGATCCGCGCGCGCTGGCCTTCCACTTATAAAAGATTTGAAGTAAATAATCAAAATAAATCTTTGACGAACGCGCGTGCACGGCAAAATGTGTTTAGGCTTTTTGCTTCAGAACAGTTATTACTGCAGCAGCCAGCAGGTGCAGCGCCTGTAACTACACTCGTAGCATTCACCTCGGTGCTTTTGAAGTTTAACAAAAGGTCTATGGGAACGCTCCCTGCTTTTCTGTGCTATCAATACCTGGCCGATTGAGTCAAGGCAATCCACTTTCCAAAGACGTTGCCATGCCGACAACTATCGCGTTCATTTAGGCTCAGGATTGGCCAGAGTCGAAAGTCTATCTAAAAAATGCGGCGAGGTCATTGCTCATGTTTTGCGCTTCAAGTGAGGTAAGGCAACGCGAAAACCTCCTGCACCATTCATTGCTGACTAACGCGCCCGCTAATGCAGCTACTACGACGTATTAGTTCCAAAGCGAGCGGCGCTCACTCACTGGGGCACTGCCATGTTTCCCCGCCATCCTTACACTGCCGTTCACGTGACACAAAATTCCCCATCGTAGGGAAATCCGGTTAACCGCGGTTAGTTAACCAGCTTCGAGCAAACGGGCCCAGGAGTGTAATCTTCAGCGAAATCCCGCGCTTATCATGTTGTCTAAATCCTTCTAAAATTGACTAAGCTAGAAATTTTTCATTTCGTTCATAAAATTTCTAATTAAGACCATGTGTATTTTCACTGATTAAAAATGGTGATCTAAATTTTAGAAAGTTATTCTTCTTGTCTAAATTATAGACCCAGTGTATCATATTCCCCTGGCCGAATACCTCACCTGGACCAAACCGCCTTACTCTACCTTTTACAGCGCTAAAAAAATCGATTAAAATGAAAATTGCTTTCTCTGTAAATAAATTAAATAAATATAAACTGCAATTTAGGGAACAACACGTTAGAATTTATGGCTAGAAATTTTGTATGATATTCGTAATTATAGGAATTCGTAAATGAAATTTTCGGTTGGAAAATGACTTGGCACTTCGAGATACAAACAACTTGAAATCAAAATCTTCTACACTGCCGGTAGCAACAGTGTTCAAGAAAATGGCTTATACGTCTAGCGCTGCTTAATTGATCTACATCATTTAATAGCAGAGGCGATAATCGGGGTTTCATCTTTGGTTTTAAAAATGCAATGAAATCACGTAAAAGCGCGCATACATCGGGGCGGGCGTCTTTTCGTGGTGCTTCTATACATACTACACGCGTGCACAAATTTCCGTGGTACATTCGACGAGGCGAGTTTATACATGCGCCCCCGTATCCGTGACTGCGCTGCCACAGATACGGGAGCGTTTACGGGATGCACGCGTCGTCCACGAGTACAATGCAAACAATTTTCGTTAGAGTACCCTAACGCGATCTCAGCCAAAATTTTCTGCTATATCCTGTGGGAGGCTAAAAAAAAGCAGGACAAACCCTTCCCGAAAAGCCCTTCTCCCTTCCTCCTTGAGCGGAGGGAACGCTTGGGAGGAGGCGAGTCCCTTGCCGCCTCCTTTCGCCACCTCTCCAGCGGTCGCTCTGCTTAAGTGGAAAGAGGGGAGGGCTTCGCCGGAGGGGCTTGTCCCGCTTTTTCAAACCTGCGACAGGGTATTAGCCCCGAGAAGTTCGGGTGGTGCCCCCTTACGGCGAACCGGGGTGACGTCACGGCAAGGAGAGAATTTTTCCCCCCGACTCGGCCCTCTCGCCCTGTGGAGGCTGGGACGACGCTAGCTGACGGCGCGCTCGTTTCTATTCAATTTTATTTTTGGCGTGTTTTTCGTAGGAAGTGTAAATTTTTATATGAATCTTTATTGAGGTATGGCCTGTACCTACAGGCGAAACTTCAACCAGCATTGTAGGCATGGTTGACAGGGCAGGCAACGCATGAATCGGAGCTGGAATATGAAAATAAAGAAATATGGCCACAATTGCAGGAGCATCACTATAGATTTGCATCTCGCGCAATAAATGCTGCTGATGGTTTGAATGAATTGGCAGGTTATGTATATTATTTTTTTTTGTATCTCTGTTTTTAAACAAGATTGCCGAAGCAGAAAAGCTGCATGCTGCTCGATCAACATGTTAAATACAGTCTGGGCCATCAAGAAAGAATCACAAGTAAGACCGCCCAAGTACAGGGGAGAAGTAAAAAAACAAGGAACATTTATTATATACATTGCTTGCATTTGACCTTTCCTGGATTCGGATAGAATTTCATGGGACTACACGGGTGGTATTTGTGGACAAGTTTATATCAACCCTCAAGTAATGTATAACAAACGTAAGCGAAGGTGTCTAGCTCGTTATTAGCCCCTTAAGCCCTAAAATTGAGATTTTACTTAAATCGAATTGTCTTGAAGCTAAAATACCAGAAGCTTTTCTCACGCAGACTGTCGCCCTTCACAAGTTCTACATTTTCTGCTGCTAGTGCTGCATCTACCACTGGACAGACGTTCGAATGCTTGCTTTTACTCCTGTTTTCCTCTGATGTCAGAGAGTTCAGCTGTAGGGAGTTTGGAGGCTGAGGAAGCTTTTGGGGACCTGCAGCGGTGTCTCTTTTAATTGGAAATGACAATTCAGACTAAACGGTGTATTTTCGGAATAGGCTGGAATAAAGAATGTCAGAAAAAAGTATAAACATTCCATGTTACGGCACTATTGCCGTGCATAGTTTGGCAGTTCAATACATCTCATACAGACAACTGGGGGCAATTCGGCCGTTTTTGCTGCTACCATACAAACTAATTTCCAGTAATTGTGCAGCTTCTAAGAAATATACCTGCATACGTGTATAAACTATATATTTAATTCGCGAAGAAGCTACATTTATGTAAAACAACCCTGTTCCACGAGCACTTTCAAGATCATCAAACGCACGGCCTTTAAAACATCTGCGAACCAGCGCATGCAGAGGGGCAGCGCAGAGTCAGGGTCGCGAGCTAATTTGCCGACCACCCAAAGGCCCATGATATAAATGCCACTTCAAATGCCTCAAAAGCGGGATCTAATATCGTCTTAGATCATGACCGTGCAAGGAACAGAATTCCAGCGTCTGAAACGCTTGCGCCATCGCTGCACCGACCCCTCGCAAGATTGCCTTGTGTGGTGTGGACGGACGGGGAGGTTAATCGGCGGAATTGCCTCCGCCGAAAGCTTTTACGGAAGCACGTCCATACCGGCCTAACTCAACGTCTTGCACACCAGGTAAACGAAGTCCAGCTCAATCGAAGAGCTTGCGGCACACAACGCCAAACCAGGAAACCGGTGCTGGGAGGCGAGCCGATGCGAGATCGCGGAGCGGAGTACTCCCCCTGACGTCACAGTACACCTCACCCAATCCGGGCGCGGCGACCGCAGCGACGCTTGTGCTCGCTCTCGGGGCTAATAGGCACATTGATTCGAGAGGAACTCCCTATGGTGGAAGCATTCCACCTTAGATGGAGCGCAACTCCAGCCCTCTTTGCGATTAGTGGCTGCTGAAATAATCCGCCTGGTCCGGGATTCGGTCGCGGAACCACTCGAAGATTATACCACCGGAATATAATTTTATCTAGTACGATGCTTTTACGTTATTATTTGGGATGAAGTTGCGTACATTTAAGACGCTATAGTTCAAAGAAACCCATTACTCTTTATAAACAGGACCTTGCAAATGTTTACTTAGGTACATCCATATGGTGACTATTCGTTAATCAACATGCTTGCCTAAAACTTGCAAGTGGACACGTCGAACAAATTGAAACGACAGCCATAAACGAATGTCCTCCCGTAAATTTTGGACATAGTCGCTTTATGTTTCTAAACTTTGTGTTGTACTTATTAACAAGTGACCAGTTTTTAACCTGTTAAACCACGAGACGCTCACAAACTTCATTCCTTAAAGTGTGTCATTTAGCGACTAATGCCAAATAATTGCGAGCGGAGAAGCGGGGTTCATCGTGCTCGGTGATTTTGCTTCAGCGAAGTTTTGTCCCAGTGACCGACATGAACGGGGCGTTTGATAGCGTGGAGTTTCAAGTACCTCGGGCAACGTCAACCTTCCTGCAGGAGATCGACGTCATCGCTGTTCCGTTTGGTCTGGACATGTACTTGTGTGCTCACTTTCACTGCCACCCCGTCGTGCAAGTAACAGACTTTCGCATTCTCACTGGTATGACTAACCCGTACGCCGACAACACCTTTGCCATCTCCGTTGGTTTTGACCGTTACGTAAGTTGAGCCCTTCCTTTCATGTTGTTAACCATTATCTCACTAATAAAACCCCCACCACACATCGCAATGTGTTACTTTAGTGTAATGCTGTAACTGCACTGCTTTGCCAATATAATAAAAACGGAAACCTCTCCTGTTTGTTATAGATGTGATAATAAATGGTATCAATTTGTTTCGTTGTGCAATTGTTCTGTTTGTTTCTATTTTTATACTTGTGTTTTTTTATACACGCAATAATTTGTGTTGTCTTAAATCTTTTTAGGAGAGAACGACGGTTTGGTAGGCATAATTAAACTTGAGGAAGAAAACGAGAAGTTCAACTTAAATGTTTAATATCTACGAGACCGGTTTGTCGCACCTGCATATTTTTTGCATTCTTGCACATATTTAGCCGCTTGGACCTTTTTTGTGTTACGAACCTCAAGAGAGGGCGAGGAATATGTTCATATAAGAATAACATTTCTGACAGGCTGTTAAGATATTTTCAAATATTCTATAGTGTGGAGATGTTTCTGGACACCAGCCACGATTATGCCCTTCATGCACAAGCAAAAACGAAAGCCTGTGCCAAATTAAGGAAAAGTAAACGCCTAGATCAGCGTACAACATATTAGTTGTAGACGTTCTGGGAGTATACTGATGAACTTCTTTTTAGGAATTTAAATTTAATATGGCAGTGTGTGTGTGTGTTCTCTTATAGTTTGCAAACCTAGGCACAATTTATAATCTTGAAGGCCTTTAGTTGACCCTATCTCCTGTGTATAAGTACATATGCAACTTGAGGTTTCGAGCCATCAGGTTAATTACAACAACAGCATTGAAGTGCATTGAACAAAACCCAAGGGAGACTGCAGCAGAAACACCTAGTCGCAAAATTCTCGTGTACTGCTTAAATTTAAAAAAAAAACAAGACTAAAATTGCTGTTTGTTTTGCTCGTCCTGAAGAAAAACGAAAATGTGCCCGTCCGGCAACAGGCAATATCTTTGCAAATAAATTATATAAGCACGTGTTCATATCAATAACAGTCTCTAACTGAACTATATTTTACTCTGCAATAAAGGGACGTACCTTCGGCTATCTAAATGCGGACACATATCTTAAACCTGCATCTCAGACACCTAGCTCGTTTATGATTGTATAACAATCCCATAAATTTATTGTTCAAATAGTCATTCAGCCAAGCTAATTATAAAGGCGGAATTCATATTGAGTAGGATTAGTGACTAGCAGAAAGCGATTCATTATATTTAATAGCATTCTTCAAAAAAATACAAGAGCAACTTGATGTGATTTCTATAGCCATTCCTCTGAAATATGTCTACGTTATTTCTGCTAGCAGCGGATAATCCTGATTATAGGGACGATGCACTAAAGAACACAAAAGAACAATTTTTCACAAATAACTTGTTATATAGCCGTAGGGCTAGGAGAAAAAAGGAACATAACAGCGCATACCTCACTGGTGGCATCTTTATTGCTGGCAGATTTGGTTCCTGATTGGTATCACTCTGGCCGCCATCAGCATTCTCACCGTTTTCATGGAACGAACTGGAATTAGGAACACTCCACGTCAGATGATCGACTACTGGGCACCACTCGTCATGCAATGTGAGGACCAATAGTCGACCCTCGAGTTTATAGTTTTAAACAAGCAGTGTGTTCTTGTGCTGTACAGGGAGAACAGCGCACCCGCAAAAGAGTCACTTGAGTCAACACACATAGCGCATCAGCCGGTGCGCTGTTCCCCCAGTAGATCATGAGCAACCAACTCGCACCCACCTCTGTGTTCTTGTGGTCTTTTGGGCATGTGCTTCATTATTGTGGCCGGCGTACTAAGAAAACATGTTTGAAGACATAGCATACTAGTGAAATTGCTGCTATCAGACGTTTTTCACAATATGTGGCAGCTGTAGTTAATTATTTTGTTCGTCTACCACGAAAAAAGAACTTGTGAAAACATTAAATTGTAAGTGGGAGACCTTATAGACAAAACCCAAGCGCAGAATGAGGAGTGAAAGGCGTGCGAAGCGAAAACAAGGACGAAAGCCATGAGATCATCTACACCGTGCGGAACCTCAAATCGGCGAGCAGACTCGATAGTGCGGAATGTTCTGAGCGTGCCAAAAAGGACGAGGGAGTGAACGCTGTCAGCATGCGGTGGAGGAAGGATTAGGAGTGGAGAAGGAGGGGATAAGGAGGATGGTGGAGGAGCAGGGAGAGTGAAATGAGGAGGGAGAAGGGGAGTTGGAGGAAGGAGGAGGGAGGAGGAGCAGAGAGGTTGAGATGAGGAGGAAGGGGGAAATGAAGGGAGGAGTAAATGGATGCAGAAGGAAGATGGGAGGAGAGCGAGGGGAGGAGGAGGGGAAGAGGAAGGAGGTAGAGATGAGAAGGAAGAAGGAAAGGAGGATGAGGAGGGGAGATGCCAGCTACCTCTTGTGCAGGCAAGTGGTATCAGCATTCATAAATTCCAGAGAGGCACGCATAAAAACATGGTGTACTCGTTATCCAAGTGGCCATCTACATGGGTACGGGTCTGTGCTGTACCCATCAATCTGTAGAGCATGTCAGACGAAGTTGGTAAATTGTGTGCCGCCAAGGTCGACAATGGCTTGCTCGTAGTAGCTCCGTATTTCTCGCCTACGGCAATCACCAAAAATTTCGTGCAAGACAAAGATCCTCCATATCCGTCATCCAGGAAAACTTCCCATGGGCCCAGAGGGATGTGCACTCGCTGTTCTGATGTGCCATCTCCGGGGATCACGCCCAACAATAATGCTGATGAATTCGAAAAAGCCGAGAAATCTACGACAGAGCCGATAGCAAGCAATATGACATCAAAAGAATCACGGGCTTCGTCAAAGTGTTGAATTTAACGCTCTCTCGTTCTCCCGCCTTGCTCTTGCTGTCCTTTTTTCTGGCACCGGCAAAACTTAGACAGATAGGTGCTTTTAGATGTGGGAACTATATTTTCTTTCTCCGGACAAGCGGTGAGCGTGAATACCGCAATATATATATATATATCGTGAAAAGGAGGTAGATGCTTTAAAACATATTTATTGGACCACGTTCCGAGCGGGGACCGCTCTTCATCAGGTCCTAATGTTGCAGTGAAAGCTGAAAGCCCGCCACTTTAACACGGCGGCAAAAAAAAAAAAAAAAAAAAAACATTGAGGAAGGGCGAAAAATTAACTTCTCAGGACCGACCATGGGTCAACGAAGGCAGCGGCCAGGGAAGGGGCCCCGCATGCATTTCCAAACAAACCCCCGGTAGGCGCCGTTGGGGATCGTCAGTGTCCAGAACGAAACAAGGGAATAAAACAAAATCAAGTGGGCCCAAAAGCGCGCCCGGGTGGCCGAGAGAAGCCCGCAGAGACACAGGAGCAGCTCGGGCGCGAACCGAGACGCGCGATGGTTCAAGTTACACACACAAACACCCCTCTCTACCCGCCACCCCCCACACACACACCCACACACTCACGTGCAAGCATGCCCCTCCCCCCCCCCCCCCCTTTTTCTTTTCTTCTTCCATTTTCCTTATCCTTATTTTTCTCACCGCCACCTCCCCATCTCGCACCCGAGAGCGAAGACACAACTCGAGGTCGTAATGATGTCCAGCGCAGGGAAAACTCTAGGCAGGGGACTCCGTCTCTTCGTTTTCCCGTCGACGTGGGGATTCCGAGGAGGTGAATCGTTCAAGATGTAAGCAGCTAAGCAGGCCGGCGCTCTCGTTAATCCCCGCTCGAAGCGTGTTAAACTTTTTAATTAGGTACGATTCCCTTTGCTCCCTTTCGCGTGCTGTACTAAATCCCGATTGAAGTATAGTTACAAATATTTTGTTCTTGTGGTGTTGATCGAGACCAGAGTGTCGAACCGATATTTTTATCGGTTCGGTTCGGGTTCGGGTTCACGGCTTTCGGTTCAGTTCCGGTTCAGTTCCGGGGCGCAAAAAATAACGGTTCAAACCGGTTCGAACCGGTTTGAACCGCTAAATTGAGAATATATTTTCCGCGTTCTGTCAATAGGCACTATTTAGGCCGTGAAACTAACTGCTGTAAACGATCTGATTTTTGCGAGGACCTATTCTTGAGAATTTCGCGAATCGCCTACAATTCTCGAAGAATGGGTCCCGCGAACAATTTCGGTAAAATGGAAACACATTGAAATTTATATTGAGATTCCACCGCGGTCGAGAAAATTACAACCCGCGAATTATTCCAAAACTTCAGCTTTGACCTAAATCGCGAAATATTGAGCCCACGAAAAATAAGTCGTTTACAGTATATAGTTTTCTTTTTTTTATCGTTTGTTCAATCCAGTTTTATTTTCAGGTACCAAAATTATAAAATTCTGTTATTTATTCCTACACAACAAGAAAAGAAAATCTACATTAACATACAAAACGTCGAGTTTATACGACTCAACATCCCTTCCTTTACCAGAGTCACATACATATTACCTGAATCAAAATGTTTTCGCGAAGTGAAGTAGGTTGCCTAAAATACCCGTGATTGGTACAACTTTGTATCGCAGTATCAGATGTTGAATCGTGGTTTTGCCCTTGAACTAAGGAATTAATTACAGTGAATAAAATCATGAAATGGGCCCCTCGTTGCCATATGTACCATAAAATGTGTTTTACGGAATACGTTTCACAATATATATATATGATGACGAGACGACTGAGCTTAAGGCAATATAATTTTCAAAATGTCACGAAAGTCACGGGACAAGTCCTTCCAGTCTATATTTTATAGAAACACTAAGCGACAATCGCAATGCTTGTTTTTCTAACTAGCATTGTTTGCTCTCAGCACCATGATGCGGGCGACGAATCATGCGAAAAGGAGTGGCTGAAATTGTTCACTCTAATCTATGAGCACCTTCGTACTGAGATCGAATCTGACCTAAAACACTGCTTACCCATGTGTACATTTTCTTATATTGGATAAACTGGCATAGCCTGGATGTTGAGGTTTGCTCTTGACAAAATGCCGGTCAATTTAATTTGCAAATGAGCATCACCCTCCCTAATTGATGATTTTTGTTAAATAGAAGAAAGCGGTATTTCGTGCTCTACTCAATTCGGAAGCTACTTAATCGGACACTTTCTGAGAGTTTAAGTGTGCAATCGTCATAGTTCCACCATTCGTTCCAGTAAAAAAACGCGATAATAAAAACACATAAAAAAGGCGATAATAAACTTCTATATATTTGAGAAGTTATATATCCGTGAGGAACACATAGTTATTTAAATTAGCTTCAAAATGAAAAAAAAAATATTATTTAAAGCTTTTCCAAATCACCTATAACGTGTCTATAGAGGATGAAAGCGCCGAAAAAGATTTGCAGAACATCTTTCAGATAATTTAAAAGTACATTTACTTATACATCTTTGAGGTGAGGATCTTCTATTTATGCTGCCAAATATTCAGACAGGAATTAAGTATATTTTTATTATCATCGGTAAATTTGACTTTATGAAGTTCACATAACCGCCTGAGACCGACACGGCAGGACGATACTCGAAAATACGCCAGCTGTTGAGTCTTCGGCAACGTGCTTTTGTTAGCAGTTTTGCAGTATAAAATACTGGGTTGCAGGGTATACCAGAAAACACTGTGGTCACATGATATATCGGAAGGCAATTACACGAAATGGGCAGAAATAAGGAGATGACACGCAATTTTTTCTAAGTAATCCCTTACACAACGCTTTACTGCAAAAAGAGATGCATAGAAATGCATAAAATGATATTCCTAATTAAACATAGATTCCGCGCAGGGCAAACGAAGATTTTATCAATCCTAATATAAATCACTTTTGGGCATCAGCTTGCCTCAGCTCGAAACGTCGCGAGATACCACCCCGGGAGGCTAATGTTATCTTAGGTTTTACGTGCACTTGTTTTGGGACCTTACTTCACGACTCTGTTCTTTATCAGTCATGTGCTCCAACATCTCATTAGGCTGCCGTATATCATCGCGAGACTGCTATAAATACTACACAACTTTACACCTTGGACGTCTACTGCTGGTGTTGCGAACGTCGCTCTTCAGCAGAAAGCTGAAGTATTTAACATGGTTTGCACGTGACGTAATCGCACTAGATAGTGGTTGTCATTGCGAGTTGTTCTTGCTGAGAATATCAAATCCGGTGGGGCAAAATGCACGCTGCAAAAGTTTCGCGCTCAGTGCAAGCTGTGTATTTGAGAGGCACACATTTTTCTTGTTGGTGCATCGTCGTTAGGCACGGCGCGAGTAACTCGCACGACGAAAACGTGCTTTCTGGCAAGAGTGTTTTTACAAATAAAATTTCTACCAACTACCCATCTGTCACTACAGTTTCCAGGCCACGCTTTGTAGTCTGTGCCGAAAATGCGGGGCAGAGGAATCTTTACGACACAGTATGCTATAGAACTACCCCCCTCCCCACTCCCTTTTTTTTTAGTTGCTCCTCAAGATACTTTTTGTTCCTCAGGGATTGCCTGCTCCGTATTGAGTGGTGTTCACTCGACAATTATATTTGTGTCACTTGTTAACAGTAATCCTTCCTTGCTTTTACTTTGCACCACACTGTGAAGTTTAAACAAAATACAGGGCGGTCGAAACTTGGAGAACTTGAGAACGACACTCCTGTGAGACTTAGAGCGGCTGCTATCCCCCTGAGGCCACTAGGATCTTTCTTTTCAGGTATCCCTTCCGTACACACTAATATTTCCATGTAACGTCGGACTAATACGTCACATTTAGACCCTTTAACACTTCTATTCTCGGGACAACTTTTTGAGGCAGTTCAGCAATAACAAAAACATGTTTGGGAGCCTGAAGGGTGTGCATACATGTAAAATGGGTCGTGCAGCATATTTTTTTTTTACCTTAAGTTCAATAAATACCGCTAAGATGTAATCCCTGACGTTGATAACTTACAAAAGCATCCATTAGTTTGCCCCTCCGCGAAATGGCAGACAGTCGAAAGAAAGAAACGAAATTGCTTTCCCCTCCTCAACTCGCAATTAGAACTATCAGCCACGTGATCTGACCCTAAAATACACACCGTCAGTGTTTATCATAGTCATGCGCAGGGTTGGCAAAGCAGAGAGCATGGGCTGATCTTCAGATATAGTTTTAGTTGGGCTTCAATGCCCGAGCCCCACTAAAGCGACAAACAGAAACAAACGACAGCGGCTAGCCTTAAACCAGAGTATTTCGCGATTTGACAGGCTTCGTAGAATAAAGAAGGCTATGCTCAAACACGAGTATCATGCACACGATGGTACCATTTGCAGGCTTGTAAACGCTCGTGATAACTTCGCGAGCACCGAACAACTCAAAGCCGTATAAAGGTACCATCGCGAACATGCTGCATGTGTCTGAGGCTTGTCGCTGTCGTTTGTTTCTGTTTCTAGTTCTAGTGGGACTCGGGCCCATCATAATCTTTGAGTTGAACACGAGCCGTCACCCGAATGTTTGGCGATGCTGGTTGTCATGAACCAGAGCATTCAACTCGGGATCATGACAATCGGGTACATCATGGTGTCACGTGACTCTCAGTGCGAAGTTGTGATGTCATGTGATGTCACGGTATCAACAACGTTAATAGATCTAGCGACGTCCTTAATTTGAATCTACGCGGTGAGTTACGTGACGTGACGGGGTCACGTGATGTGACATTACTTGACAGCATGTCTTGACATCATGACGTCACGTGACGATGTGACACATGGCTAATCACAGTGCCAATAAGAAAGCGCCGCAGAAAACCAGGATGTATTATACATTGCAATTCTGTATATGACGATTTGATCAATATAGAAATACAGCTGCCACTTTTTTTATTCCCAAATAATAAATTTGTAATACTAACAAAAAAAAAAATACCGCGAACCGTTTTGAACTGGTTACCGTTATATTTTTTTCCGGTTCAGTTCCGGTTCAGTTCCAAGATGGCGGCGAAGATTTCGGTTCGGTTCAGTTCCGGTTCGGCTAAAAATAACGGTTCTGTTCCGGTTTTTGGTTCGGTTCGGTTCCGGTTCGACACCCTGATCGAGA
Organism: Ixodes scapularis; assembly: GCF_016920785.2. Lineage (NCBI taxonomy): Eukaryota > Metazoa > Arthropoda > Arachnida > Ixodida > Ixodidae > Ixodes > Ixodes scapularis. The sequence goes on along the minus strand of NW_024610079.1, from coordinate 255,380 downwards.
CGCATATGTTTGGAGCGGAGGCATGCCGTTTAGAGAAGCTCGTTTTAGCGAACGCCGTTTTACCGACCCTTTTAGCGATTTCGGCCGCCGCGAAGCTGCGTGTATGGGTAAAACAGCTGAGTTAACATTTTCGTAATGAGCCGCCGCAGACTGTCGCCGCGAAGCGGCGGGAGCGCAGCGGGGGCATGGCTTAACGCGCGCACCTTCTCGCGCACACGCGAGAAGTAGGAAAGTCTTTTTTTTTAGAGCGCAGCTCTTAGGCGCCCGTTTCCGGCTTGAGCGGCGTCGGCGTCGCCGTCGCCGTCGGCGTAACCAAGGTCACCCCAAGGTCACGTGACCCGAAGGTAAGGTCACCCCAAGGTCACGTGACCCCCTAGGTCACGTGACCCCCAAGGTCTCGTGACGCCCCGAGGTCACGTGACCCCCCGAGATCACGTGGCCCCCCTCCCCGAGGTCACGTGTCCCCCCCTTTCCCCCCCCTGAGGTCACGTGACCCCCTCCCCCAAGGTCAGGTGACCCCTCCGGAGCATATTAAACAATGAGGGGGAGGAGGAGGGGAAGGAGGAGGAGGAGGAGGGGTCTACCCTCCCCTGAGTACCCTTCCCTCCTCCTCCTCAAGAGCTGCGCTCCAATTCGGCGTTACAGGGAGTTGTAAACGGCTTTCACTCTTTTAATCGTCCCCTTTTCGATAAACGGCGTTTCACAAAAATGAGGCTCTGCTTCCTCTAAACCGTGCTTCGATAAAACGTGCTCATTCTCTAAAACGTGTTTCGATGAAATGGCATTCGATCAACCGTAGTAAACCCTATTTGGAGAGCGGGAGTTTGGGGAGTGTGTTAAGGTGGGACTCGTGATTGTTAAATCTCTGACGGAAGGGGAGATCGGTCTGTCCAATATACTGCATGTTGCATACGCGGCAGTGCAACAGATAGACAACATTAGCTGATTTACAGTTATAACTTCCGTTTATCCTAAAGGTGAAGAAGTCCGAATTAGTACTTTTTGCCTCCACGGATTCCGTCATGTGGCTACACACTTTGCACCGCGGCACCCGGCATGGCCGAGATCCCAGGAACTCCTCATGTGTGGTTTTGGATCGTACTAGCGTGTCTTTAAGGCTTTTTCCTCGACGGTAGACGACGCGTGGAGCCTGCGGAAAGACAGATTGGAGGCGCTGGTTTTGTGAGAGAATATTAAATTTTTTTCGAAGGGTGTTGTTGATATTGGGAAGGTTACTTGAGCAGGTTAGCACTAAATTATACTGATTATTCTCTGAGTTTCGAACGCTTGTTTTGTTGATGGCTGTCGTGCGGTCTAGTTTACTAACCTTTTCTATAGCATTGTTTATGACGCCTGGCGAATAATTTTGCCTAATGAGTGCTTTCGTTAGTTTATCGGCGTTTCGTTTGAAGTCTTTCTCGTTGCTGCATATTCGTTTTTACCTATGCGCCTGAGAATAGGGCAAACTATCTTTGCAGTGGCGGGGGTGGCAGCTATCGTAGTTAAGATATTGTTGCCTGTCCGTGGGTTTTCTGTAGAGTTTAGTGGAAAGCTTGTTATCCTGAATTTCTAAGGTAACGTCCAAGAAACTAATTGTCCGCTGCAATAGGTTGTGGGTGGACCGAATAGAGGAATGAGCCGAATTGTATTTCGAAATAAATGTATTGAGTTCGTCCTCGGTGCCTGTCCATATCAAAACAATATCGTCAATGTACGTTTTATATAACTATGGCTGAATAGGACGATCTGCGAGGAACCGACCCTCCGATTCCGCCATGAAAATGTTGGCATAATTTGGGGCCACCTTTGTGACCATGGCGGTTCCGCTATTTTGGAGGTAATGTTCATCTTCAAATTCAAAATGGTTGCATTCAAGTACGAGTCGTAACAATTTTGTTAAGGACTGACAATCGAGTATTGAAGAGTTTCGGGTGTTCACATACGCTCCAATTACCGCTGCGATGCCGTCATCGTGCGGAATGTTGGTGTACGGCGCAGTTACGTCCAATGTTACCAGAAATGATCCTGTGGGTATGGTTAGCTGGGATATATATATATGGTGTTTCAGAGAGCGCAGGCCAAAGCGCTCCTGCGAAAATTAAGCACCGTAAAGAAAAAAGGTTGATGCCGTGTTTGTGTCTGACCAATAATCTATTTAGAAAAAATAATGTTTGGAAAAAACATTTTTTGTTCTGTTTTTTAGAAAGTAACTTTTTATTTGTTCATCTTAAGACCATAGTTTCAATTGGAAACTTATTGCGCATCATCAATAACCCCTATATTAACCCTTTTTAGACAAGAATAAAGCATGCCAAGCATTTTACCGTGTTTTGAAAAACCCTTCAATTCGGACGCGTACTTTGGTTTGGGATTCTTATCCAAGCGCATCTTGGCGGCAGCTGTCCTGCCCTCCGACGGCTGAAGCGCGGAACCAAGGCCAGCGCAAGAGTCAAAGCTCAATCTTGCAATGTCATGCTCTTTTTCTTTTGAACAGCGAGGCGTTCCTTATCTCCTGGCGACGCGGCCAATCAAACAGCGCAAAAAGCGCAACGTCATGGCGTGCTCTCTGCGGCTGGTCCTATCGACTGCAGAGAGCAGGCCATGACGTTATCCTCTTTGCCTGTTTGATTGGCCCTTCGACTCTTAATATTGGCCGCGCTCGGACCGAAGCTGAAACGAAGTATAGCTAATTGTCAGGCCTTGGTTCCGCGCTTCCGCCGTCTGAAGGCACGACAGCTGCCGCCAAGATACGCTTGGATAAGAATCCGAAACCAGAGTACGCGTCTGAATTGAAGGGTTTTTCAAAACATGGCAAAATGCTCGGCATGCTTTATACTTGTCTAAAAAGGGTTGGTATAGGGGTTATTGATGATGCCCAGTAAGTTTAGCATTGTAACTATTGCCTAAAGATGAACAAATAAAAAGTTATTTTCTAAAAAAACTAGACAAAAACTATTTTTTCAAACGTTATTATCTTTCCTTAATAGGCTCTTGGGCAGACACCAGCACGGCATCAACCTTTTTTCTGTACGATGCTTAGTTTTCACAGGAGCGATTTGGCCTGAGTTCTCTGAAACACCCTATATATATTTAGCATGGCATATCGCAAAATTAGAATACCTCAAGAGAGGAGCAGGAGGAGGAGGAGCAGGGGAAGAGGGAAGAGCACGGGAGGAGGAAAGGAGAGGAGGGGAAGAGAAGGTACGGATGAGAAGGAGGGGCATACCCTCCCCTCCTCCTCCTCCTCAGGAGCTGCGCTCTAATTTGGCATTACAGGGAGTTGTAAACCTCCTCGATATTTTTCTTTTTCGAGATCAGCACGGCCAATATGAGGCCTGGAATCTCAAGGACAAATCGACAGCAGACTCTACATCACGGCGTAATATCCATGAAATTATAAGGGCTTTTTGGGGTTGACCTGATTCTTTCGGAGGTTTCTCAGGGGCTACGCAACCATGTTGAACTCTTGAGTCGATTAACAAAGAAAGACACGGACTTCTTATGAGAGGGGGAACAACAGAGGAGCTTCGAGCAACTGAAAGCAAAAATTGTGGAGGAGCTGGCTCGCATGGTGTTACAGTTTGGAGATGACGGAGAGTGGCAGCTTGTGTACTGGGTCAGCAAGGAAATTACGCAAACTGAAAAAAAAAAACTATTCCTCAAGCAATTTAGTTTTGATGGCAATGGTATGGGTAATGGAACATCTCAGGGCATCGAAGTCGGGATTCACGTTTCTCTGGTTACTGATTGCCAGGCGTTGGTGTACCTCAGTGCATGCCACACCTAGAAACAGCAAATTGCGCGGTGGTACCAACTGGCTATAGGAGCATAATTTATTAGTAAGACACCGTCCTGGAGCTTTGAGGTCTCATGTGGACTCGCTCAGTCTGGGACATGCGGAGCAGCCAAGTAACTCACTGGAGGACATAATTGGCAAGATAATAAATGTATACTTAAATATCAGGTTGGAAACCTGCTCCCAATGACGAAGTTTTTTAATCTTCAGAAGAAGGTGACTCCCCCGAGAAAGCGGAAGTGTTAGTCTGGACACCGAGTCAATCAACATGTAAGCGCACTATGGAAAGTAGAAGTGAATATTTATGTTGCATCTTCTTTGAGATAATGCTTCTTTCTATAGAATATTCGTGTGTGTTTAATCCCTCTTGAATTACTAGTTAGAGCATTTAACGAGCACGTTAAAGAATGTCACAATGCCCAAGTGTTAGAAACGGAATATGCGATGATTCTATTTTCCCTTATGTGACTTTTGTGTGTTATGTGAGTGGATTCGTACACCCCAACCATCGTTCCTTTCGTACGTGACTTACACCGATGTTTAAAGAAAGCTTCCAAGAAGGTCGTAATTCTTTTTGGGCGGGATCATCGGATAATCCGTTTGCACGTTCACGAACCTGCAAACCTAAGAGAGGTGCGTGACCTGGAGTTAACTTTAAGCGGGAGAAGCCACGACGCCAACGCTCGTCTGCAAGAAGGCAACCTGCGGGATCTTGCATTGGCGGGGTTCGTTGGGGTTGGAGAAGAAGGACGAGCGTGCGGAGGGAGAGCGTGCGGAAGGTATCCAGCCCCCGAGAATGCTTGTTCATTCTTTCTTGTATTAGACCCTTCAAAATTATTACGACAACAATATTAAACACGCAGTTTTTTTCGAATATTAAATTGAGCTGAAATAACTCGTTGCCCCCTGGAAATCAACCATCAAGAAAAAAAAAAATGAGTCGGAGGCAACTTCGTAATATAAAAAATGCTATTGATGCCTTTTTTAGTCAGTTGTAAAAACACATGCAAAACAATGTGATACCTACATTTTATAGTTGTAATCATAAATAAACACTATTGATTGCATTAATCAACGTTCCTGCGTCAATGGGCTTAGAAAGAAGTGAAAACTCGTTGAAACGATTCACATCCAAAGATTAGGGGTTTGTCACAAAATGAATAACGCGTTGGCTCCACAATATTTTTGTCTAGGTCCCAACACTTGTTTAAAATTGCCTTAATTGATATCTGGGCGATTTTCGTTCATTTAATTTAGTTATAAAATATAAAATGTAGCAGGTAGAAAGACACTTGTTACCTGCTGCATTTCATCTTTTTTTGTAAATATCGGAAATGGAATACAATCTGCTTGCAAGCCACTTGCGAAAATGTTGTGCATGCAACAAAGTCGTAACAAGTTGATCAAAATCAGCTTTAAAAAACGGAGACGAAAAAAGGAACAAACTCAAGAGGACATAGCTGAAAGCACGTAAAGTTGCACAATGCCAGCACACTTTGTTTCAGTAACGGGCCATTAACTTAATCTTATGTGATTCATTGCAATGTTTCTGTTTTATGTGTTCGCAGTTGAAAAAACAAGCTCAGTTTTCCAATAAAAACAGTTGCGTGGGAATAAACATTGTAATTTCGATACCCCTTAATATTTACCTGCTATTATTAATATTATATTATCAGCTTGTATTCGGCGTCGTCCCTTGTACCGTAGACGATATGAACGACTTCCTGTTCATCGCTATATCTTATAGCCGAGTTCGAGTAAGAATATTGTTCAAGGGTGGAAACAATTCCGCGTGGTTACAACTACAAACGCCAGCAGAATACGTATTAAAACGGCGAAGTTGGTGTGCGATCTTAGTCGACACGCGGTTCCCTTAGATCTGGCGAGTTGAACGTTTTCATCTGGTGTTTTTGTTTTATTTCCCTATCTTTAACAGCATCCGCGCAGAGACACACCAAACTATCTACAAGAGTGATCTTCGGCGCATGGATGATCGGCGCTCTGGTGGTGACACTCTGGTTCCAAGCCGCCATCTGTGGGAGCCTCCTCTTGCAAGTGCCGAGCGCCAGGATTGACACGGCCTACGACCTGCTCAACGCTTCGCACGTGATACCCGCTGCGGCCAAGGGCGTGCCGCTCCTCGAAGTCATGAAGGTTGCCTTGCTTGAAATTTTGGAACCAGTAGCCTAAATAATATTTTATACTATCGCGATTAGTAGAGCAGCACAACGCGTGAATTGCATTGAAAACCATAGAGTCCCTCGGTAATTCGCAGATCACCACCCTGTCACGCGTGGTTGCCCGAGTCCAAGAATTCTTTGCCATATTTTATTTACAGAGAACCATTATTGTCTTAAAGGGTAACTGCAAAGAAAAAAAGTTTTTTTTAAACAGCCTAATTGGGACAAGCATGTCACAAAACAAATGTTCCGCGAAAAAAAATATTTTTTTATCAATATTTACGCCACAGGACGTAGTTTATTACAGTCAGAACCTCTCCATATTTGAAACTCCCGCTTTTTCGACCCCCGCGGAAGAGGAGTACGCCCCGCCCCTCACTCTCCTTGCGTTGCGGAGTTGAACGACTCAGCGTCTCGACTTCCGGCAAGATCTGGCAACTACGCCAGGCCGCGGTATTGTTTTGGTTTGACGCGGTTTGCGAGCACATGTAACGAAGACGTGACCAGAGAAGTGCCCCTGTGATGTTCCCGGAAGACGGAAAGTATCGTTCGTAATCGCCGTGCGCGCTTTGAAAGCGAAGGGAGTCACAGAATCCACGAGTGCGCAACCACAAGCCAAGGTTCACGACAGCGCTGCGTTGGTTTCGGCGATCTCGTTCTGTTTGATGCAACACGGCGATGCGACAGAGCTGAAACGTTCGTGGTGTGTGTAATGTGGCGCTACGCGTGTTATGCGGGGTTGACGCACAACGGGTCCAGTCCCATTGTCGTCAGCTGATCCAGTAAAACTGGCCCGGGAGGACGCAGCGAGCGTTTTTAAAAGTAAATCTTTCTTGGTTCTGTTTCAAAACGAGGAAAATTCCGGACGCATACCGTGAGTAAAAAGCTGCGGGCGTTTTCAAATAAATTACGTCGTTTTATTTGAACAATGAACGCCGAATTGTTCTCCTAAATCTGCCGTTTTTATGCTTCGTGTTGTTGGACTGCGTTTGCACAGCGACGTGTTGCGCTCGTCGTACGGTGTGAATAAATGTGGGCAAGATTTCGTACCTGTCTACAGATGCATGAACTGAGACCACTTTTTACGTAGTGAACATGGTGTTTTTTTTATTTTGTGTGTCTAGTTGTGAATCTCGATGGCCTCCGGAGCGATATGACGAGAACGTAACTGGACACGTTTGTCGCTACGCGAACGCCCGATTGCCTCCAGCCAAATAGCATCCCTTTCGGGGCGACATGGCTGCTGGAAGGCTCACTGTCGGGATCACGCATCTGAGATCTCCGAAAAGTCAGCATTTGCACGCGCAAACAAGCAAAACAAACACAAAAAAGCACGCTAAGCAAGCAAAGAGGAAAAAGAAAGAACCGCGCTATGAAAGCCAAAACCCCGCGTCGCTTCCTATCACTAACACCTGCGACAGCTGCTAAATACACACTACTTCACTTCAAGAAGTCTCACTCAAGCACCAGGGTCAGCACGAAACACTGATCACTTCGGCGAAACAATTAGTCGAGGTAGGCGAGACAGCCGGGAGCACAGACTTCGGCGGCCATGAAAGAATGACGAAGCTTTTGTTTGTATGAATCCAAACGGAAGTGCCCGTCTTGTAAACCTTTTGTAAAGAATAATAACTCTCATCACATGGGTTATTCTTTAAACGTAAAAATATGCCGCTTAAAAGGAAATTGCAACATATAACAAAGGTTTAACAACCAAGATCTAAGCTGTCAATCAAACTCTTAGCCAATGAGGACCTATTGGGATTGACGTCACGTAACCACAACTTCGTGGCGCGTGATTTAAAACGGACAAAATAGCCGCAAACTAAAATGAGTCTCACGCAATAAATATTGCTGTAAAAAATGTTTTTTCTCGCGGAAAATTTTTTTTTTTGACATGCTTGTCCCAATTAGGCTATTTAAAAAAAAAAAAAACCTTTTTTTCTTTGCAGTTACGCCTTAAGGAATGATATGATAAGGACGGAAGCGGACAGAGTTCCATATTTGATGTTCTAGCGATTGGTGTCATGATATTAGTGATTTTTAAGCATCTTTGTTGACTACGTGAATGAGTATGGTTACAATGACGAGCCGATATGCGATAAAAAAAAAGCAAACCAACCGTGACATCATGCCAACAATTATGTTTGTATGAGTGTTTTCGTCGCTTACTAGATCAATCAGTTGTACATAATGGAATAAAACAGCGCGAAGATACAACGATCACTAACTAGCCCAGCTTTCAACCTTAGTATAGATCAATCAGATGTGCCAAATGTGTGTAAAATTGGTTATTCATTTTATGTTATAGTTTGTATTTTGTATTTCTGAGTAGCGCTCGGTTACAGTAGAATATTGCAATTAACAAAGCTAAGAAACACGAACAGATATTAAATTATACAGACGCTTATCAAACGCCAGCTTGTCAGCAAAATCTTCAGCAGACCAGAAGTTTGCTTCAAATTGATGCCGCTTTAAACTGGACAGCTAATAGACATAAATACCTTGATTTTTATCAAATATTTAGAGCGATTTGCCAATATTATTTGTATTCAACATAGAAACATGCACATGTGACAAAACAACCTAGAGGGAAGGCTGTAGTTTTGAATATTTGAACATCTAGAAAAAAACACCAGGGCTTGAAACAGATTGAGCACGTGTGCAGACTCAGTGCACTGCTCAGACTCGCGTTCCATCACTGAAAACACGGGTTCAATAAGAGCCCTGACATAGCACCTGCGTTCAATATGCCCCGTCCTCTCATCTTGCAGGTGATGTGAAACATGTATCACTATGATATTCTGACTAGACTGTGCTGAGTGTCCACAAGTCAACAGCCTTTCCTGGCAATATATAGTATATTTTTTATTACATCTTGTACAAGCTAGAAATGAATATTATCTGACCTGTACATATAATTAAACAGCGCAAAAACACAAGGACAAGTAGAAGAGGGGACATGGATACTGCGCTGACTCACGACTTACTCTCTTTTTCGTCTTGTTAAAACACATCAATACAAGAAGGCAAAAAAAAGGAAAGAGAAGAATCTCACATGTAGGGCATCTTCACTGTCGTGTACCATCCCGAAAATTTCTAACAGAAGGTACCATTAAAAGAAACAAATAAAAGAGGAAATTAAAAAGTAGAATAAAAAGTGAAAGCCGTTTACAACTCTCTGTAACGCCGAATTGGAGCGCAGCTCCTGAGGAGGAGGAGGGAAGGGTACTGAGGGGAGAATGGACCCCTCCTCCTCCTCCTTCTCCTCCTCCTCCCCTCATTCTATAATATGCTCCGGGGGGTCACCTGACCTCGGGGGGAGGGGGTCACGTGACCTCGGGGAAGGGGGGTGTCGCGTGACTTCAGAGGGGGGAGGGGGGCCCGTGACCTTGGGAGGTCACGTGACCTTGGGGTGATCTTGGGAGGGGTCACGTGACCTGGGGGGTCACGGCACCCCCCTCAGGCCACGTGACTTCCCGGGTCACATGACCCCCAGGTTGCATGCTCTCAGGTTGCAACTCAAGTTGCATGCAACTCAGGTTGCATGCAGCTCAGGCTGCATGCAACCTGAGTTGCATGCAACGCGCGGTTACGTTGACGGCGACGGCAACGCCGCTCAAGCTGGAAACGGGCGTCTAAGACCTGCGCTCTAATATATAACTATGCATCGTTTCACTTCAGGTCCGAGCGAAGCCAAAACTATAGCCCGAGCAGCTATGCTGTGCGCGTCCCTGTCTCGCTCATGACCTCGTGGAGTGTGGACACCTTTTACGCTGCATGTTCGCTTGTAGCCCTAAAATCGCCCTCACAGAGACTGAAACAAAGCTTTAAACAAGGGTGCTCAAACCACGAACAAACTCGAACTTTTCACTGAATAGCGTAACTGACTGTGATCTAACGAAGATGTAGGGACCATATAGCCGAATGTAAAATGTCATGAATTTCCCTTGCTATATTTTGTGAATGTCTATACAAAATTCCTATATCACCTAGCCAAGGTGAACAGCCAGATTTATCGCAATAAACAGCTAGTGACCCGAAGGTGAAGATCTCAAAGAGAGAGAATACCCCCGAGCTTTTATATCAATACATGTACCTGTCTGCCCAATATACGCTTTACCACGGGAAAAAGGTATTTCGTAAACGACCCCGACAGCCCATGCTAAATATTTGAACAATAAACATTCTCTGCCTTGTTTTAGAGTACTCCGCAAGTTATAGACCAGACAGAGTTTTGCATATCTAGCACAAACTCTAACCTGCTCTGCAAGATGCATCATGAGAACCTCACAAGACGTACCGGCCCTCACACAGTAGATATCTAAAGAAACTTGCAATAATAAATATTTTTGGTTTGTTCTGGGTAAGGAAGTAAAAAAAGCATTTGTTAACTTTAACTTGAACTTTGCACCATGTTCGACCAACGCCGTTACCATAACCTATGTCATGTGGTTTCCTTACCGCAAGCCTAAACTTATTGACCCGACAACAACTACTTTTAATTAACGTAAATACACTGAAAAAATAAAGCGAACAAAATCACAAGCATAATCATAACCACAGTTGATTCCAAAATCCGAGACAAAACCCCACTAGCGTCACTCTTGTTGCTTACACTGCATTTCGAGATTCTACCTTTGTCATCTTCCCCGTGTACCGTAGACTCTCTCTACCCAGGACGCGCCCGTCACGCCCACCACAGTGGGGAATACTTGGGGGAAAAAGGGAGTGCGTTTTTATAAACGATTTCACCTCGAGAGCTGTAGTAAACAGAAGTCCGCTAATCGCGGTGCATTACTAATTTCCTTTTTTATATGAAAAATTAAGACATGTAGGTGCAGTTTCCAATAAATATATGTTATCTTATCAGGACGTTCATGTTTCAAACGTCAAAAACATCGCTTCTTCCTCTGACAAACAAATCTTGCGAGAACTACTTGGTGAGGCGGATGAAGAATGCGCAAAACTTCCCTTTTTGTTCAGGTGAAAAAGTGTATAGAAAACTAAAACTCTAAACGATGACACCAAATGTGTCTTTCGCGTCATTACGCTGTCTTAATGCATCGCCACAATTCGTCGGTATTGCCATGCGTGTGTTGTGGGTGCTAATGTTTGCAACCGGCGGAGTGCGGTGATGCCAGCCAAATATAAACTCTTCATTGTCCGAATGTAACAAACGCGCACTGCTTACCAAGTAAACTTTTTTTTCCATGTGCGCATTAGGTTATGCATAAGCGTTCTTTGCTCTTGCGGACACACGAAACTATGAACGTATCGCTTGGTAATTTTGGTATTTCAGCAACGAGCGTATTGCGTCGCAGCCTGCAGGATGACTGTGACGAGTGCTGGACGAGCGTGTACTACACATTCTAAGGCAATGCTGTCATGTCGCGTGCCCCGAGCAACGACAATACTTTTTTCATTGAAAACCATAAATACAGCGGAAATTTGTACATTTGGCGGAAACTCAACAAAGGTAAACAACAGTGTATAACTAATTCTTTAAAACAATGAAGTAAAAAAAGTTTAATATCGAATTCTGGTAGAGCCAAAAAGTACCACAGAAGCTATAAATAAAGGTAAAAACACAGCAGGGTATGAGCAGCGCTTAGTGATTGACTATTTCCTTGCAAGGCTAATAGTGATATCAATATAAATTCAATTACGCCCACATTCAACTATTTATGCAGGCCTCTGTTCAGTGTTACGAAATTATTTGAAATCCTGACCTTTACGTGTATTTCTTTCTGTTTTCTGTTTCGTTTTTATAGTCCTCTCCACAAGAGGGCATGCGAAAAGTCTACTGGAAAATACAGAAGCACAACATGGAGCTCCTTCCAGAAACGATGTACAGCTTGGAGTTTCTCCGAAGCATCCAGGAGCAGAAACGAGCCATGATGATCGAGATGACGTCCATAGCGTCCGTGCAGGAAATAATGTGTCCCCGCCTGAAAGGCTTCTTCTACTTCAGCAAGGACGTGGTCGACACCCTGCTCATGTCGTGGTTTACACGAAAGGATATGCCAGCGGATGTACTGCGTGAGATGGACAAAGGGTTTGTGCTTTTTTTGTTTCTGTATGCCCGTTTTTTTTTTTTATTTCTTTTTTCTTAGGAATACGCTGAAATCCCCAAAATACATTTTCGGCATTAGAATAAGGTACTTATATCACAAAACCAGCTTTGACTGCGGAACAATTTATTTTAACGCTCGATTTAGGTTGCGAGACTCTTTTGAACGGCTCCCAGACCTGATTCCATGCAAGCGTAAACGTTTTGAAGCAGAAGCATGCATTCTGAACACTCTTAATTACAAGCCTCGTGGCGTAAAAATTGCGCTATAATATATTTACTGGAACAAGTTCATTTTGTGTCAGACGTGTCGTAACCGAGCCCATGAAAAAAAAAAAAGAATTTTTTTTGTGCGATTGAGGGGGGAGGGTGCGGAACTACTTAGGGGCAGGAAAAGAAGATAGCGCGCGGGCGTGTCAGAATTCCGACCTCCATTTAGAATTTGTAGTGGGTAGACGCAACGTTAGATGCCTTTGTCTGCACCAGCTTTTCGAAAGCGTTCGATTGTCGAACGAGAGCGTCTGGCGTTTTGGCGTTTGTTGTGGAATATATTCAAGCACTGAGTAGAGAAAACTTCAGCTAGATTTGCATATATCCACTAATCATGGCAGTGAGAGTTGGGCGTCGTTCGTACGTCCCCGCACTCTGTCCTTTACTCCTCTGCCTCATTTTATCGTCGCATAGGCGCGAATCTGAAACACGATTCGATTTCTCGTGATAGGAGCATGTTTCTAAACTCGAATTGTGTCTTGCAAAGGGAATTATTTCGGTTTTGGTTTGTGGAAAAGTTGATTTTGCAACATAAGTGTTCTATCCAGGCACTTAAAATATAAGTTATTAAATGTTCAGCGTCTATTTAAAAACGGCCCACACATAAACAAGGTACGTTATTTTATGTCCGTCATGCGCTAATTCTCAAAGTATGAAGTCAGCGTTTAAAGTGCACGCAGTTATATATCCCTGACAGCTCAAGGGACTAGTGTTGGAAATATTTACTGCAGATTGGCCGAGGGAACAAAAAGTCACCTGAAAGATTTAATCACAAAGAATCCTCACAGTCAACTCATTGCCAATCTGTCAGTATTAGATAACCCAACTTTATATTGAGCACTACAGTCTTATCACACTGCACGTATGATTTTAAGAATTAAGAAAAAACTTATTCTTTTAGTTTTTGTTGTGTGCATGGACGCATATAGGCTCACCATTAACGGTTATGCAAAATAAGACCACATAATATGAAGCTGCCATGCTCGTAAACAGTTAACTTCAAATTTCGCAGCGGTACCTTCTTTCACAGAAAACAAAAATAAATAAATAAACAACCTGCCGACATCCCAACTGCATGGCTTGCACACGCTTCATATTGACCCGAAAATGGTTGCAGCGATCACTCTATTTTGGTATCAGATGCCTTTTTTGTTTCCTATTGAGCCAGCATGTCAATTTTCACGTCAGCCAGTAGGTGTTGCAGCTGATACTGCTTTTCCGTGAGTTCAAATGACGCACACTTTAAGTCGCGAAACGAATGGGTTCACAAAATCTAAACGTTCCCCAATTGTGCACTGACAAAACGTCCCTTAAATACGACTCCCCTCCAAATAAAATTACTAAAAGGCAGCACTAGACAGTTAATAGCGAGACCCTAACTGTGCGTATTTCCTCCGACATCGCCAACAGGAATGAGTGACTTTGTCACGACACTACTTTGTTTACTTTCTTGGGGTCTCATAATGTGCCACGGTAGCGATCCTGCTTCCCCCGTTGCGGTGCGGTCAGAATACGAAGTCGGGATCCGGAGTTCGTTTGCAGCTTTGGTTGCACCAACGTCTATCTCCGTTCGCTCGGGGGCCGTGCCGTCGGGGCCACGTGACACGCCGTCGCCGTCCCTCGGAGCAGGTCCTTGTTCTGGCGGTGGTGACACGGGTGTTTCCCCGACCGCCGCTGCTAGTTCTTGTGGTGTAACGTCGGAGAACTTTGATTCAGCTGCTGTACCTGTGGAACAGACGCCCGCCTGGATAGACTTTAGTTGCCCGACCTGGTCCGGTCGGGGGCAAAACGGCTGGCTTTTGACCGCCGACGGCCTCCCCCACCTCCGCGTCGTCCATGATGAAGCCGGACTGGTCGCCAGCCCTGCTGTCGCGAGCCACTAGAGCATGTGGCTTTACGCAGTCCTCCGTATCGTGGCCGTAGCGGTGACACTCTATACAGCGAGGGGACGCGGAAGTCTCGACGGATAGGCTCGGTACACCGATATAGTAGGCACCCTTCCGGTTACCACGACCAGCGTATTGCAATCTTCAGAGAAATTTTGCGGGGCAGACTGTACACCATGTTACTCTACTTAATTGGCGTGCGGACGGTTCTTGTGCTGAACTCCACCCCCTCGAAACCTTTCTCCCAGGTGATGAGGGCTTCTTTTTGGTAGATGTGCATTTCTTTTTTCCCTGGGCAGTTGGAAATTGCTGTATTGTAAAAAACAGACAGGCGTCAACTGTAACTTATTCACCGTGCGCGACGTCCACACTTATTCCTTTTTTTTTTCTTTTTCCCCTTTTACCGATCAGTCAGTCCGTGTTCTCACGCCTTCTCCAGCAAACATAACATACACCCTCTATAGCAAAAAGACTGCTATATAAAGAAACAATGAGGAGGTCGTGTATTTCTATTGGGTCTGGACCTGACGAAGAATTCGGTAATTGGCACTTATGTTGCTGTACCAGAATCTGTTGGAGAAACAGCTCTAGTTAACTTAGAGGCGTCCCAACAGTGTCGTCTTCCTTCAGTTCAAAACGTTGGAGGTCCGAGTTCTTTTTCTGTTCTTAGTGGGCGCTAAACGATGGAGTACCCTTCGTCGTATGTCCTGGCAGTCGAACGCGTACGCATTGCCCTCCCTTTAAATTCCTAGTTTTGACCTCCCTGCGTTCATGACTGAGTTTTTTCAACTTGTTTTGGTACCTTTCCACCATGCTACGAGATTCTCTATTGCCGCTCTGGCATTTCGTGTAATGTCTGTATGAGAGAGTCCCATGATTTCTACTGTTGTGGGCATTGGTCGTCCGTCTAACAGCACGGACGAAGACAGATTTGTTGCTGCTTTCGGTGTACAGTGGTACATTTACAGGGAGTCACCAAATCAATTTGTATGTTGCCCTTTTCCAACAAAATGCTTTGAATACGCTCCTCGAGTACTCTGTGAAAGTGTTCCACCAGTCATTTGATTGTGGAAAATAGAATAACAATGTTGCGTGCGTGATACCCCTGTCTTGTAGAGATGT
Source organism: Ixodes scapularis (assembly GCF_016920785.2). Taxonomy (NCBI): domain Eukaryota; kingdom Metazoa; phylum Arthropoda; class Arachnida; order Ixodida; family Ixodidae; genus Ixodes; species Ixodes scapularis. Next base: position 240,053 of record NW_024610079.1, on the reverse strand, counting down.
CTTAAATATACAGACATGAATTATGAACCGTCGTCCGATATCAGATCTTCCGGGCAACATTCCACACTGAATATCCCTTGCAGGATTTTTATTTCTGCATCAGTTGTTGGCTGTAAGCAGAACCATACCTCTGGCCACTTGCTGTAGTAAGCTATTATGGTTATGGCATATCGGCAGTTTCCTGTAAAACTGTGAACGGCCCGACAAATTTAATTTCGATCTGCTTCCACCCACCCTCCGGGTAGCGCTGGTTGCGTGGGATCCGGTGCTGTGTTTGTTGTTTTGTCATTTTAATTACACACGCTGCAGTTAGTGATGTAGTCATTGACGTTTACGTCCATTCAAAGCCACCAGTAGTGTTTTCGCTGTCTCTGTTAGGTGTTTAGAATACCCGGGTGGGATTTGTGTGCAATGTCCATGAACGTACGTCGTGGTGTTGTCGGTGGTACAAGCTTCTGGCTATGAATTGGTAGTCCTTGTACAACACTAAGTTCTCCTTGAATCTTGTCGTAAGTAGTCGAGGTAGCCTTCGTGGGTAAAACTTGGGTCTTTGATAAGTTTATGTTCCCCACAACCTTAGTCAGTGTTGCATCTTCCCAAGCCACTCTTGGAGCCCGTCCAAGGTGGTGCTTCGGAGGTATGCTCAAAGGGCACATATAACGTCTGTGTCTTTAAAGGGGTATTCCGCCGATTTTTGAGCTACCTTAACTAACTATATTTTCTGACTAACAGGCCTTTACCCTTTCTGGTATGCTATTTAGTATCGTGAAATTCAGAATAGTTATTGCGAAATCGGCAAATGAAAATGATGCAAAAACAGACATTCAAATATACCCGCCCTTTTCAGGGCCGTGACGTCAGTGGAAGTTCAGCTTGCCAGTCGGGCGAGCTGTCTAAAAAATAGAATATGCCAATCATTTGTTCCGTGCTGGAGCGCGGGGACTGGAGCGAGCTTCCAAGGCATTCATTTGACACCATGAAACTGCTTCAAATCAGTTGGGAACAAATTCTACAGTCCAAAGAGTGAACCTCTGCACTTCCAATGACGTCACTTTTTCATTGTTGCCAGTAGAGACTTTCAGTTTGAAAAACACGGTGAGGACCAAAATTGTAAATTCAATAACTTCGCGAAAAAAAATTATTTTGACCTAATATTCGGGATACTATTTTGGCGATGTTGTTTGGCGAGTTTAGCAAAATTTCAAGCAAATCGGGGACCATGAAGAAATCGGTGGAGTACCCCTTTAAGACGACTTAACTCCCGTGTTTGGTTTTGACTTGAAGCCTTCAAAGAGTGTCTGCAGCCAAATTCACTATTTCTGAGCTCGTAAGGCATAGCAGTGATGTCAACATACGCCGCAGAGAAGCATGGGTCCTCCCTTATTCCCGCACGAACTACAACTTTCAAACTTTACATTACAACCTACCACTTGTTTTAAATAAATGCCTCACAAACAACATAAACATATACACGATTAGCAAACGAGACTTGCGCTCTTATATCTTCGTTGTTCCCTAATTTAGTGTTATAATGTTTACAAAATTCCGATTTTTTTTTTGATTTTTTTTTTTTCAAATGTTACGCTAGAAGAGTGTTGCGCACTACCAAGCTGCTGCCATGTAATAAGGGTCCCAGACCCAGTCAAGCTGTCTCAACAGCTTTTTGTCTGGGACTCCTTCCAGTGTTTCTGGAAAATAAAGCTTTGATTTGAAATTGTGGTCGCCCCGCAGGTACTGTACTTCGTAGATGAATTGAATTATGCTTGCAGACCAACGGGCGATGCACATGGGTTTTCTTCCCGTTTCTTGCGTAGCTAGTAATGTGACAATTGCCTGATGGTCTTTATGCAATACCAATGTCTTTCTAATAGGAAAGTTATCAACCTCTCGCAAGTCCACAGACAAGCCAAGGCTTCTCGCTTAGCGACTGAGTACCTTCGTTCCATTTCGGATAATATCCGTAAGGCAAACGCAACCGTCCTGACGCCCCCTAGATGCAGTTGCTGTAGGACCGCCACAAGTTCGTAACTGGACGCATCAGTCATCACGATTGTTTGTAGGGCAGGGTTCGAGATTGCTGGCTTGGCAGGACGCTTGATTAGGTTTTTGACCTTCTCAAATGCCTGCGCTTGTTCAGCAGGCAACGTAAACACGACTCATTTCCGTAGTAAAGCACGGAGATAATCAACAGTCGTTGCGTAACGCAGTACAAAGTTGAAGTAATACGACGCACGCCCAAGGAAGGATTGTAAGAATTTAACGACTTTAGGGGACGGTAGATGCCTTACTGATGGCATTCAGCGTCCCTTCGGCTGGTTTTATGCCTTCTCTGAACAGATTATGTCCCAGATATTGTAGCTCCGTGACTGACGAAGTGCATTTCTCACTCTTGAGCCTCATGCCGATTTTTCTATGCCTTTCAGGACTCGCTCCAGATTATCGTCATGTTATTTTTGTGATTTTCCTGCTATGAGAACATTATCTAGGTAGTGGACGTCGCATCAACATTCGTTCAGCAATGTCGGCAACATCTCCTCGAAAGCTGCTGCCACCGAAGCTAGGGCGAAGCAAACACTCTTGTAACAAGAGTCCCTCGTGGGTAATAAACGCAGTTAGATCTCTGCTCTCCTCGGCCAACTCCATCTGATCATAGGCCTATGAGAGGTCAGGTTTGATGAATACTATCATCCCAGGCAGGACATGAAAAATGTCCTCAGATTGTGGATCTGGATGACTGTGAATTACAGTTGATTGATTTGGTTTTCGTAAGTCAACGCAGAGTCGAATTTCCTCCGTTTTCTTCCAAGCCACGAAGATTGGAGAAACTCATTTTGACGCGTCGATCTTTTCGATGAGGCCTGTGGCCTCTAAATTTCGTAATTTTTTTGCTACTTTGTGTGGTGCTGTCAATGGAAGACGACAAAGGTTTTGTTGTACCGGCAGAACTGTGGTTCGTGTTCTTAGTTTGTGGACGAAGTCCTTCACCAGTCCCAAATCCTCTGAAAAAAGTTGGGGAAACCCGTAGATAGTTGGTCACACGAATGCGTTTCTATGTCTACCGTCATGTGCCAGACTCGAAGGATGCTTAGTTCAGCCAATGGTTTTCCTGACGTGACATGGAAACTACAGGCAGTTTGTCTCGCAGCAAAAGGTACTTCAGCCTCGAACATCCCATCTACCTTAATAAACCCATTGGAAAATGTTTAAGTTCTGGGATGCGTGATGCTAGAGCTCGATGTGTCCAAAGCGTGTATTGTATATTGCCGAAGATATAATGTAAAATGACGGTCCTTGGTGGAAGACGTGGTCTTGGCTGTAGTTCATTTCTCCCATAGGGACGCAAAATGGCCACGTGTACCACAGTTCTTACATATATTCGCTTGCGCTGGGCATTGAATGTTGTCAGCGAAATGACCCGAAGATCACCATTTTAGCCTTTCTGACCTTGTTTTTTGAAAAATTTTGGTAATTCTTGTAAAAGCTCAGAATGAAAGCTTGGGCGCGTTGGTAGTTCATGATTCTTTAAAGCGTACAGCGAAACTGACGGGACGGAAGGAGGGACACAATTAACCGCTGAACTTACAACTGTAGTTTTAATCGTCAAGGCGCAGTCTAGATACACGACCAAACAAAGGAAGCACACACAGCCAATGGCACCCCACTGAAACCCGCAAAATCATCGCGCATGTTGTCGTTGTGAAAAAAAATATAATTCTTTAGATTTCTTTTCTTCAGCTAATTACGTTTTAGACCCAAACACGTTAAGCAGTCAACAGAAAGTGCCCGATATCCGGTTTTTTCATGACGATAGATGATGTTAGAAAGCTCACCCAAATAAAGATGGTAAACCTCAAGGTTTTGGCACATCTAGCAGTATAATCTACGCCACAACTGTCAGCGAAAATATCACTGCTTTATAGCGGAGTGAGATTCTTTCGCCCTAATGAAATATTCGTTCGCGTCAACGCGCCCTTCAGATTTCTCCTCCACATTACTCCAGTTTTTTATTGCCTTGTGATATGTGGCAAATACATTTAGGTTATTTGACGGATGATTAAATAACTGGGGACCCAGGCGGCCACCTTCTTTGGTGAGGAAATGCTAATTCTTGTGCCGCATTATAATAACTGCCTAAATTTGTGTTGTAATTATGCGGAGATGTAGCTACTGCAGATATCTATATTCGGTGTATTTTGTCGCAAACATAAACCGCATATTAACACGAAACTCAGAAAAAATGTTTATGATTAGACGCCTTAAATGTGTACCTACAAACGTAAGGTGGAAGGTACAAGTATCCTGCGTCGCAGACGCGAGGGCGCCTGATTCAAAGCCGCCTGGGACTCCCTCTCTTATATACGTTGTACGTTCAGGAATGTTCTCAAACAGAACTCACAATGGCACAGGATATTGTTTTGGAACTTTCTAGAAAAATTTGAGCCTTAAAAAAGAAGAACCAGGCCGAGCGGGGCTCAAAGCCCGTTCGTCCGCGTGGCAGCCTCGCGCTTTGCCTACTCCGGCACGCACACGGCAATATTGAAAACCAATTCATCCCTAGAGAACGCATAGTTTGGTCAAGTATAATAATATTTAACCCAAACCCAAATCATAATTTTGTAAAAACCATTACTAAAAGAATTATTCATATTTTGTAGAAGCAGCGCGGCCACCCCGTTTGGATTCAAACCACGAAGAGCGGTGGGTAAGAGCGTAATGCTTAGATATTGTTAAACTACCGGAAGCATTCTATATATATGCAGCGTATTTACATTTCTAACCTATTTATTCAGATAATTGGCCACCTTCTTTTTATCTTAACGGTATAGACTGAAGGTTATGGAAGGATGTATATAGATTTTGGAGAGCGAAAATACTGACTTTTGATTTATACCAATATTTTCTACTCATAGCTTATCCACTTTTCTAACGAGTGGTCTCCGATAATTGGTCACCCAGTTTGGGTAAGAAAAACATGTACACAAGATGAACTCTAACACTGGGCAGAAATATGGGGCTTTAAAGTGTAATAGTTACAAGAACATTTATTTGTGTGCGCGTGATTTTCGTCGCTCGCAGTAATGTTTGGAGGTGAAGCAGATAATGCCAACCGATTGTCCGAACCGTCTCCGCGCATTTCTGAAGAGCTCGAAAGGGCACCGAGTTGCATCTAAGAAAATATTATTAAATTCTAGTAGCTCACTTTACTTAAATATATTTTTAACTTCACACTCAATGAGATGAGATCAATGAGAAAGGTCAATACATAGGGTGTTGTCCAGACAGAAGGAACCTAATAAATTGAAGCTCCGATTAGTTCATTTTCCTTTAAAAAGGCAGTGCGTAATCTAAGTTTACATTTTTTTGCCATTCCCACTGCTCACATGCGCATACTGGTGTCGTTCTTGCAAAGAATCTTGCTCCCACGAGAAGTGAGACGCATCACAAGTCTGTTTTCTAGCTGGCTCCCAAATTCCCCTGTCATTAGTATGGATGCAATGAAGACTACATTGTACAAAGATGAGTGCCGCTGTTCAAAGCACTTTGCTGAAGCCCAGGTTGCAGAGGAAGCGTCCTCGAGCGTTCAGTGTTCTTGGAGTTGAGTATCTAATATAAAAGTTGTTAAACTGTATGATTAAATAAGTAACAGTAGTATCGACCCACGTTCCTCTTCCTTCGTACTCGCCGAGGTTGGCCTACTTACGACAATAATAACTCTAAAACGGTCTGAAAATTTCGCCCACAAAGGAAAAGCTTCCCTTTCACGGATTCACCCGTTACGATTTCTTGGAACTTATTTTGTACGTTGGCGATCCAGAATAGCAAGGTTCCAGATAAGGGACGATAAGCTCGAAAGAAAAAAAAACAACAGTGAATCTTTGAAGTTTGCATTTCATTGAATACCGCATGGTTGCTAGACCTGTCTACTGTTAGCGTTGCAATACACATGTCTGTCCATCGCCGCGAGATAAACGCAAAAGTGCGCTGTCGCGTGCGCAATGGGTGCGTTATGTAAGACTCTGAGTCATGACAAGAGTCACTCCTTCTACTAAACGCGCCACGCGAAGTACCGATGGTCGTGAGTCGAGAGAAACTTCGCAGCTCTTTCCTCGAACTTGAAGCTCGTGAGGTCAGAAAGCTCTACTTCTGTAATGGTGACGCCATTCCGCCTGGTTCAGCCAAGAACAGAAGCCGATCGCGGGCAGCTCGCGCTTGTTATGGTAGCCAGTTCGCTACAGTTTGATTCGTGCGGCAAAGGTATCTGTTCATTAAAGAAACTTCACAATGAATGTATCATCACATAAGCAACGAAATGTGATTCATATCATCGTGCGACCCTGTGAAGAAGTGAAAAACGTACAGCTCTACAAGCGTTGTTTGTTACTTCCTTTTGCTAGTGTCCACCAGAAGTTTACTTTGTTCTTTCAATCTCGTTCGTGTAATGTATGTTTATGACGAACGTAAAGCACAGTCGATTCTTGAGAACACAACTATAGAAATTAGCACAGCTTCTACATTCTGATACGGTGCACACTACATGCAAATAACTTCACAATCTGACTCCGCTTACGCATTTTCCGAAGTTTAGACTCAGCAAAATAAATCTAAAAACGTTACCTTTATTGACAATATATTAAAGGGGTATCGGTGGCCTAATGAGATAGCCTAGACCAGTCCAGGGAACATGGAGCGGAATCTCGCGCTGCAGAACATAGGAATCCTGGTTCCAATCCCCATCTCTGCCCGTTTCGATCCGGGTGAGCACCGTACCGGCGGGCGGTTGTGTATCACTACTGTGTGGTGCACGTTAAGCACCCCAGAGGAGCGGTTTGTACTTCACTGACTAAATTTCTTACCTACAGCTGGGAGACGAGTTGCGCGTTGAGGCAGACAATTGGTTCTAGGATGTATGACGATGAACACACCTCCATTTTTTTTTACTTTTATTTGCCAATAGACATAGTCAATTGAATTCTGCTGTGTCTACGAGAATTTCCAGGCGCTTTAGTCAAAATTGCAGGCGCTATAAAAGACCGACAACGACGTGAGCTTACTCTTGAGAAGCTGCAGCACCAAACTAACGTCTTCTGTGTTCTGCTTCGTTGGCGTACAAGCCATATTGTAATGTTTCCTAAGAAATGAAAAAGGAAAAAAGACAACCGGAAAATCACATGGATGGTGCGAATTGCATCTGCAGGTGCCCTACAATAATGCCGGGTGGCGCTGCAGGATCACCATGAAGAACTAGTGAAGTCTAAACAACGCCCGATTAGTCGGGACTCCGACGGAGTGGCTCGAGTTGGAGTCGTGAAGTCTCCGCCTAACGCACCCCATACTGGCGCGCTGTGTGTCTGTAGGGAGTTTAACAATAGAGCTATAACAATGTAGGCTAGAAGTTCAACTGGCGCTAATATGCTGTTGCAAACTGAAGCAGACACCAACCAGAAAAAAAATTTTACTTCCGGTAATGCAATCTCGTGGGGAAAAGATGGTGAATATATTATGTGCCCTTTATTATAATGGGAGGTATTAAAATAATTCTTACGCACTAAACAGCTAGGAACTTTTCTCAGTCACATAGATAAAAATATGTCAGGTACAGTGCTTCCTTCATATTTATGGCATTAGTCACCGTGCTAAAAAGGCTTCCTGCATGCATTTATGCGAACTGTTGGGCACTGGTAACGCAAACACGGTTTCCGCAATTTTTCTCAGGGTGATAGTTATATTTTAAAGAAAATAATTGCATATAGAAAGTTAAGAGAGTCAGCAAACACTACGTAGTAACAATGGATCAACCTTTCCCTGCGCATGCAGGCCATCAAAATTAAGTAAAGGGCAAATAATTATAGGCAAATTTACAGTAAATACCTCTCTATATATTATTTCTGTTGATGCGTATGTCCCAATATGCTTGCTCTTCGTTCAAGACATCATGCCCATGCACAAAATTTTTGAAAATGGGCAGAAATCATTAAAACCGGTGCCCAATAAAACCTGCCCGGCACATAAAATAATAGAAAGAAACATTTTCGAACGCCCCTATACTTTATCTTTATTTTAGGTGTTTTTAACCGCTCGTAACATTTCATGACGGGCTCTGTTGTAATTGTTAAAGGGATGGCACGTTAGCATTACATTAGCGTCATAAGAATGCTGGCGCACCTTGAACAAACTCTACATTCCTTTAATTGTTATTTTGCTTAGATTCGTCGCCTCTCATCACGTATTATACCCGCTGTGGAACACCGTCTAGGACCTCAAATAATTGGAAGCTTAACATCGCGCAGGGATGAAGGGAAATACTGTAACTAAAGGAATCGGAGCTCTTACAAAGTTAGCAAAGGTACACTCTACTGGCTACGACACAAATACCAAGGATCATCCCTGTTATTGCCCAGAATAAGAAAACGTGGACGCTTGTTTTCCCATAATAATGCACAGGAGCACTGGTAAAAGTCGACTGATTGCCGTCTGCTTCATTTTGCATCACGGAATTGGAGTTGAAACTCTTCGCACATTTACTCTTTGCATTTATTCTCCGTTCCAGTAATAATAAAAGAAGCGAATATTAGCGTTGAATGTGCCTTTTCTGAGTCTGAACGTTACGTTGCCGTTTTTCTTAACATTGTTCCACGTTAAAACAACGACCTACTGCAATTGTGACCTGTGTGTGTAATGGCTCCCATATGCGAGGGGCCGTTGCGAATGAAGTGCCTCTAACCGCCATTGAGAGCGCTTGTTAATGGCGTTTCTGCCACCCAAGCGTGACTTACTGACTGTCGAATTTTTCACTCAGCAACTGATTTCCTCTGATCAGCACGACACCGCGCATACCCTGCCGTAGCGCGGCGCTCGTAGAAGGACGTGGTCGTTTTCATTGTCCCCTCTGCGTTTTGCGCAAAAGGAAACACTCGGGAAGCTTTTAACTGGTAAAAACAGTTAGCCCTCTCGTTTGAATATTGTTTGGGAATGCCAGCAAATAAGAAACGTTCAGTTAAAGTACTAAATGGTTCATGGCATTGTATTAAAAAACTTCAAGTTACAGTAATTGCACAGTTCCCGCGCTGTCGTCTGGTTCATACGTCACCTTCAAAAAGGCAGTCTGCTCATATCAATCACGTGATTTGTGGCAGTTGCTTTGGTCCTACACATGGTCCTTCGTGTTGCAATAAAAATAATTATAAAAATTTTTTTTTCTATTGTTAGAGTAATTAGTAAAAAGGCTGGTCTTACTGATGGAGTTGAAATAATATGACAAGTTACAGGTAAAAATATTTGAAACCTATTTTCTAAAGAAATATATATGCTGTGCAAAATGTGACAACTCTAGTTTGCACGCACCACGGCACCTGCGTCATAGTTTCCAGAAATTGTTACAAACACAATTGGTGCGGATCACCCATAAATGGGTCGGATAGCAGCCACCGTACTGGCAGGTGGTGCTATGAGAGATTCTACGACCTACTAGCCTGCAGTCTTCCGTGGGCAGGCTAGGATTACAGTAGGCCGTAGAAAAAGCTGCGCTGCGATTCTACGTCATTCGAAGTGGAAGTAAAAATTACGACGGCACCTACATTTCCGGTTACTTCAGTATCCTGCATACCTTACGAAGCCGCGTTCGCAGTCATGCTTCTAAGTACCGGCACTAATTTCTGCTAGCAACAGCAGTCCGTTGCTTTTTTCTAACCTAATCCTCACGGCTGCAAGGCAAACTTCAATCGCAGCCCTGATCTCTTACGTGCCGCATTAATCATGAGACTAATTTTTGAATTCCTTATTGCAGCACAAATGTTTAATTTTTTTCTTTTCTATCCTACTCAAAACCAACTCAGAGGTAGACCGCGATTGCGCCATTTTTCGTCCATAATAACTGTAATCGAAAACCCTTCTAATCACGCACTTCGTTGATGTGTAACTTTACTGTCATATTAAAATTGTGTATTTTAAATCTGCAGTTTGTTGAGTTGAGCGATTGGGTAGGCATTGGACATGGTGATAAAAGCGCACAAGAAACAAACACATTAGAAAAAAACCGTCGGGACAAGTTCTGACTCGCCAAACAACACATAAAGGAATGGAGGAAAGATTTAAAAAAAATTAAATAGGACATGTACATGGCACCATAATCGAATAACATATAACACTGAGCACGGAGGAATAGAAGAAAGAGGATGATAGAAATCAAAAGGGAACGTCTCCATGGAACGAGAAGCGCATACCGCAAAACGGCCAGACACAAACATCATTTTATAAATGAGTATAAAAGTAAAACTCCTTTTCGGATAATGCCAGATATGGTTGACTCACGCGGCGCACTCCCAAACCCAGTATAATAAAGGCCTCATAGATATTTTTCGTAATTTTGTCCCTATATATACCAACAATAGCTGTATTAGCCTGAGTTTGCTTGGAGGAACAAACTTGGCAGTGTAAGGGCCAGTTACTTCCAGCCCTGACAGAGTAACAGGTTATGTTCAGGAAGCCTGACATTAGTACGGCGCCTTGATTTTTACACATATTTCCTTCCCCACGAAAGTAGCATGCTATACATCACGCCATATGAGCAATGCACAAATGGTAGAGCGTGTTTTTGTTACATTGGGGTCGGGATACGTTGTCCGATTTCTTGCTGTTTCGTCAACAAAAAAATTGCGACATTTTTGGGTGATCTGAAACGTTTTCTTTTGATTGTCGTAATTTTCCTTCTTACCTTCTTTTATGTTCTAGGTGATGAGTTGCGAGTGAGTGTGCTTGTGCTTTCTGTTTTCTTCTACTGTGTCTTTATTTCTTGTGCACTGTTTATCACCATGTTCACTGCATTTGGTCATAACACCTTGCTCGTACCTCTCTGTCGGCTCAGCTTGATTAAATAAATAACTAAGTATTTCGGATGAACTAAAAAAATGTAGATAATCAACTACAGTTTTGATTTTTATGTTTCCACGAAGAGTAAAATTGTGTCCAATGAAGTCGATAGATACTAAACTGAAGACAAGCCATTAAAATCAAATTCATTTGAGATAGAATTTGTATCCTGGGAAATCTATCGACTATTATATCGATGAGGATATACACGGTCTGACCACACAGACACACACACACACACATACACACGCACGCACTCACGCACACTCACGCACGCACACACACACGCACACGCACGCACGCACGCACACGCACACCCACACACACACACATATACATATATAATAAACTTCAGTTGCGGGTGACGGAATGCTAGTTAACCTTCACAAAATCAAAATTGTACTCTTCGTCTTCCTCTTCGTCTGCTAAGACTCTCCTCATCCCGCTTAAAAGAGTTATCACAGTACAGAAAGCAATCATTGGCACTTTGGTTCCCCCCCCCCCCCCTCTTTAATAACCCGGAGAAGAAGGAAGAATACTTGTGCGTGGGATATACATTTTCAGGTGATGCACTTGCGCTGAAGCTGTCCTGGTCCTCCGTGAAGTTCCCCACTCCCGTGCTTCATAGATTAGGGGTCCCATTTTCTTAGTGACTTCACAGGGACCTTTATACCTAGGCAGAAGCTTCTGTGCTCGACCTTTCATTCGCTGTTCCCTCTGAACCAGGACCAAGTAACCCGGAGATTGACATGGTGTCAAGCCAGGAGCGCTGTATCGAGATGCCGCAGGCTGTTGGGAATGTAATATAGCCACTGTTGAACGTTCTCGCAGAATCCCACCGCTGCCACCAAAATGGTACAGGCTCAATGGAATCAACTTCAGTTCTGGCTGACGGAATGCCACTTAACGTTCACAAGGGCACCATTGTACTCCTCGTCTTCCTCTTCATCTGCCTCTAACACTATATATATATATATATATATATATATGTATTAAACATTGGTGATGGTATAAGCCATATCCAGTTTTGATAGGCGTTTTAGCGACTTCAATCTGTCACCTTTTGCCTTAAGAAATGTTATATGAAGTCTGCCAACTTACTGTGATAGAGTAGATAAAATCTGAACGATACAATAAAATTAATTTTGATTCGAGCTTTGAATGGCATCGGAACTTTATTCATATCTACAGAGAGAGAGAGAAAGTGCAGAAATAGATGAAGGCTGTGAAGAGATTGGCAACTTTATACACAATTGTTGCAAACGAGGTGTTACAAAGAGGGTCGGATAGAAAGTCGCTAGAGTCGTTAACAAGCCACAATGACCTTTATTAGCAGTGCTTTTTTTTATGACGGAAGTTTAAGATGTAAAAGTAGATAGCTCAAGTTCAGGTAGAGCCGTGCACTTTCCGGTGTTAAGATTCTTTCGTTATTGGGCGGAAGAAAGAGAAAAGAAGCATCAGTTCGCCTTTAGCACCATTGAGTCGGGCGCAAAATTTCAAGTAAAACGTTTTAAACTAGACTTTAGTGGATTCACGCGTTTTTTTTTTATTTATTTAACCATTGAGTAAAATGTAGCGGTCATTTCCAATTGCTTAATACAATCAATATATTTACTTCTGGTTATTAGTGACCCTTAAATTTACACAGGGCATTCTATCGTACGCAAAAACCGTCAAAATTAGAGCGTCAGGATATTTGCCTTTTAACTAATTTTGACAGTGAGCGCGATCCTTTCCTCTACGGCTCTGAAGGCGGAATAATGAATAGCGCTCTTTGTTTCTGTGGCAAGTAACATAATAGCTGCGAAAATTGGTTCAGGGGTAGTTGAGAGATGTAAGTGGTTGTCGATGCCCCGTCCGGAATTTTTTTTCTAGTGTCTGGTTGGCAGAAACAAAAATTTTTCATATATTTTTGACAAATTCATTAAATCTGCGGTAAAAAACTCTTTTTATATTATAACTAAATGCGAGGAGGCGTTCTAGCATCGCTTGTTTTTGCGAAAGCTTTTTAGTTAACATATCATTTAAAAATGTTCCTTCAATTAGTTAATGGCATATTTTCAGACGCATATTATTCACCTCATGTAGTGCGTGAAACTTCTGAACAACATATTTTCTATTTTGCCCCTAAACATACCTGATTTTAACCACTAATTGCGCATGGTAGAGCCGGAAGATTAGAGCCTTCCAGGGTAAAAAGAATGGCGCACATTAACGAACCTTTTTCTTTAAATATTTGTCAGGCAACGCTCGAATTTGGGTTGCTCTTCTTACAGTATAGTGAAACGCAAAACACTATAAAACAATTAAGGCAACTGACGGGGAATTGTCGTTGGTACTGAAGAGTTTGTATAAATAATTAGAATGCTTTTTGATTCGTTTTGCCAATACATATAAATATAGGATATATGGCTCGATTTGGCCGTACGAAATACCTAATTGAACACGTGTTATTTCACAAAATAAAAATGTAGTAACATAAACTGTGAAATTTACGTCCAGCAATTTTTCATCCTCTATATTTCGTAAAAATATAATGGGGATGGGGATAAAGAGATGGAGGAGACGGGTAAAACTGTTTCTCATCTTCAGGAAGGAACCATAATAAAATTGGTCATTCAATCCATTATACCTGTGCCTACACCATTTCGTTCATAATGGGGATTTGAAATATATACTTTTACTACACCTTGGTTATGACCACTCAATCCCCTTTCTTTTCCATCTGCGAACGTACATTTTCCTTTATAAGTCCCATTCGGTTCAGGGAGACGGAATCTTGAACAGTCATTCAAAAGCCGTTAATCTCTTTCACAGGACTCGGCGCATCATCGAGAGCGGGATAAATTTTATGAGGAAAGAAGAGAACAGATTCAACCAATTCAGCTGCACTCTCAACACCATGTCCCGTGGCCAGGACACAAAGTTTACCCCACTGATGATGAGGGACATCCAGTTCATCTGCATCATCTGCGTAGGCCTGATGAGCGGCGCCCTGGTCGTCTTGGCAGCCGAGCTGCTCTTCCAACCACGACGCACACGTTTCTCAGAGAGATTAGACGATCCATAGGGTCCCGGTAGAATAACCACATACACAAATTTGGATATGCGGTGGGAGTCGTACTTAAGCGAACGTGCACAGAATATGTAGAGCCTTAGCTATATATCCTCCCCTTTTCTGGTTTGCACGTGTTGGTTGCACTGTAGCTGAGCCACGAGAGATACTGCTGGCAACGGAACGAAACTCATATTTCGACTTAATAACTTGAGCGACCGATGGTGTAGCACCGCACATAGAATGGAGGGGGAAGTTTAGGGTGCACTAACAAATTCCTATCTCTCCTCACTCAGATGCTTCAAAACGTGGTTTGAGTAGTTGCGTAGGGATTACGTAATTTTAGAATAGCCTTGTATTTGAGGAGGCATTTTAATACCAATTTATACGTGTGGTGGAATTTTAAAAAAAAATTATGCAATGACCTCCAAAAAGCGGGGCATGGAAGAAGAAAGAATAAAGTTTTTATAAGGTGACAATACCTTCAACACATCTCACATTGTATATCCTTACAATATCGGTGCTGCTTCTTAAGATAAAAAAAAATGTACCACTTGTCCCCGCACTTTTATTCTATTGACAAAATGTCTATGTTAGGCATGTTATCGGCTCTCACATTGAATGTGTACTAACTCTTGTGAGCGTGAGGTTTTTCGGGTATCCGGTGCGGTATGTCTGTAACAGTCGGGGCTCAACCAGGCGCTTTGTCCTCATTTCTTGTTCTCTCTCCGTCTTCTAGATATTTCAGTGGTTCACAATAAACTGTGCTGTGAAATTTATAACTGCGTTCGTCTGATCTCCTCGTCCAACGGGAATCCAGAGAGCTTAAAGTAATTAAGTTTCCAAAGTTGCATTTAATACAATTTAGGCTAGAACCGCCAAAGCATAAGCTTAACCTAATCCAGCACATCAAAGAAACGCATAACTCGGCACAAATTTGGCAGTCCTAAGCAGCAAATTTCGGCCCAATAGGGTTTTGCACAATAAGGCTAGGGTCCTAAAAGTCATATTTTAACCTTAATTAGGCCCAAAATAGTTTCCTTTTGCTTTTCTATGTCTATTTTTTGGTTCACAAGATATTGCCAAAGAGCCAGACAAGAGCCAAATATGTCAGGTATCCACCAAACAACCAGCACTGAAGCCTAATTCTGGCATTTCATAGAGAACTGCGTCACAAAGAATTCAGGTGAAAAGCAAACAACCAGGAAGCGGAGCCTAACTCAGGATCATGGTTGCAATGTAGGGCCAATATACCCAGGCTCTTATTCCAAAAATATCAAACTAGGTTAAATATTGTATTTTTGAGGCTTTCAGAACCATAAGTTTTAAGACACAAATCGAATTTCGGCCTAAATACCTGTGTTACTTGGGGCAGCAAGTTAACTGATAATGCCGGTCACGTTATGGCGAAATATCATTATTAATAATATTTTATAACTGTAAACTGAAACAAGTGGCATTGCGATCGAATATAGCTACTTACTTCACAGCCACGAAATATAGATCTCATGTTAGTATTTTGGACAAACACACAACATACACACCGCGCTGAACCCACAACAATATTTCGCATTTCATCTTTGTTTTCTTTTTCGTCTGTTAAACCAAAGTTCTGTTAAAGCAGTGAGCTGTTAAACCAACACGTCTGTGAAACCAATACGTATGCTAAGCCACTACACACTGAAGTCAGTAATATGTTCAACCAACTCGCCAGTGTAGCAGTGTTGACTGAATATTGTGGCCGTTTTTATTGTTTATTTTCTTCCTCTTAACTTATGCACTTCAGGCAAGCATAAGATTCAGGTTGAACTTATATGTTTCGGGTTTTTAGCACCAATCAATTCGCATTGTTTCATTCTTATATTTGCTTGTTTACTAATTTATTTATTTATTGCGTATTTATTTATTTATTTATTTATTTATTTGATATGCAGCGAAGATTATTGTGTATTTTTTTTTCTTTTATGACACTGCGGACCCCGCCAGGTCTGTCCAGGTAAAATATTTCAGAAGGTGATCGAATCAAGCACTCTAAGCATTTCCTGCAAAGATGGCCATTTCATTTTCAATATTATTTTCAATGCAAGGCAAGCCGAAACCACCAAAGGTTTCACTCGATTATTAAAGAAGACCAATTTAAGAAAGAAATTATTAACTTACAGCACAAACTTATTTAGGTTCGCTGCATATACGTTCACACATTCAACAATTCTTACTTCATTCCAACTATAAAAAGGGAGCGTTTTAATCAATACAAATTTTGTTAAAATGAGGTGACCGTTAAGGGAGTAATCGAAGGTTTTACTGTCTTTGGGCTTGGTCAATTTTATTTGAGAGAGAATCATAATGTGCCATATGGTAATAGATGTTCAAGGGTGGTCTTTACAAGAGGCCAAATCAATTCCAATGTAGAGCAAAATACATCTAAAAAGTACTTGAAGTAAGGTACAATGTGTTTGAGGGGTTATGCACTTCAAGTAAAGTAGTAAGTACACCGCGCGAAGTGTACTTAAAGTGATATAAATATAATGTAGACACAAATTAATGTACATGTACTTTTTAACACAATCTTCCATGATGCCCGGCGAATTTTTTGTACAGTGTTTTTAAGGAGTGTACGTCGCTCCAGGAGTAACCGGAAGTGCACCAGTTATTTTCACAAATGATGGCAAATATTGGATAGAGTCAAGTGGTCACAAGGAAGTAGATATCACGATTCGCCATTTTTTTCTGAAATTCGGAAATGAAATACTGTAGTCAAACTTTGTACTTTTCTTGGAAATTACCAGAGATATACTCTACGTAAAGTACAAGTGCAATCTCAAAGAAAGTATATCAAGTGCAAGCATTTTAAACCTTGTTAAACTAGGACTTTCAGTACAGCGCACGAGGGGGGATCCAAAAATAACCGACATTTTAATAATAAATAGGGAGTTGTTTATTTTTTAAAATTTAACACGTTAGTCAACCTCAAAGTAGTCTGCATTTGAGTGAATACATCGATCCAAAAGTATTTTACAATTTTCAACACAATTCTGGATCTCATACAAAATAAGTCCTTTCAATGCCTGCCTCGTTTTTTTCATTTTTTTACCTTTTTCCACATTCACAGCACGTTTTTCTAGCAAAACTTTGTTGTTTTTTTTGTTTTTTTTACGTGTGGAGCAGAGGAAAAAAAGTTACTCGGGGCGAGGTCTGATGAGTAGGAAGCTGGAGAAACGGCGTTATGCCATTCTTGTTTAAAAAAGTGTTGCTCTGACAGGGCGTTCACTCGGGAATGTTTCTAATCAGCAGAACGCAAACGAGGCAAAATTTCCGCTAACCATTTGTCATGATAATGTTTTCTCTCAAAATGCGTTTCCACTAACTTCAGTAAACTTTACTAAGTTCAGCAATTTTTCTCATCGTAGCTCGACGGTCTGCGAAGACCAAATCCCGAATTTTATCGATCTTTTCTTCAGTTGAGAACGAACCTCGTTCAGGTCGCCGTAAACGGGGTTCGTCGTCGATCAATGATTCACCGTCTTTGAAGCGAGAAACACACCCGTATATCTACGATTTCTTCATAACATGTTTTTTGTAAGCTGCCTGGGCATTGTAAGCTGCCTGGGCGTTGCAAGTGTTTTTGCCTCCATTTTCCGTAAAAGAAAACAAAATTTAGCAATCGCCCGCTGTTCTTTGAAATCAAGCTTCACAAAAAAAAAATGTTTTTAAGAGTTTAGGGCGAAAAAACCACAACATGCCGCTAGAACGGTAGCAGGCGACGTTGATGTGCAAACTGAATCGAAAAGGGTTCAAGCCGCTAAGCGCGGCTAGTGACGGAAGCTGGTGCTACGAACGCCCCCCCCCCCCCCCTCCAGAAATTAATTCCTGATACTTTTGGGTCCCCCCACATGTTTAAAATATCTCAAAGCACTCAGCAAGCCACATAGATTAATAAAACGCAGCGAGCTATAAAGAAATTACGAATTATATATGCGTTTCTGTACACTGATTTGTAACTAGATGCAAGAGCAGTTCCGCAAAACCGTGGCGTACAATGATCAGCAAAAGAGTGCTGGAATCCTGATGTGCGATTCGTTATTACCTCTGAATTCTATCCTTGGTGGAGCTCCGACGGTCCACATTCCAAAATCACAAGGATGTGCCCGTCAGGTTTATGCTACTGTTCTCCCTATCAATCATCGGCAGTGGTTTGGCAGCTATTTATGAGGAGCAAAATTGCAGTGCTCTTTCTTTTCGCCTAGGTCAGCGTCAGGAACGGACTGGGCACCAAAGCATGTGTCGGTTTTTGACCGGGACTCGTGTTCGATTAGTGAGAACACGAATCCTTGTCGAACGCGAAGGCAGCGCTCGTGTCTAATTTGTGCAACCATAGCCTCCTTTATGCTCACAAAGCCTGGCATTTCGACGACGGAGCCATAGAGTGCCCGGTCGCAGATTTGGAGCGCAAGGATGTGATAGGACAGAGTATCAAAGAGCCACTTCTCGGGAACCTAGACGTCAGCGCACAGCTTTTGCAGTGGCCAGGACCCGAAACAATCACGCTCACACGTTCGCTCACGAGAAGTCTGTTTCGGCATCTCGCCGCAGCGGGGCGCCAGTCACGTGGATCTCCTCTCTTTGTTGTCTGCTGATCCACCTTTTCCATTTCGGCAACCGCTTCTCGTGGAGATCTGCCAGGCTTTGTCAGCGTTAAAAAAAATGATCCCTCGATTTATGCCCGATGACGTCATAGACATGTCATGTCGCCGGCTACAATCCTGGCGGCGTCACAGGAGCGATGATTGATGTGGCAGACGCCTGTTCTGCCGCAGGTCGCCCTCCAACTTGACAGTCTACGGAAGCTTGGGCAGCTAGGAGTAGGGACGCGGCGACGACAGCGACACTCGCGTTTGCTTGTGCTTTTGCCGGGAGTTGTACGGCCAACCACTAAGATCGCGACATCGGACAAAATGGCAATCCGGCTTTTGTATATTCCTTTGTTGCCAAATTGAGACCACTGTCGATGAATGGGCAGCATAAGACGCTAAACACAACAGTTGGAGACGCGTTTCAGGTGTCAAGGAAGTGACGGCTTATTGTTCTCCTTCTGCGTCCTGCTTCGGACTTTGGCGACAAAACGCGTGAAACGATCGGTAAAACTTTTAGAACCTAGTAATTGTATTTTTTTTCCAAACTGAAAACATTTGTTTAGCATGTCGTTTCAAACACCTTCCAACCTGCTGGTAATTACGGCCTAGAAACCGTAAAATTAAAGTAAATTAACACCTTTTACTTCACTACCCAAAAACTAGAGAGCGGCAATCATCACTTCATTTAGGACTCTTCGAGTTCAATATTCAAACACTAAATGCGGTATTGAAGTAGCAATAATGTCCCTCAAAAAGTTTCTATCAAAATGAAAACAATCACCTTTGTAATGCCTCCCCCCCTCCCAAAAACGAAAGAAAAGAAAGTCGAATATCATAAAAACAAATATTTACCGCTCTGACTTGCCCTTCATTGAAGCTGGTGATATTGACACCCACATTTCATGTGGTCATTCGTGAATAGTTATGATCGTGTGGGCTTGGTTATAGTTAACGCTGTAACGTTACTCGATTTTTCAGGCGAGTCGGATGCATATATTAAAAGATGTATTGGAAATAGTATTTTTGGCAAACAACTCGGTGGCTCGCGTCTTTGAGAATTTTTTATTATCATGGTGGGAGCTTGGTTATTTACGACGCGGTAAAATATTTCTGATCGTGTTTTCAGGACTCAAACATTACTTAGAGACTTCAGGTTTATGGATTTCTGCAATTTACATCGCTTTTATTTACGTATATATTTACAGTTATATGCAACACCCCTGTCAATTTTACTGTGGTTCAAAGGGGCATTACTTACAATCATATTATATTTGGTATATTTAACGAGCAGATATATTGGCCAATCAAATCCATGTCACAATTGAAGAACAATATTGAAAAGAAGACAACCCTTTCTCCACGTTACCTATGGTTTCTTAAGCGTTCATATTCGAGCACACAATATACCAAAGCACCAATAAAATTACACTTTGAGTTAGACAATCCCACTAATTGCCTTTGTCCACTGATATCTTTGTCAATTATCTTGTGGAACGCGTACTGAGCCTCATTTGAGCACAAACAGCCGCGTATTCGTACATACCCCATTGACTCGGCATTTCCCTTCAGGTGAAAACCCCCTGTAGGATGTAGAGTTTTTTTCAAGTTGCGTTGCTCGAGTCACGAATAAACAACAAAGGCTCAATATTCCAAAATCCCAACTCCAAATTATCCTTGGGATCACAGACGACACGCGGATTTGCTGCGTCCTTTTCGATTAGTGGATAGCGGACCACGGATTGAATGTTTCGTTATTTTCCATAAATTCTAGTTTTTGTGTGTGTGGAGAACTTCCAAGAAGCCGATTGTGATTCCATTAGAGCAGAGGGACAGCAATAGAAAAGAAACATCCCCTTTAACCGATAGCGAAATGTAGAGTGGTGAGCCCGTACGGTGCTGTGCACACATATTCCATGCATTATTTTTTCCCAAGGATAAACACAACCTACATGCATGTTTCGTGGACTATGCACGAAAAGATATTCTGACTCCCAATAGCGGAAACCACGTTTCACTAATTATCAAGCTTTTAATCTCAAGACATCGATCAAACAGAGGATAGAATCAGCTTGCAAATGGCAGGTACGAGCTTAATCGGTCTCACATGCAGGAGATAAGATCCCGCATTAGGGGGACAACTCATTTGGCGACCACTGAGTGTGGTTCCTCGACTCTGTGCCAATACCCCGTTCGATTTGCGTGTTTCCAGAAATGCTATTTGAAACATATGGCTTGTTTTATAAAGATCCATCCTAACTGTAAACGTGTGACGGGCAGGATCTGCACAACAACAACTTAATAGAATTAAAAATACTTTAGACATATATGTATACTTCCTAAGTTTCACGTCATTCTGCAGACACAAGTTCTTTAATATTTTTCTTAATTCTTTGACCACGTTCCATAAGCTCACAAAGAGTGCAACACGAGAAAACACGCACGGTATTAAAAAGGCGCTTAACACGAAGGTTACAAGGAACGGAGTAGTTCGTATTGCCAGTTTTGCCTTACCCTGTACCGCTGATACATTCAACGGGCATTATGACAAAAATGTAAAATTAACAGTGAATAGAAATTATAATAAATAATCACAATGTTTTCAAGAGGAAACTTGGAATGATTGTCTACCATGCAATAAGTGCAATTAAAGCTTGGGCAGAGGTATACCGAAAACAGCGTCATTCAAATGCACACCTCCTCATACTTTTCTAGGTGTTTTACAAGGCGGAGCACAAAAAATTAAGAACATTACAGTCCACACTCCGAAGTCAATCACAGTAAAACGCCTTGAATATTACAAAAAAAACATATTTTTCTTAAGTGTCGTTTAGTGTCACGTTGTTGGGGCAAAAAAAAAAATTCAGATTCATCTTTCTTTTGTTGCTATATTAGAGGTCGGTTTATTATCACGATACTTCCTTCTACAGGTCATATGAAGTCCTCTGAGTCTTATAGAAACTAAGGTACACTTAGGAATACAACTGTTCTTAAAAGAGGCGCTCATATCACGTTAGTTTATTATGAAAGGTTAACTATGATGTGTTTTTCGAGATAGTTCCCTAATGAGTCTAGGCACTTAACCGGCTGGGTTTCACGCTTTTTCATAAATAAGTCGTTGCTTGACAGACGTTTGGCAAAGACAATTTATGATGGCAAGTGCATAATTTAATAAAGATCAGTGTTGGCGATAACGAGAAATTAAGCCAATATGTTCGGTACTTTCCAGGTAAAACTTCACTTGCCGTCCTTGAATGCTTTGGCATCGAATGGTTGTTATTTACATGTAAATAAAAACAACAGATGACCGGTATTTTAGGTTATGCAGAAATAAATAGCATTTCTATATCACCCTGCCCCTTAATTTCATTGTATATTTTACTCAGATTTCCCTTTCAATTAAAAAGACAACTTTCAATTAAAAAGACAATTTCAGCATGGGTTCACCTATTGTGTTGGCAGCGGTCTGAAACTTCCTGGCAGTCAATTTAAGAGATCGGAAAATTAGCTGGTCTTAGAGCAGCTGATATTGCTACGCGCCGAGGACGAGGATCGATGCCTTGGAGCGGACAAGCCTTTTTGTTATTTCTTTTAATGTCGCCTTCTGGTAAATCAGGGAACCCTGTTGCTTGTTCGAGGACCAAATGTTCTACGCGTTGAGACTTCCACGCCCATTATTCTAAAAGGTTCGGCGCTTAGAGCATTTAGTCATCGAACAAGCAAGGTAATTCTCGACTTTACCAGAACGTGACATTTACAGTAATACCAATAAGGCACGGTTGCTTCCAGTCATTGAACCTCGACCGTCTGTGTGTGAGCGCAAAGCAAAAACCATTTGGCCCCGGCCGCAGTTGTTTGGTAACGAACATGGCATTTGGCAAGAACAGCAAGCTGCAGGTGAGCATGGCTAGCGCTTGAAACTCCTCGACATATCCAACGGTTGTATTCATCGGACTGTACGAATTTAAAGTGATGCCAGTTGGACTATGCACAGTCAAACGAGTCAAAATTAGTCCAGGATACTTAGTCTTCAGGCGACTCTCAATGGTGAATCATACTTAGTCGAGCATAATTTGTGCACAGGCGACCGTCGGCGGCGAGTCATACACAACCGAGCGTACTTAGTCCGCTGAAACCGCAGGCGGCGAGTCACACGTAGCTCAGGATACTTAGTCTTCAGGCGACTCTCGATGGTGAATCATACTTAGTCCATCATAATTTGTTCACAGGCGACCGTCAACAGCGAGTCATTCTCAACCGAGCGTACTTAGTCCGTTGAAACCGTAGGCGGCGAGTCATACTTAGCTCAGGATACTTAGTCTTCAGGCGATGGACTCTCGGCGGTGAGTCATCCTTAGCCCAGCACAAAAATTTGCGCACAGGCAACCGTCGTCGGCGAGGCATACTCAACCCAGTGTACTTAGTGCGCAGAAACCGTAGACGGCGAGTCAAACTTAGTCCAGGATATTTAGGCTTCAGGTGACTCTTGGCTGTGAGTCATACTTAGTCCAGCATAATTTGTGCACAGGCGACTGCCGGTGGCGAGAAATACTCAACCTTGATTGCTTGGTCCGCAGAAACTGTATGCGGCTAGTCGCATACTTAGTCTTTAGGCGAATCTCGGTGGTGAGTCATACTTAGTCCAGCATAATTTGCGCACAGGTGACCGTCGGCGGCGAGTCATACTCAACCCGGATTGCTTGGTCCGCAGAAGATGTATGCGGAAAGTCATACTTAGTCTTTAGGCGAATATCGGTGGTGAGTCATAGTTAGTCCAGCATAATTTGTGCACAGGCGACAGTCAGTGGCGAATCATACTGAACCCAGCGTACGTAGAAACCGTAGGCGGCAAGTCAAAGTCAGTCCAGGATACTTAGTCTTCAGGTGACTCTCACCGGTGAGTCCTTCTTAGTTCAGCATAGTTTGTGCAGATGCGACCATCGGCAGCGACTCATACTCAACCCAGCGTTTTTAGCCCGCAGAAACCGTAGGCGGCGAGTCAAATTTAGTCCAGAATACTAAGTCTTCAGGCGACTCTCGGAAACGGGCGCCTAAGCCGGAAACGGGCGCTTATAAGAGCTGCACTTTAAAAATGAAAGTTGTTGCAACTCCCTGTAATGCCGAGTTAGAGTACAGCTCTTGAGGAGGAGAATAGGAGGCTACGGAGAGGATAATATGCCCTTCCTACTCCTCCATACCCTCTCCTCCTCTTCCTTTCCTTCTCCTCTTCCCCTCCTCTTCCTCCCTCTCCACTCCTTCATCATCCTCCTCCTCTCATTCTGCCGTCCTCCTGTCTACTCCTCGCCTCCGTCTCCCCTAAGTCCTCCCTCTTGACGTTATTCCTGACGTCACTCATGACTCTAGTGACCCTCATGATGTCACTCATGGAGGCCTCGTGAAGGTCGTTACCGTCGTTACCTTCACAAGTGACATTTGTGATGTGACTCGTGACGTCACTCATGACCCTCGGGACGTAACACGTGCGTCACATATAACGTCATTATGGGAAACGTCCCGTAATGCAACGCACGGTTAGGCCGACGGAGACGGCGACGCCGCTCAAGCAGGAAGCGGGCGCCTAAGAGCGCTCTAAAACACGCTTGTAACAATTAATATTTCTTCAGCTGGATTTGGTTTTGTTTCCATCGCCATTAACAGTACTAATTTTTCACTCGACATACGTTGAACAAAAGTGTTTCTTCGATAAACGTCGACAACTTAAAATGAATAAACTCCTGGAGGTAGTCGTTGGAAAGCGCGAATCAACCTGAACCGATTCCATGAACCAACCCCGCGGCCACGCGAGCCAGGTAGAGTGCTGAAAGATGTAATAGAGAAGTTTCAACTACACCTTTTACCCATTTCATGCAATCTCTGTGGTCCATAGCTTTCACCGGTTCAAAAAACACAGCCTCCCCTTCATCTAAAGCGAAAATACTTTGGCCCAAACTAGAAATAAAAACAGTGGCTTTTGTCGTTATCCAAAACTTAAATGACCGGTTCTCCTGGATAAACAATCAGGAGATACCGTAAGCGGTAAGATCCATTTTCAGAATGGTCCGAGAGTTAAAAGATAACTGTGGTGGTGTTTTTCCAATACCACCTACCTCGTCCTTGATCAAACTAAAAGGGGAAGTAAACAGAATTCTGCGATCGTCTGCTCTTGGACATAAGGGATTCTAACAACCCTAAGCATCCTACGAATTAAAAGTTTACAAACATGCGACAGCAATTTTTATACCAAAAACGCGATGAAATGTCAGGACACACCAGTTTCTATACGAATTTTTCCGCTGCTGTGGTCTCCCTGGCCTTTCCTGACCGGAAAAATCCGCTAAGAAAAGGGTGTTTTACACCGTTCATGGCGTTCTTAATAAAGAAATCGATATCACGTGATTTTGATTTCTTTTCTTGGGGTGATGCTTACGCTACTTGAACCAGTTATGGCTGACAGCCCACAATCGCTGAATGTAAAATATCGACCTATTCTTTTTTTTAGAGGGGAGCGGCGGATTGGAACATTAAATTTTGCAGTTTATTGGAATACATGTAACTCACCAAAGTGCTGCCAGTAGGTCATAGAAGAAATCGTAAGGGTGCAGACGAGCTGTGAATATTAACCATGTTGAATTAACCTGAGACTGGGGTAGAGAATAAACATCAAAACATAGAACGGACAGAAAAATGGAAAAGGACGACGTCTCGAACTCAGCTAAAAACACGGGTAGGTGCTTTTCGGAGTTTTTCGAATTTATCCGAAAACACAGAACCTAATTATAACGTACCAAGGGATAGCGCAGCGGGCATATGACTTCAAAAATACCGATAGGAATGTATAGATTGCGTAGCAAACACGATAATCCTCCACCCCTCAAGATTACTTTGAAGTTACCACACTAAAGTTACTAAAGTTACCACAAGGGATTCCTCTCAATCCAAGAGCATTCGATTTCAAGACCCTACACGTAGCCGCGAAGAAAGCAGAACACATATAAATCTTAGTAGAGCAGGCCTGTGAGACACTTACTTTCAAATAAATTTAAAGTAGGCTTGATCCTTGTGATAGACCAGAACACACGAGTATCATCGTGGTTGCAGGGTACCGGAAACGACGCAAAGCTCAATTTACGAAGCATAACTTACCGTAACAAACTTATCATGCACGCAAGACATATAATGTGCCCCCGGGTTGATCAAAATGATCTAAACAACTTTATATTCTTTTTATTATTCTATTATTTTAATGCCACAGAGAAGTGCTGAATTATTTTAATTGCCTTAAGTGTTCTAAAACAGTGTCACGTAAACAAAAAAGAATCTGGAACTGGCGATAAAAAGTGTTTCCACGCCAATAAATTTACCACCTTATACTCCGCTCATTTGCATTAGACAGCAGACCTAAAGCACCAAACCCCCCCCCCCCCCCCCCCCCCCGATGGTATGTAAACACCGCGTCCGAGAACGCGTGAGCGCCGTAGTTAGATGGAAATGAAGAATACGCCAAAAGCTCCTTCCACATCATCGTTGCCACCAGGCACTGTTCCTTCGAAAGGTCCAAATGGTCCGTTACCGAGGTGCACATTGTAGTAACGCCCGTGGGAATCGGGGCATACTGAACAACCCCAATAAGTGTGGTGACTTTTGTCACCACAGAAACTATGATGGCGTTCCTGACTGAACTTGACGCCGGCCAAACAACTGTACTCGACGAGCTGAAAGCAATCGAAAACAAACTTACACTCACTGACCAGACGGTCAACGATCTGTCTGACAGAATTACGTGAATAGAGCAGGAGTTTTCTAATTTTAATTTAATCCGAAATGATCCTGATGAACTCCGCGGTGTCACGGCGACCCTTAATTATAGTTTAGCGACTCAAGCTGAACGCGTAGATGACTCGGAAAATAGATCGCGGCGCTCGAATCTTCTTTTTTCTGGCCTCCCTGACTCTGATAGGGAAACGTGGGCACCAGTCGGAACAGAAAACAATAAACCTTTGTTCACAACATCTTGATATCAACATCATGCCAGACGGCATCGAGCGTGCCCACCGACTAGGTCGATATCTTCCCGATCAGAACCGCCCTATAATTGAAAAATTTGCTCTTCATAAAACCAAAGAACGAATTTTTTCTCAAGGAAAAAGGTTCAAGGACACTAAGTTCGCTGTAAGTGAACATTTCTAACCTTCGGTTCAGTTTGCTAGGAGGAATTTGTTAACTTTCGCGCGTAACCAAGCTGTGCCCTTTTCCTTACGTTTCAAAACGCTCCTCATTGCACAAAAACGGTACTTTTTTTATGACGCCTCAAACACCGTAAAAGAGTGTCTTTCTTAACTAACCCGATCTTGTCGACGCGGTCATGAACCCACACCCCCAAAGCCACTGTCCTTTATTTACACAAATATAAGAAGCGTGATTTCTAAACAAGACGAGATATGTAGCCTAATTGCGTTCCACCGATTGTGACATTATTGCGCTTACTGAAACATGACTGTCATCATCAGCAACTGATACAGAAATTTTTACGAGCACTTCTGGGTTCAATATATTCCGCAAAGATAGGGCAAGTGGCCGGGGAGGAGGGGGGGGGGGGGGTCTTGATTGCGATAAAAGATAGTTTTGTGTTCAACCTAGTAAACTTCTCTTCGCCGTTGGAAATGCGATGGCTTTCTTGCATGGTTCAACATGCTTCGCTCCTTATCGGTGTATGTTACCGACTAAATAACCTCAATGACGCTTTCAACGAATTGTACCTTAAATATCCCAAATCCAGTATTCTGCTATTCGGTGATTTTAATTACCTTTCTATCGATTGGTCCGCCTTTTCCGTTTCAGTCCCCCTTGATACAAGTGAAGCGATTGGTTTCGTTAACCTTTGCCTCAATTTTGATCTTTCACAGGTTGTAACTAAACCGATACGATCAACCACCCACTCTTCTAACATCCTTGACCTCATTCTTGTTTCTGATTCTGACTCTTTAAAGTCGATAAACAACCTACACGAAATAAGTGACCACAAGGTGATTTACTGCAGCTTTTCTTTAAATATTCAATCAAAATCGAAGAGGATCAAAACCGTAAAATTATCCGAGAAAGGGAATTACCAAGGAATGAATACTGAGCTAAGAAAATTCCTAGAGGTCCTTATGATAGACTTTGATAACCGGTCTGTCTGCGAAAATTGGACAATGTACAAATCTAAAATGCAACAATTAGCTGAAAGTTTCATCCCAACTGTGACATTCTTCGAAAGTGCTTCTGCTCCATGGTTTAATGGCACTCTGAAAAGTTTAAACACGAAAGAAAAGACTCTTTCGTAAAGCCCGAACCACGGAGCGCAACTGGGACTGGGATAAGTTCTATAGTGCCGATACACAATTCAGAAGCGCAATGAGAACAAGAACACAAAAACGAGCATTTTTTAATGCTGATCTCCCATGCATGCTGCAAAGCAACCCAAAAACGTTTGGGAAAGTTGTTAATCCTAAACCTGATATTGTAATCAATCTTAAAAACCACGATGACTCTTTGGTTCGTGATGACGAATGTGCAGAAAAATTCAATGATGTTTTTTATTCAGTGTTTACACAAGAGTGCGATGATATGTTTTCCATGGCTCCTCCTGCCTTTCCTACATCCATGGTTCGGATCACGTTTGAACCGGCTGGCACTGTGAAAAACATCGACACCCTTAAGATTTCTTCCTCAGGGGGTATTGACAAAATAAATGTAAAAGTGTTGAAGAATACTAAAGATATATTTAGCGTAATATTGGCAAAGATTTTTTCACAGTCACTTTCTACTGGTTCCCTGCCATACGACTGGAAGGTGGGGAAGATCGTCCCAATCTACAAAAACGGAAACAAGTGCTCCCCTTCTAACTGCCGTCCCATCTCCCTCACAAGCGCGTCGTGTAAACTAATGGAACATATCATCTACTCCAAAATCATTCATTACTTGTTAGAGAACAACTATATCCATTCCTCCCAACACGGCTTCCGAAAAAACTTCTCCTGTGAAACTCAACTCGCGTATTTTGTCCATGACCTGCATGTTAACCTCGACTCTAACGCTCAAACTGACGTCATCTTTCTAGACTTTGCTAAAGCCTTCGATAAGGTCCCTCACAGACGTCTCATATACAAGCTTACTCAACTTAACTTAGATCCCGCGATTTTGAACTGGATCATTAGCTTTCTTACGCATAGAGATCAATTTGTTACCGTTAACCAGTCATCATCCTCTATTGCTGAAGTCGCCTCAGGCATTTCTCAGGGATCGGTCCTTGGACCACTTCTATTTCTAATATACATTAACGACCTACCCGTATCAATCACGTCGCATATTCGCCTCTTCGCTGACGATTGCGTCATCTACCACCAAGTAACAAACCCTTCGGACCACCAACTCATTCAAGATGACCTCATACGCATTCAAGCATGGTGCGAAGAATGGCAGGTGTCTGTTAACGTTCAGAAATACCAGCTCGTGTCATTTACACGTCGTGTTAACACCCTTTGTGTTTTCGTACTCACTTAATAACGTACCTCTGCAGAAAAGCTTTTCCTATAAGTATCTCGGAGTCCACCTCTCATCTGATCTTTCCTGGGCTACTCATATCAGTCACGTTATCTCCACTGCTAATCGCTCTCTAGGCTTCTTAAACGTAACCTTAAGCTAGTTCCTTCTAGTGAAGCTGCTTGCTTACCCATCCCTTGTCCGTCCTAAAATGGAGCACGCATCTGCCACCTGGGACCCGCATCAGGCATATCTCATCAATAACCTCGAATCACTCTATAACTGTGCAGCACATTTTATCTACTCAGATTACTCTTCCTTTTGTAGCGTATCTAATCTTAAAATCCGTGCAAACCTTCGTGTCCTTTCTGTCCGTAGTAAACTTGCTAGGCCATCTCTTTTCCACAAATTTTACTACAGCTAGCCAGTGCCTCCGGTCATCATACATCATATCTTCAGAACACCGGCTTCGTCGTACGGGACATAACCTCGGCGTAAGGCGCCCCAAAGCAAGAACCGTCACCTTCCAGAATTAATTTTTTTTCACGCACTGCCATTGATTGGAACGATCTTCCCGAGAACGTCATCACCACTCATGACCCAATAGAATTTAAAAAAAACGCTTGTTAGAGTCCCCACTGTAGGTTTGTACGAACCATCTATATGTGAATAGTTTGCCTTTTACGTTTGTGTGTTCTTGCTCTTTGTATGCGAGTTGTTTTTGGCGTGTTTTCTATTCTTTTGTTTTACGGCGTGTTCCCACCCCTTATGTAATACCCTCAGGGAGTCTTTAAGGTATCTAAATAAATAAATAAACAAAGAAAAGCTGGATGTTGAAAATAAAAAAAAAAATAAAAAAATACATTTATCCGCGCGCAGGCGGCACAGCAATCGAGTACTACACCGTCGCGCACCATCGGCCGCACCAATGTCTTTCGCTCTCACTTTCTCACACGACGCATCCCATTTTAATTATGCAAAAATGTGTATAAAGGCACGCGTGTTTAAATTTATTTGCTATTGAAGTCATTTTGTGGTGTTTTTTTTTTCTGAAAAAAAAGCACGCTCATCGGTCAACAAAAGAAAACAAAAACAAAAAAAAACCGCTCGACTGCTGTCTTTTTTTTTTTTTTTTTTAACGACGACTGTTGGCGTAAGACACCTCAACTAAATTAAAACGGAAAACCTCGGGGCTTTGACGTATCCAGTTGCATGTACTTTGACGTATCCAGCCGCATGAACCATGCCAGACTGCCAGCAGCAAGGTCCTTGCATCATTACGAAGAGAGGTGTCTTTCTCACTAATAAAGCATTCGTCCGCGCGAACCCGACTTCCACAGTGCGCCAATTACTTATTGCTAGGGGTGTGCGAATATTCGAAACTTCGAATACGAATAGAATATTTTCCTTATTCTATACGTGTTCGTTTCGAAAATTGCATATCTGGATCTTTAGAAATATTCGGCCCCTGCCGAATATTCGCACAAAGTGCTAATATTCGGCCAAATAACGAATAATCTACCTGCCGCGCATTTCCCTCTCAATATGTTTATTCACTGAGAAATCCGTATAATGCGTGAGTTATCGGTCTGCTGCGTTTCTATCTGTCCGATGGCGGCAAGACAGGATCAGTTTAGCTTGGATGGAACAGCGCGGATATACAGTCACACCCACAGGCCCACAAGAAGGAAACAGACTCATAACGCTGACTAACAACTCAGTCCTATATTTCATCCTGAAATCTTCAACTCAAGCATCCACATTATCAAGGATCAGTTTAGGTTTCTTTTTCATAAAGCCCTTTGTTGTGTGGCACGTTTATAGCAATATGTGATGTAATTGCGTGTTCTACAAATTCAAACAGTAAAATAAAGCTCGAGAGTGTTATATAAATATAAAATACATCTCGAGAGTGTTATCTAATATAAATGTTTGAACATTACAAACAGAAAAAGATAAGTGCGAGCAGAACAATGCATCGCCATCGGCAACAACTTTACTCTCGCGTAGTCAATACTAGGGGCGTCGCGAACTTTTGTCGAACCAGATTTATAGGTCGAACTTTCGGTGTTCGACTGGCTTGAATCGGTTGGGCGCACCTCCGAATTCGACCGGTTAACTTTGTGGACAGTGTGGGCAAAACTTGAAACAAGCACGTCTAGGTTTGGGGAATTTTCTTTTTGAGCACCATGGGCTATTTTAATTATATGAAGAGTCGGAATTTTAAAAAAAAATGCCACATCAATGCTAGTTACTAAAGAATTTAATAACTTTACTTTTTCTACCGTATGAACTGAAATAACCAATCAATGCTGCCCTTAATTTATTCCGTAGCCATTACCATCCAAACCGAAGCCAACTCGAGAGCCTGTCGCGCATGCGCAAAGCAACGGAACCTGAGTCAAACCTTTGTCGAACTTTTCACAAGGAGTTCGAAAAAGTCGAACCACTTCGACTCGGCCTAGAGCGGTTCGCGACATCCCTAATCAATCCGTAAACCGCGCCAGCTGCGCCGTTGCGCAACGCTCTCGGTGCTAATACCTAAGTGGCTGATACCGTCATTGCTCGAGCGTCATATCCGAGAATAGCATCAACTGCGGATGATGAGCCACCGAGCAGGCAGGAAAAAAAAGCCGGAAAATGTATATTTGGCGGTACTGCACTCTCGTTGTGGACAGCTCTGTGCAAGTCGTGCGAACGTGTTCTTCAAACGCCAACGGGAACAACGACAACTCTTCAAAATCACATGAGACAGCACCCTTTGCTGATGGAAGAGTACAAAAGAGATGCAGCAAACACGTCATCGAAAAGTCAACCGATAGTGGATGATATACTTCAACAAAGAAAGCAGCCCTTGTAACAAAAGAAAGAAAACGCACTTCATCGGAAAGTGGCAGAGGTAGTCGCGTTATATCTTCAGCCTTACAGCTTTGTTGAAGACCGGAGGCTCAAGGCACCCATGACAGAAGCCGTGCCTGGCTACAGTCTGCCCTTCCGAAGAAAAGTGTCGCGGGTGCAAGCTTGTCCCTCGCCTGTACAACGACACAAGGGCAAAGGTACGGAAAGAGCTAAGGAAGGCACTTGGTGACAGAAGAAACACTCTCTTTTTTACAAGCGATATCTGGACCTCGAGTGCCAACGATGGCTTTTTAAGCCTTACGTGTGATTTTATCACCGTAAAATTCGATATGAAAAGGTTCACATTCAACACGAAACATATGCCGGAGAGCCACATGGCAGTAAACATTGCTGCTTCTTTGGAGCAACTATGCGCCAACTGGGACATACTAACCGACTGCGTGAAGTACATCGAGACGGACAAAGGCCGCAAAATCCGAGCGGCTGCCATGCGGCCGCCTTGGTTTGAGTGAGCCTGTCGCGCACACAGTGCAGTTGGCGATGAGAGGACGTGATACCCCAGCTATCAACAAACTGTGCAAGAAGGCCAGATCGATTGTAGGACATTACAAGCATAGCCCTAGAGTGCAGAAACAACCGGACGATCTGCAGGCGCAGCTCAACAAAGACGTGCTTTATGTTGTGTTATGTTATGTTGTTATGTTGCGCGAGGGGCTGGCCTCTGGGGGCGGGGCCAGCCCCGACCAATCACAGAGCCGCAGGACGGGGCCTCTTCCCTTTCTCCTATCCCAGGGATAAATGACATGGGCACTGGCCAGTGACATGTCGCATGGGCGTTGGCCAGTGACCAATCGGAGCTCGCCCGGGTCCCGCCCCCGAGGTACGCGGCACAGGTGTGAGGTCACGTACCTCAGACCTCAAACCACAAGCGTGCTTGACCAGGTGTTGACAGCTGTGGTCATCATCTGGTAACAACCACGTGATGTCACAGGGTCCGAGCTTCGTCTGACAGAGGGCGCTATAGGACTTGAATTGCGGCGCTCAGGGCGTCTCACGTGTGATGTCACAGGGTTCGAGCTGCGTCCGACAGAGGGCGCTCACGTGATGTCGCACAGCGTTTGGGCTGCATTCGAAAGAGGGCGCTGCGCTGCGGTCACATGATGGTCTCGTGACATTATTTGAATCGTTGCCCGGTAAATGCATTTTAATCACTAAAGAAGGCCCCGCGACCGGCTGAGAGTCGACCTTGCTACCTTGGGCACAGCAGCTCGACACCCTACCCCCTAAGCTACGAGCACATTTCTTTATTTTTTTTTTTATTGCCGGTTTGGACATGTATAATACAAAAGGATCACACTCTTTTATTCACCTCATGAAGATCACTTATGCGCGGTCCTAAAATTTAAAATTCTTTCAAGGTCTCCAGTACGTCTAGGATTGACACCCAATCAGGCGCACAAACCAATGTGGGGTGTACAGATTTTAGTCTGCAGATGGATTCTATGAAATACATGCGTACGGGTCCAGCATCAACGGCGGCATGCCTCACTACCATTCTACTTCTCCATATAGCATGCAGGCCCAGGAGCATGACTAGATGGACAGGGATTTCAACTTGTTTCTCCACAGGAAGAAACCTAATGCCGTATGGGGTTAAAGGCAAGTCTTTTTTGATGTCTCGCTGGAGGACGTCCCAGAAAAGGAAAGCGTCCCAGCAGTCGAGAAAGACTTGTTCGGTAGTTTCAGGTCTTTGCACAAAAAACAATCAACGCCCCACGCTACGTAATTTTTTTTTCCCCTCAAGTTAAGTTTTGACCGGGAGTGTATTGGTGTGTAACTGGAAAAAAAAATGTTTTAATAGAAGGCGCAATGGTCATCTTTTTAACTCTCGATAAGACATTACGCTCTGGGCCTGCATGAAACATGAAACGATACAACGGTTCAGGAAAAACACTTTCAATAAGGTCACGAGTTAAGCGATTGCGTGTCATAATCGACAAGTATTGAAGAGAAAAACGCACAGACAAAAAAGGACACGCTTTGACCACTTCTCGAAGAAAACTGCTGAGTTTCCCCTGCTCGGGTGAGCTACGAGCACATTTCTTCCGAGACCGCTTAACTCGTCTTAGTTGTCCGTGTGTGTGTGTGTGCAATTCAGATCACGTGTTTTCCTGCCACTTGGCTTTTGTAATGTGGTTAAAAAACGGGATGCGTCATTGCCGCAGGTCACGTGACGATGGTCGTGTGATGTAATGCATTCCTGGGTGCTATCGTCACGTTCCCACGCCCCGTTCTCACGCTCATGGCCCCTCCAACGACCCGGTTCTCGGACCCCACATTTCAGGACCTGTCAATCATTCGGCAGAGTCACATGATGACGACGTCAGACGTCGGGTGGACCCTCCCACGGCCCGTCCTCGGACCCCAAATTTAGGGACCTGTCAATCATAGAGGGTGGGTCACCTGATTATATCGTCAGGGGTTGGGACGACACTCGGCACGCGCCTTGGTTCCATCCTCCTCTCACGTGACCGTGACGTGGGAGGAGAAATGTGATGACGGAGGAGTTTAGGATTGTTGAGCCATCTGCCAAGAGGGAAAATGCACTGTCACGATGACGTCACAGATATGTCGTCCGTCGTCGTGGGATTAGTGACGAGAAATGCATTGTCGCGTGTTTTCCTTGTACGTCACGTGACCAGCGTCAAGTGATATTTGAATCGCTGCGCAGTTGACACATCGGTTCATAGATGGCGCGTGTCTTTTGTTGCTAGACGTCTTTGTTGTTAGAGCATGAGCGACATCTTGCGGCGTGGGTCTGACCTTACGCCATCTGTTGCTGACAACTTAAATGGCGTGTCTTCCTAAGGTGTGCGCATCCGTAATTTCGCGCGCACGCAGTGCGTGTGAGTTTCCGAATCTGTTTGTAGGTGGCGCGCACCGTAATCCCTTAGCTAGCGTGAACTTTCACCATTATTACGCGACACTTCTCGATAATGTTAGCAGCAGCTTGGTAGATGTCGACAACTCTCGCGCTCACGGCATCTCTCGCTAATTTTAGCCCTCTGCTGAACGGAGTCTGTGTGGGAAATGGATCGGAGCGTCGTCGCCTCCATACGCGCTAAAGACGAGACAGATATGATGTTTTAATTTTATTTTATTATCATTCGCTCTAAAAACACGCACACTTATAAATACAATGACGGCGTTGAAGTTCACTGTACGCGACGAAGAAATTACTGGAAACAATTTCCACATTAACGTACAACACAAGCAGTATCAAGAC
This sequence comes from Ixodes scapularis, assembly GCF_016920785.2. Taxonomy (NCBI): domain Eukaryota; kingdom Metazoa; phylum Arthropoda; class Arachnida; order Ixodida; family Ixodidae; genus Ixodes; species Ixodes scapularis. Next base: position 204,835 of record NW_024610079.1, on the reverse strand, counting down.
ACATCCGAGGCAAAAAAAGTTGTGGAATAAGAGAGCAACGCGTGCGATAGAATCCAAAAATATTTACAAGGTCAGGGCGTGAGATGAGAAGAGAGATAGGATCCGGCTTCCGTACACTAGCGGATTATACAAAAAATGGACACAAGAAATTTCAAGACACACCGGTGGGAAATGCGAGCAATTGCGCTACAGTCCGAAATATTTAGAAGGCGTGTGATGAGGAGGGAGATCGCTCGCTTCCGAAAATGCTCTTGTGGCCAAAAGGGAACGCCGTAATCCCGTCGCTGCAAATGTGTCTCTTCTTGTCAAACGGATTGAAAGCAATCTTTTCGACCGAGATGCTTTTGTTCTCGTTAAGTTTTCGAGCAATCCAGTGCTGCGTCACTCTGTGCAAAGTTTTCGTCTCTAGAACGTGCTTGTACAGCTCATAGGTGAACTTGCGAGACTCAGATTTCTTTACTCCCTTGGCTCTTACGCAACACGTGTTGCTGCTTGTTTTGAAGCTGTATAGCTTTGGTTTTAAGTAACAAAAAGCCACTAAGTGAGTTGTCGGATATTCATTTTTTAACATATCGAGCCTCATTTTTTTCGGTTGAAAAGAGCTTGTGACTCTTTTGTTCTATTGCTCGCGCACAACCATTCGTATGACTGGCTTTTATCCTACCGAAACTCGACTTATTCGAGAATTGTTCCGCGTGACTCACAAGTGTTAGTTAGAGCATGAGAAGGTAACAACGGGTGACCGCCCGTCACCGATTGTTTTTTCCATTAATAGTCTGGTCACTGCCTTCATCTTCTGGATGTCTTCCTCGTTGAGCTCGGCGAATCGCTTCGGTAAAAATACTTTCAAGACGTCGCTCTCAAGTTGGAGAGTAAGACAAACTGATGGTCGGTAACGGGTGTCCATTCGCCTCACATCCAGCACGGGTATCTTAACATTACACGGAATGGTGGTCATGCTTACGAAGACATAGGATGGCTACGCTGGCAGTGAAGACAGCTTGTTCAGGATCCCGTCCATTTCGGATTGACCGCGGAGAGGGCGGCGCCGATGGCTCGAGGTGAGATGACAGGTCTGAAAATAATCACGTTAGTAAACGGCGGACCTGCGAGGCCTTTTTCTCGCATTACCTTTTCTTCTGCGGAGAGAGAGCAGTGAACGGAGACAAGCGGATGAACCCTCGACATTTATACCAAGCGGATTGCGAAATGACGACTCGCCGTGAAATCAACACGTGCGTCACTATATATGAAAAAAAAAAACAAAAAAAAACACGAGTCTGAAAAACAAAAGCGAACGAGCGGATTGTCAACACAACGTATTTAATTTGCATATAAAAAAATCACATTCCGAGCTCTCGAGACACGTCCAAACATGTCTAGACTTGTTCCTGTTAGGTCCGGACTTGGGTAAACATTGTGATTTGGGTAAACGTTCGGGCGTAGCTATAAACCGCACCGTTGCGACGCGTGTGAGCATTTATCGTGAAGCAAAAGCCGCGCGAGTCTCCCGCCGCGCGAGAATGTGCTTCGCGCGAGTACTTAGAAACGTGTCCGCGATGCCTTCTTTTCGCTCGTCTGCGAGCGTAGCATGCATGGTCACCGACATGTCTTCGGGCCTGGACAAATTTCGTTTCCAAACGCCGGCGCCAATCACGATGATTGGATCCTCTAAATCTGGCAAAGATACGTATATTCGCAAATTGTTGAGATTTAGAAGAGAAATGTTCGACAAAGAGTTTCACGTCGTCTACTACTTTTTTGTGTTTCCCCAGAGCTGAGGTTTAACTGGTTTTCGCTTCTTTTCAGCCACTGTCTCATTTAGTTGCTTACTGGCAGTGTCGTCGGACGTGCGCGTCCTATCAGTAATTGCTAAAAGGAAAATCTGCGTTAAACATTGCGACTTCACCGTTTACTTCGATTGCACGGCATATGACTCCCTGGGCGTACTTCAGCTTTGTGACTCTATAAAACTGCTTCGCACTTGAACTACCCCACTCACGCATCGTTTTTTTTCTTTTGATCTTCGCGCTACAAGGTGAGCAGACAAAAAGCCTCGCGTTTTCCTTGCTAATAAGACATTTTGTTTCAGCATTTGGTCATTGAGAGGAGATAAATCACCTCGGTCCACCACCACACACTCTAAAAAAAAAGGGTGTAGTACTTACACCCAGTGGGGTGTATGTGACTTGTCCCATATACGACACCCCCATGGCTATATATGCGACACCCCAAAAAGGGGTGCATACATGCACCTCATTTGGAGGTGCACATCTGCACCTCAGCGGGTGCATAAGACACACCCACCCCGGGGTGTACATATATTCCGTTTCTCATTTACTGGGAATACTGATGCACCCCATTTTTAGGTGTACATATATTCCGTTTCTCATTTACTGGGAATACTGATACACCCCTCTTTTAAGTGCACATATATTCCGTTTATAACTTACTGGGAATACTCATACACCCCATTCTTAGGTGTACATATATTCCATTCCTCACTTACTGGGAATACTGATACACCCCATTCTTAGGTGCACAGATATCCCGTTTCTCACTTACTGGGAATGCAGTTACACCCCATTCTTACGTGTACTTATATACCGTTTTCCACACCGTTCTCACTTACTGGGAACCGATAAACCCCACTCTTAGGTGTACACGTGCGAAGTCAACAAAACTAACACTAGAATATTTTCCATCAAATTGACAGGAAACGTCTTTGCAGCTCTTTTCCAAGCTTTTAACCGTCAAACGACGGTGTTTTGTGTCATTTTCATGTCCCATTTGTCAACCCGAAAACAATTAAGCTGGCAATCCCACATTCTATCGTCATTTCATTATGTGGCCTGGCATCATTTTGACGTCCTAACTGTCAACCTGAAATACAATTGAGAGCTTTTGTGTCACTCCTGCGAATATAATATTGTTAGGATCATGCAATATTTTATAAAATAAGCTACGAAAATTGGTATCTGTTCCTACATATTTATTGCTCATAAACACTGGGTGAAACATATACTACAAAAATACACATTGAATGCATGCGCCAGAAACGTCGCTTGTTTCCTTTCTTCTTCTTTTTGCATGTCTTATCTTTTAGTCTTGTGCCTTGGGTGTTGACCACCAAAAAGAGCCATGGAGCATTCCTGAAAAGCAAAACCCAGTTGTATACCATGATTAGATACATATAGGACACTGTCAAGGCCCCACACCTTACTTAATGAGCATTACCAAAAACCAGGAACTCAGCCAACTTCATAAATATTTTGCACACCATTGAAGAATAGTGGGGTGGAAAGTTTACCAGTTTAGATACAGGCGCAAGGCTGGCAAACCGAAAACACAGATAAAAAGCATGTGTTTTCAATATACTTAAACAACTGATTTTGGCGGTTTTCAACAATGCCAGCCCGTTTCTTATTGCAACTGTGTTTATTTTTTACTAATAAAATGCACAATTAGCCGAAAAATGCCATAAGCAACCTTGTACTGTGGCGCCTAACCAGATAAACGAATGTCAACATCAGAGGTGTCCTAATGCAAGCTTCCTTTAACAAAATTTTGGACCATCTAAAACTGTGCTCTCAAACACATTTGAGTGTAGAGGCCAGATAGCCCACCCCCAAAAGATCGAGGGCTTCTGTAAGGCATGGGGGTCAAGAAATTTGTTAAAGGGACCTTGCGCTCTCCACATTTTGTAACTTGCAATCTTGACAGTGACATTTTTAGTCGTGATTCATTTGTAGTGCTCCCCTTATCCCATTCCTGATGCAATCACAAGAATTAAAGTGGTACTGCCGCCAACATACTGGCATTTTGTACGAGGACAAGAGAACAAGTACACTGTTGTTGCCGTTGCTTATTTCACTCAGGATATATTCAAGCTCAACATGTCTCGAAAGAATGCCTTTTGCTTTTTTGAGAATTGCTGATAGCACCAGTCTGAGCGAATACTTGTATTTTACTGGAGATATTTTCTGAGGGCGAGAATCCAGAGATCATGAATTTATCTTTGGTGGTTGCTTCGGACAAGCGATAGTTCATGCAGTTGAAGTGCATCATTGGGCAAAGAGCTCGTGGTTGCAGCCTACCAGCGGAATTGTCGTGCAGGTGCTAAATACTAAAAAAAAGACGGGAAGGAAAAATAGAGACTAAACACCTGAAAAATAAAAACGAAACTACATTAACTATGTGGATATGTTATAAGAGCATAGCTACGTTTTCAGCGTAAATGAATAGACCGATCCCACCAAGTTTTCCACGCATGCGTGACGCCGCCATAACTGCAGTTCGTAAGAGGCAGACTCCAGTTCACGCGACAGGTAATGCTGCCTCGTGGTCTGCTCGCGCAAACCTCCAGCATGGTTGTCGCGCGTGTAGAAAGACTACAGCTCCCACGATGCATATCGGCAGCGGTGGCGTACTCAAACTAGCTGGTGAGATCGGTCTATTAGCGAAATATTATAATGCATGCGATTTGTAATGCTCGTTATGAGAACGGGAGGTTGCAGCTGGTTTCCTGTCGGCCGTGTTCAAGCAAGTCGCGAGCTGCGTCTTCCAAGCACTGAGCAGATTAATTTTACCCAGTTATCTATTACCTGCCAGTGCATCATAATCTGTACAATGGTGAATATATTCCGAGTCACTACTTGCGCGCCGCACAGGCTAAGGCAATGCCCGAAGAGGGGAAAGGGCAAGCGCTAGAAAGGCGGGTGAAAAGAGTAACCTCCTCTCCTATCTAACATTCGTAGTGCTTTCCCCCTCTCCCCCAGCCCTGCCCTCCCATATGCCTTCCTAGTGCTCGCCTTTTCTCTCTTCGCATGGCCGTTGCATTCACCTGGACTACACACAACTAGTGACACGGAGTATAATTGAAGGACGGTACACTCAGAGATGTCAAAGCACTTGAAGAGTTCGCAACTTCGGTGCAATGCCACTGGTTGCACTTTTGTATCGCACTTCAGATGGGTTGATTTGCCCGAAGTACCTGGAAAATAATAAGAATGATAGAATAAATTAATGTGCCATAAACCAGGGCTGGGCAGACACACTCCAAAAAGTATTCGGGAATACTGAGATACATCTGCTTTAAGGCCAAAAATACAGATACTGAGATACATTGTCTTTTATGCAATGCTATATCCCCGTGACACTTCCGCGAAACTGGTGAAAAAGTATTCAGGAATACAGATACAATGTGTAGTTGTATCTGTATTGTGGAGGGTGTAGTTCGTGGGGAATATGTACGGTCAGTGGCGTTCCACCTTGTTTTCCAGTCAGGAAGGGGGGGGGGGGGGGGGGGGAGTGCTCTTAGTATCCCTTGGGCGCCGCCGGCCAGTCTTTACCCTGCCCTGTGGCGGCTGTTTTAGGGGGGTGGCAGGGGGGGGGGGGGACAACACAGGACAGGAGGAGGCGAAAGCGGGGGTATGCACACCGAGGCGCTTGCACCGTCGGCGAAGCCGCCGTACCGGTGGCTTTTTTGCACGGCATTTGGAGTCTGCTCCTCACGTGATCGGATATCGGCAAATAGCGGCGCTGCGGCACGTGGAAACCACACGCGCAACTCTGGCTGGAGCCTATAATCTCAATGCTGCACTAGAGTACCAGTTCCTGTATAGGCTCCCTGCGAAAGCCAGAGTTGCGCGTCTATTTTCTACGTGCCGCCGCGCCGCTATTTGACGAGATCCGACCACGTACCGTGCAAGAAAGTAACGTTGCACGCGCCCAGCCGTACGCACCCCTGCTTTTGAGCGCGCCGCGCGCCTCGTCGGTTCGAGAGTCAATGGTTCCAGTACCCTCTCCCTCTTCGAAGTGGCCAAGCAGGGAGGGAATATGGTTTTGTTGTGTTGACCTCGGGGGCGGAAGATTACGCACGATGGGGACAAAGGCGAGTTTGGGGAAGCAGTATCTAGGTCACAGCGCCTCAATGGTTGAACAGGATGTAGCTGACGTTTTGGGTGTAGAACGGGTGGGAGAGGCCTTGCGCGCGCGTTGTTTTCTCGACACTTAGCCTCGTGTCGAGGTGGCAGCACATATTCGCCAAGAGGTCCAAAAGTCGCGTGAGGAGCTGGATCAACATGCCGTGCAGGAAAGACGGCGCTAAGAAGAGGAACGCGCAACTCTGACTCCCGTAGGGAACCTATAAAAGAACTCTAACTGCCTTGTCTTGAACGCCACCTTAGTTCCATCATCCCCACTGAAAATCGCATTGCATAACCATACGTGCGAGCGAAGCCGGTAACAAACGCGAGCATGTTGCTCTGCAATCGAACGTTTCACCGACAGATCGTTTTATAGATACGCGTTGATTCATCGCCAGAATGCTTCATCGACAGCACAAACTACCTTTTTTCTGTAAGGAGCTGCCTCACACTGTTGCCACGAAGCGGATAGTACGTGTAGGATACACCCGCGACGAAATGTCCCTACAACGCTAAATCCGCGTAACGACTGTCGATGGAACGGTAGTGTCGACGAACGAGAGTCCATGAAACATCTGTCCACAAAAAGTGTTTTTTGGCGAAACGATAGAGACCCGTTGCTCTGAATGACGCCAGCTCTACACGCAAGAATAATGTCTCGAAGCTGCGATGTCGTGCTCGTTTGTACACTCAGAGAACCGGGCACCGCCACCGCGCACACATGCCACAAATACAAAAGCGAAGAAACTCTGACATAAACAGGAGAAAAAGGAAAGCACGTCCCCAACTAGCAGGCCCCATGCCTCACAAAACGCAGCATCCAACGAGTGCATGTAAACGGCAGACTTACCTTTATCGGGCGGGCACATCTTGGTTTGTGACTGCAGTGCAGCTACGTGCCAAGCATCGCTTTGTGAACACGATCCGCTTTGTCCAACCACCTTCTAAAAAAACACGCAATTCAAAATAGCGCGAATGAACAAAGGCGATGTCATCCGCCAGCCGAAGCAAAAGTATGGCCGCCGAAGCACGCCGAGATGGAATGCAGGAGGTGAGGAGGTCAAGTCTCCTAGCAACACGAAGGCCAGATAACGCGCGAAACGCGATCGCTATCGTGATAGGTTGTCAGTCAGATGACGTGTAACCAGTGACTGCTAATCAGGACGCGCGCTCTACTCTATTACCGCGCGCATTTTGTTTGTTTTCTTGCGCTCTCCTGATAGCACTCCCTCTCCCCTTTTTCGAAAAAGGAAAGGAGAGGGGAGGGGTGTAATGGTGCACCTGGCAACACCCCCGCCTCGCCCGCCGATTCCTTTGGGAGAGGAGGATTCGTGTGACGGGAGTGCGATTACGCTCGCCGGGTGTCTCCAGTCGAAGGGGGGTGTAAGGGTGCGCGATACACCCACATACACCCTTTTTTTCTGAGAGTGCACCCTTCTTGCACAGCTAGGTGAGCAGTCTAAAAGCTTAGTGTTCTCATCGCTAATGGGATTTTTTGTTTCGTTATTTCTGAAAAGGTCACCTAGACGATTCGGATCATCTAGCCCCCTCGCCACCTAATTGTCGGCTATCTACGAATATCGTCTAGCCATCTCATCATCGTCATGGTTACTTGTCACCTGTGCTCTGCCGATGATCGACAGAATTATTCCAGTGCAGACTTGCTGCAAGTTCACTTAGCCTTGGTTCGCAATGTGACTCCCTCGCCGTGCATTCCCTTTTATGAAAGAGTATACGCTCTTCGTAATTATGTAGCACAGTATGAGTTACACTTACACGAAAGAGACACAGAGGCGTACGACGTGGCCACCTTTTTTAGGCATCGTGCAGGGTACATGACAAACGTGCTCAGAGATTTTGGTCTGCCTCTGCGTTTTTTTGTGACACTCACTGTCGAGCTTGGACGTCTCCTTCCTGACGACGACATTGATGTGACTGTGCACTCTTTTCATAGTCAAGTCCAAACCGCATTTGTGGACGGGAATACCAGTAGTTCGATTCAGCGTGTCTGCACTGGAATAGCTGCCCGGTTGGAGCATTATCAGGAACAAGGCTCGGGATTCTTTCTTGTCAGGATCAAAGTTTGCACTATTAGCTTGGGACGATTCCTTCTCCGACCGTTGGTTGCGGACATTTTTCTCTGCCGAAGCAACTTGCCCCAAAGCAATGCCTCGTCAGTGTCACTGAGCGTCTTCACGAATCTGAACGGGGTATGTGCTTTGTGTTTGCGGTGCTCGCTGTTTTGCGTCTTGCGAAACAGCGATGCAAAAGGAAGAGGAATAGCATCCTCGTATCGTGAACATATGTGCAAGTACATGTTTCCGAAAACCTTCCCTGTAACCTTTCCACAGGACGTGGGGGCCTTTCAGCATAAAAATTGTGTCTCAGTGAACGTGTTTGGTTATGACAGCGAGAAAAACTTTGTCTACCCCCTGAAGGTAGTTGATGATGAGTTGGAGCAGCATGTGGATCTTCTCCTTGTTGAAAACCATTTTGTGGGCATTACAAACTTTGCGAGGCTTTTTTTAAATGCCAATAGCCTACGCTTTCGATGTAAGAGGTGTCTGACCGGGTTTCAGAGGCAAGAAACCCTGTCTGACCATCTCTCAATGTGTAGGGACAAGAAGCCGGGCGAAACCGTCTTCCTAAACAAGGGTGACGAACTGTTCTTTCGGAGAACGGATGTCATGGAAGAGTTCCCCTTTTATTGCGTTTACGACTTTGAAGCGATTCTGGAACCGACTCAGTCGACGGGCAATGTTTACGAGAATCACGTCACGAGCTCTTTCCGTCTTCTCGTCATCCGCTCGAACGATTCGTCCCTTGTTGAGGAATACCTCTATCGTGGACCCAACTGCGTAGATAGTTAAATTTTGATTCTCAACTTTCTAGCGCAGGAAATACCCCGATTGATTAGGTCGAGTGAAGTGCCTCTTGAAATGACTGAAGAAAATGAGGCTTCCCACGCGGACTCTTCCCGCGGTGGCATTTGCTACGAAAGCTTTAGCGAGAAAATGGAAACTCGCGACCACGACCACATGACGGAAAAGTATAGGCGGGCGCTTTGCTCCCAGTGTAACCTAAACCATCGAATCAACAAACATACCGTTCCACTTATAGCGCATAACCATTCCTATGACCTCAGCTTCTTTCTAGGCAAGCTTAATTTGTTCGAGTCCAAGGATATTAGCGTACTCGGAAGCTCTTGCCAGTATTTTAAATTGTTAGAAATAGGCAACCTTCGGTTTATTGACAGCCTCGGATTTCTTAACGCAAGCCTGGAGACTCTCGTGCAAAATCTCCACTCTAGGGGAACAGAGCATTTTCGTTGCCTTCGTCAGTCCTTTCCCGAAGCACGTCAACATATTGCCCGCAAAGGAGTGTTTCGTTATAATTTTATTACAAGCTTTGAGAGTTACGAGGGACAGATCCTCCCGCCACGACATGCCTTTTTTAACAAGTTGACTGGGAGCGGGGTGTGTGAAGAGGACTACGAACATGTACAGATCGTTTTCGATACCTTTGGTTTGAAGAACCTTGGAGAATCCAGCGACCTTTGCCTAAAGACGGACTGCCTCCTACTTGCCGATGTTTTCCAAAACTTTAGACGGTGGACGCTGGAGACGTACACTGTTAGAAAATTCCATCAATCTACGTGGAAAAACCGAATAGAACATGTCCCGTTTTCTGGAAATGCATACAATGTGCTGTTTGCTTTCAAAAACAGGAACTGTACCATATGCATTGAAATGTGCTATTTAGGCAATAAGTATGAGCTTATCCGTATAAATAAAAAAAGTCTTACAAGACTACAGTTTATAGTCGGTTCAACTGGTATAAGCGAATTGAACGCGCCCAAAAGTGCCGGATATCCAGCAATTTTTATGGAACTCTATCAGACCGCGGAAGTACAGTGCCCGTGAGCCGTGTTACCCCGTATAAAAATCTTATATCTGGGCCATATCTGGCCATATCAAACATTATATGATTATATACGGCCTATATACAGCCTTATCTGGCGTATATACAGCCAGATATGGCGTATATAAAGACTTATCTGGCGTATATACAGACTTATCTGGCATATATACAGCCTGATATGGCGTATATACAGACTTATCTGGCGTATATACAGACTTATCTGGCGGCCGGTTTTCAATATATTAAAAAGTTAAAACAAGTTAAATAAAATTCTTTGTTTGAAAACTCTGAATGACTTATTGTTCGCAAGCTAAATATCAGCACAAATAATTCCAAACTTCAGCTTTGACAAGCTTAAGTTTGAGATTATTTGTGCTAGTTTTCACGGGGATTTCAATGTAGCTTAATCCTTTCAAAGTGTTAACATTACGCCCGAATAGACAATTTGCTAAATCCCGTAAGCGCCTCGGCACGTACTTGAGGAATCATGGGGACTGTGTTTCTTACCCTGTCTACTGATCGAAAATTTTGAGCAATTCTATGGTTACACAGATTTGAGTTTAATTCGGAGTCACCCCGAACACGTGCCGTACAGAACCCAAGTACCTGCCATGCCACTTTTAAAATCCCCGCCAATGTCAGTACTGTGCATTCCGTCCAAACTTCAACCTGGGTGAGCCTCAGACATATCTCTTACATTATTATCATTCTCGTACAACTTCAAAGACGCTGATATTAAGTTAGAAACGCTAAAAATGTCATAAACAGCTTCGCTGAATCCGAGCTAAATCCCGGTTTTGGTTGTTGTGATTTCTCGGCTTTTAAGTAATTCCTGCTAAAACAACAATCACGAGGATGATAATATAGTAAGAGATTTCGGCGGCTCAGCCTGGTTGAAGTTTGAACAGAATGTACAGTATCCTAAACGCTGCCATTAACGAGAAAATTTAAAAGTGATATGACAGGTACTTCAGCCCTATGGGAGGCTTGTTCAGGGTGACTACGAATTACACTCAAAACTGTGTAACCATGGAATTGGTCAAAAGTAGCGAACACTATGGAGCTGAAGGATCACCGTTTCCATAACTCCTCGAGTGCGGGCCGAGCACCTGGGAGAATTGTAGACAATAAAAAGATATAAAGTGCTGATTTCAGTCTTTCGTACTTTTGAAACGCCTGGCCAGATCTGGAAGTTCCTTACTTAGCCAGATCTGGGATTTCTATACCTGGCCAGGGGTATCAGGCTATATCTGGCGTTATAAGGCTATATCTGGCAGATATACCATATCAGGTTATATGTGGCCAATCTTTGATATGGCCATATCTGAAATCTTCAGATCTGGCCAGATATAAATTTTTTGTAAGGGACGCCGCGCGCAGGAAGACATCTCTCACCCGCGCATGCGCAAGCCGCTGCCGGCCGGCGTGGGCCCCCGAGCTGCGGAGTGCTGCTGCCCGTTCGGAAGGCAAGTTCGACGTTGTTATTGCGTCGTCAGAGGCGTTCAGCGGTGCGTAGACGGCATTGTTTTCCAAGGTACGTATACGTTAAGTTGTTCCTAACGCAGTGTTATTTTACTATCTCTAAGGGTGTCGTATATTCCAAGTTCGGGATGCCCAGCGTGTAGCGTCTCGTCTTCCCAGCTGCATAAAGCTAGGCCTTTTATAGTTCCTGATTCGGGGCGGCATACTGCCCGACCCTACTTAGTATTGATGGTATGCTGCGCTGCGTAGTTACGCGGAAAAAAACTGGAGAAATGAAGTTAATGCAGAAGGACAGACAAAAACATGCATGAATTGGCGCAGACTAACAACTGTTTAATTTCCTTCTCTTTTTCCTCCCCCGACCCGTATTTCCTAAATTGCGGCTAAGAAAACGAATGGTTGATGTCTTGAATTTGTTGGCTTCTGAACTTGATGGTGTTTGCTGTAGCTGCCTCTTTGATATACAAACTGGATGGTGTGTTTTTGTAGCGTTTACCTGGGGCCTGATGTTTGCTCCGACAAGTTTGATATCTTATTGAGTAGATCTTTCTTCTTGTCGCAATGCTAGTGATGGCTCACTGACGCACGCTCCGTGTCTACCCGAGACCATGTGAAAAGCCTCGATTATTTCACGCTTTGTTCTGTCCTTTGATCTGGCCAAGATGGAAGTAGTGTCAAGGATAGCTTTGCAGTTGCATTTTGAACAATGCGCTGCAAGGTTGCCAGGTGCTTGTAGTATTCCGCATGCGTGGTTGTGCTCCCTTAGTCTCTCGTTAAGGCACCTCCCAGTCTGCCCGACGTAGGATCTTCCACACGACAGTGGTATTTTGTATACCACACCTTCGACACATTCAACAAATTTGCTCCTGTGTTTCACTTGACACAGTGCCTTGCTGTTAGTCTCGTCCACTTCATTGTTGACCTTCCTGCATAATCCTTTGAGCCTGAAAGGGGCAGATAGTGACACTTTGACTTCGTACCTTGCGGCGATGTTTTTAGAGCGCAGCTCTTAGGGGCCCGTTTCCGGCTTGAGCGGCGTCGCCGTCGGCGTAACCGCGAGGTCACGTGACCCCCCGAGGTCACGTGACACCCCTAGGTCACGTGACCCCCTTAGGACACGTGACCCCCTGAGGTCACGTGACCCCCAGAAGTCACGTGACCCCCAAAAGTCATGTGACCCCCTGAGGTCACGTGACCCCCCGAGGTCACGTGACCCCATGAAGTCACGTGACTCCTTTGAGGTCACGTGACCTCAAGGAGTCACCTATCCCTCAGTACGCTTCCATCTTCCTCCTCAAGAGCTGCGCTCTAACCGGCGTTACAGGGAATTGTAAACGGCTTTCATTTTTTTTTATCGTGTGTGAAAAATTGTGTATATATGGCAGTACCACCATTGGTCTTTTGTCCAAGATCTTCTCCTTGGTTTTGCACTTTCCTGTGAGTGTGGAAATACATTTTTCTGCGACAGCTACCAGTATGGGTTCAGGATAATCGCTTGCGTGTAGTCTGCTTGTCTGCCTCTGTAAACTTTCTGAGACTTTGTGGTGACACGATTTTTGAATTGCTCGCCACATGCATCCTGAGGCAATACTCCTCTTTACTAACTTTGTGTGTCCAGAGTCATACGGCAGAATTCGTTTTTTTCCTCTAGTTTTGTACATCCAGCATGTGTGTCTGTAATCAAAAGTCATGTGGATGTCCAAGAACTGAAGGCTGCTTTTCTCAGGTAACTCAAAAGTAAAATCCAGTGCTCTGTGCGCTTCTCGAAACTTCTCCATGATCTTTGAACGTACCTTGTCTGTTAGTTTGTGTATTGGAAAACACACCAAAAAATCGTCTACATATCTAAAGCACTTGCTGACTCCATTTTTCTGGAAAAACCCCTGTAGTTCTCTATTTCCTTTTTCCATGTACAGGTGGTACTGCCATATATACAGAATTTTTCACACAGGATAAAAAACATCGCCGCAAGGTACGAAGTCAGAGTGTCACTATCTGCCCCTTTCAGGCTCAAAGGATTATGCAGGAAGGTCAACAATGAAGTGGACGAGACTAAAGGCCGGTTCAGACACTTGCGTTTGAGTGCGTTTGACTGCGTTGCGTCGAGTGCGGAAAGCTAGTCACCAGCACATCTGTGCTTCGTATGAAGCGTGGTATCCAATCCAAGGAATCATCTTGGCACGCGATATAAGCAGCAGGGATGTCCTGGTTTCTCGCTGCCGCAACGCAGTCAAACGCAGTCAAACGCAACTGTCTGAACCAGGCTTAACAGCAAGGCACTGTGTCAAGTGAAACACAGGAGCAAATTTGTTGAATGTGTCGAAGGTGTGGTATACAAAATACCACTGTCGTGTGGAAGATCCTACGTCGGGCAGACTGGGAGGTGCCTTAACGAGAGGCTAAGGGAGCACAACCACGCATGCGGACTACTACAAGCACCTGGCAACCTTGCAGCGCATTGTTCAAAATGCAACTGCAAAGCTATCCTTGACACTACTTCCATCTTGGCCAGATCAAAGGACAGAACAAAGCGTGAAGTAATCGAGGCTTTTCACATGGCCTCGGGTAGACACGGAGCGTGCGTTAGTGAGCCATCACTAGCTTTGCGACAAGAAGAAATAGATCTACTCAATAAGATACCAAACTTGTCGGAGCAAACATCAGGCCCCAGGTAAACGCTACAAAAACACACCATCCAGTTCGTATATCAAAGAGGCAGCTACAGCAAACACCATCAAGTTCAGAAGCCAAAAAATTCAATACATCAACCATTCGCTTTCTTAGCCGCAATTTCGGAAATACGCGTCGGGGGAGGAAAAAGAGAAAGAAATTAAACAGTTGTTAGTCTGCGCCAATTCATGCATGTTTTTGTCTGTCCTTCTGCATTAACTTCATTTATCCAGTTTTTTTTCGCGTAACTACGCAGCACAGCATACCATCAATGTCAAACCAACTAGCCCAACTCCAAGCATTCATTATTCCTACTTAGTAGTTGGGCACTAGGAGGGCACAGTTTTCGCAGTACTCCCGCATTATTATGCCAAGCCGCTGTCAACATGCGTGCCTCAGCGCGTCGAATTAAACTTGTTTCGCCGCCAAGTTCAACCTCACATGGTTCAAAGTTTAGCGCTTGATCGGGGAGGGGGATGGGACAATTGGAGGATGAGGGAAGTTTTGATTAGAAGGCGTGAACATTGGTCAGTTATGTTCTAAGGAACGAAGTATTTTCATAAGGTCGAAAGCGTAATATATTCTCAATACAGCGTTTGAGAGACGGAGCTTGTTTTTATCTTTCTTTTTTTAAATGCGTCTGAAAGCATAATGGAGCACTGCGTTCCTCTGCTACTCGACCGTGTGAGCGATCTCGGCAGCTTGCTAAATATGCGGTGAAATAAGGGTGGCACCTGCTTGATGCAGAGAAATAGTGCAGGCTTTTGCATCTTAGGAATAGTAACACATTATCGTGCGATATTTTGAGTCGCCCAGTAAACTTATCCGCCCTGAGCCAGTAATCAATCATCGTCGTGGTAATACTCGTGTGCGTGCCGCGGATGCTCCGGGCGTTTTGCGTACTAAATTAATGCCATTTGTTCAGGACTGATATTTCCTAAATAACTTGAGCTTCTGATAAACGAATTTACTTCGAAATTACCCCGGTCGAGTTGAAACCTTTATTGTAATAGGTGGTATTCACTGGACGCCACATCGGAGCTCTCTGAACGCTGCGCATGCTCAGAGTGAACTCCCGCTTATAGCCTGAGGGCACCCTTTTTATGTAGAGTAATGCTACATGCACGACGTCGTGCAGCTCAACCGGAAGTGGCTGTACGCACGACGCGCGTTGATGTTCTTTGATTGGACGACCCGAATCCTGGCCATAGTGGCAGAGCTTCGCTGTGCCAATAAAAATTACTGCAGAGCCCCTCAAACAAATATTTTCGCCCCATCATGACCTAACCAACCTCACAATTCACGAGGCTTGCTCGTGAATATGCGACCAGAGTCGCGCATTATGCATGCAGCCTCACACATTCAGGAGCATGCTCGTGAATTGTAATTGGGTTTTGAATGTCAAGTTCACTTTTTTTTTTTTGAGGATGGGATTTGGTTTGTTTTTATCGCTTATCAAGTTCATTCACCTCAACGGAGTGCGATTTCTCCTTGTGAATTAAAGAAAAATACTATATATATCACCGGAATAAAGCGAAAAAACTCATGGATATATTTGTTAACCGGAAGAAACTGAGAATCTCCTCCCCAGAAAAAAACTGAAAAGGTGTGCCATGTTTGAAAACAATGTAACTCCCGAAGTCCTAGGTATTAATGCTCTCAAACACAGTTAAAATCATAAACGTTCGGTTCAGCGTTTCTTTATGACTAAAAAAATCGACTTTTGTTCAGGCAGAAGCATCTTCGACTGCCACTGGATGGCACCAGGTGCTTCGAAGGAGTCAGCTTCCTCTCTGTCATGGAGCTGATGTACGCCGCATACCTAAAGTACCCTGCTGAGCTGCTAGCAGCGTTGAAGTTCGTTTAGAGGTAACTATAGATGTGCCTTTCAGTTATGAAAATGTGCGCTGTGAATTTGCTTTAAAAAAATGTATCGTATGGACAGTTCTAATTCCTTCAGGTGGTAGAATTGTCTAGTGGATATTGCATTTCATGAAGAAATAAATAGGCGATTTTTTTGTCTGGGAAGCAGCAATAACTGCTAAATACTTTTTGACAGCGTTAATGACATAATAGGCCGTTAGCAGTAAATTATGTAGCTAATCTGTTATCGTGTCCTTGCCAACATCCTAAGCAGTTTGGCATACTTTTGAATGATGGTGTGCTCTTCAGCGTATTTCCGGCAAAGCCAATTTGGCTCAAAATTAGAAATTTCGAAGACTGTAGTCGACTTATTTTTCGCAAGAACCTAATTTTCGCAAATCGCCTACAATTTGAAAAAAAAAAGGTCCCGCGAACAATTCTGGTAAAATGTAAACACATTGGAAACTATATTGAGATCCCACCGCATCGTGAAAATTAGAACCCGCAAATTATTCCAAAACTTCAAGTTTGACCTCATTCGGGAAATATTGAGCCCTCTAAACATATTTCGTTTACATTATATTGTTACGTTTTTAATTTACAAAGGGACGTCCATAACCAAATCAGACCAAATTAGAAGTGTGTCACGCGCCGTCTGCTCGCGCTTCGTCATCGTCTTCGGTGGTTCCCGGCACGCGCCTTAGCACGCCGCTACAGCATTCCCCCTATGGACTTGTTTTCTTGGAGAGATGATCTTTGGATCGTTTTCCTGCTACACAACCTCGCCCGATTGCTGTGGTTTTAGACAGTTTGCTTGAACTTGTTTGTTTCGAAAGGTTTATCTTGAGTGAAGTCCTTTCAGCATGCAGATTCTTGACATGAAACTTCGTGCTCATTTGCACACACTCTAAAGTTCAGGCCGACCTCTGCTGCCCCAAGGGGGTTTGGGCTGGAGCGTCAACGACACGGGGCTCCATGGGGTCAGGCAATCGGTCCTCTAGACGCTGGAGGCGTTGGGTGAGAGATTCTGTCAATTCCCGAAAGGAAGAGGTTGCGCTTTGCAGAAGCTGACTCTCCCGCCGTGCGTAGGAGGCTTCGGCATGCTGGAGGTGGTTGGTTATAAGGGCTACGAGTTGGGAAGCTGGTGGGTCCGAGGCTGCCAGATTTCCGGCGCTGACACTTGCGGTGTGTTCACCTTGGGAAGTGGATTCCATGTTTCGGGGAAAACGTCGGCCGGAACGGAGCTCCACTTCTGACACCAAATGTAACGATTACCGCTTACAAGCTGTTCATTTAATGGACGTCCGCTTGCTTTGCTCGTAGGCTTCCAACTCTCGCGAGCACTCCGTGTTCTTCTCTTCGTTGTCTTCTTTTCCCCGACATCAGCTTCGCTACATTATCCCCCTCCCGTCTTCTGGAATTTTATCCAAGTTTAACGAAGTCCTTCATACAACGACAGTCGATCACGGTGAACCACGAGAGCCCGGGATCGATCGTTTTGACGTATGCGATAGACCACGTCACTGAGCCGTTTCACGATTGTAAAAGGTCCTTGCCAGTGACGCTGCAGCTTTGGGGACAGTCCTCGTTTCCGAACCGGGTTATACAACCATACCCTGTCGCCTGGTGAAAAAGGGCGTGATGTGACGTGTGCGTCATACTGGCTCTTCATGCGAGCGAGGCCGCTTGACAGCCGTTGTCGAGCAACCATATTACCATATTATATTGTACCATATTACCATATTATATTGTAGCTTCGCTACAATATAATATGGTACAAGTCAAAAAAGTTCAAATTCTGTTTTCAATTGGCAATGTGCAATGTTTCCGAAACTTATAGGAACACACCAACTGTTCATTACCTCATAAAAGTGCTAACTTGTCGGTGGCCAAACGACAACTATAAGATGTTGCTTAATGCAACAATTTTGTGCGCTACGTCATGGATTGATGTAATCTCCAGAGGTAATACAGTAGCGTTTTCCTTTGGTGAGTACTGTACATATACAGGGCGTTTTTTTAATTCTTACAGATTTGTTTAAAGAAAGCCATGAAAGCTACACTTATTCGGTTTCTGCGAGTCAGTTATACGCAAATGGGGACATAATGTGGGTGGCTAATCTTTGCGATTAGTCGGCTAATTAATTAAAATTTGTTAAATAACTTTTTAATTAGTGAAAATAGACATATGGTTCCAATTAGAAACTTGCTGAGCGTTATCGAAAACCACTAAATCAGTCATTTTTAGAAAGACTTTCAGCGAGTGAGAAGCGTAGTAGTGCATTTAAGTTACAATTCGTGGAGCACATACAAAGCTAGCTGTCGCGGTAAGGCGCCTGTGCGATTTTTCTGTCTCTTATTTAGCCCCAGCCTTGTACCTGCTCCACGAGTAGTAACTTCAGCGCACTGTTCCTCTTTTCACGCGCTCAAAGTCTTTCTAAAAATGATTGATTTAGGGGTTTTGGACGACGCTCAGCAAATTTCTAATTGGAACCATATGACTATTTTCAGTAATTAAAAAGTTAATTAACGAATTTTAATTAATTAGCCGACTTATCGCGAAGATTAACCACCCCCAAATGCCCTCTCGGCGTATAACTCACTCGCACAAATCGGATAAGTGTAGCTTTCATGGCGTTTTTTTTTAAAACAAAACTGCAAAAAAAAAAAAAAACGCCTGGTGTAGCAGACGCATAACGATTCCTCAAACGTATTGCAGTATTCCCATGTAGATATTAAGGGTTTCATTCAGCTTGGTCACACTTTCGCTGAGGCATTGTCAATTACATTAAACAAAGTGTCTAACTTTCGGCAGCAATTTGGAAAGAAATATGTTTTTTCGAGCAGCATATTAGCGTTAGCATTTGTGTTTGTTTGGCACGTTCAGCAGCAACCTGGAACATGTTGTACCATGTCTTTGTTGAAACTTCGAACTAAGAAAGGCAAAGACCTGATGTTAACGTGCTGCTTTCTAGACACCCTTATTCACAATTCGCTTGAAAATATTCGTTGCTCACATTAATTGGATGTGCTGCAGTAACTGCGTGACCTGCTTGGGAGGATCGTTTCTCTGTAAGTCATATTATTATGTTGCAATATAATGAAAGAATCAGTATAAATCTGGTATTCAGATACATTGTGATATAGAACCAATACTAGAACTTGTGCATCCTACGGAGCATGCAACTTATATTTTAATCCGCCTTAGTATCGATCGGCTTCAAATACATCAACCCTTGTTCTGCAGGGGCACACGAATATACCTGTGACCGGGCTATGCTTATCGGTTAGAATAAGTAATATGAACCAAAAGACATGAATGTTCAGCATTCTAATAATGGGTGTATCTCAAAACGTCCCATTCGCATTTGAACCTTGCACATTTCGTCCTATTCTCATTTGGTCCTTCTCGTTTGAACCTTCTCATAAGATCCGAATCGTGTTTTTCGCAACTGGGCCCATTCTCATTTTGCCCGTTCGCCCTTCGACCGAATGGCATTACTTCGGCATGCTTCTAACGTTGTTATGCCTTCGCGGCTTTGTTGATGAGCCTTACCTTGCTTGGGCCCCCAACATACCATTAGGTATATGTTATGTGTAGAGGTGCGCACTGAGAATCGTACAATGACGCGTCCTTCCCTTCCTCTAAGCAAACAAAAAAAAAAAGCGATAAACATTTAATTTGGAAACTTTGTTTGAACAGAAATAGCATACATATTAGCAGTGGTTCTCAACCATTGATGTTTTCGCGGACCCCTTGTAAAAAGGCGGAGATGTTGGAGGACCTCGCTCGGGGTGAGGGGAATAGAAAGGTACATACTGTAAAACCCTTAATGTTCGCGAGCCCTCAATTTTCGCGAATTTCGCGAATTCAAGAATTCGCGAAATTTAAGGGCGCGCGAAAATTTCTGTCCTTAAGATTTTCAACGCAGGCGTCTGGAATTCGCGAAATTTAATGGTCGCGATTATGTCATCTGTGACCGATTCGCGAAAAATAGGGGCCGCGAAAATAAAGGGTTTTACAGTATGTTATCATGATAATGATTTAATAAATGGATATAACTAATTGCTAGTGTGAAGTAGACTTACCTCATTGACACACGCACGAGAGTACTCACCCAAAAATTGGAACGTTTCTTAACGACGTGAAGAAAGACAACTAATATTGTCGTGCTTGACTGATAAGACATGACTTCGCGGACCCCTATAGATGCCTTCGCGACCCCCATTTGAGAAACACTGCAATATAGAAGTGGTGGCATTGTCCCAGGTCGAGAGACCTAAAAAAATGTGACATTTCGGAATATGATCTGGCTGCGATAAATACTTGGCCTGTTTTATTGTCAGCTAGTAGCTTTTCACGACGATCTCGACGCACTGCTAAAATCTTTGGCAGAGAGAGTATGCCTGTAGCGTGGCACACACACACACGCACGCACAAAATATATCAATGCACTTATTAATATAACCGCCCCCAAAAAAAACGATTTTCGTATAGAACGAGTCAAGTGCGACGGGTCAAAGCGAGATATTTTTTAGAATGGCTGTTTTGAAAAGGGCCAGGTGAAAAGGGCGAAACGAGAACGGATTCAAATGAGGAGGGTTGAAATGCGAAGGACGAAACGGGAAAGGACCAAATGCGCCAGGTCCAAAAGAGAAGATCTTTTTGAGAATGGTTGTTTTGAGAAGGGCCAAGTGAGAAGGGCGAAACGAGAACGGGCTCCAATGAAAACCTCCCTCTAATAATAACCAGAATATTCTGCTTAAGCACTTCAGGCAAGTTTTTTTTTGTAATATTGCATTTACTGGTACTGTGAATTCCTTTTTTTAACCGAAGTATCGTTGGGTACAACTTTACTAGACAGGCGAGCTGGTTAATATGACAATCTACAAACCGAGATGGAGGCTTCGAAGACATACGTTTCAATTGAGACGGATGTGTTCGTCCTTCTTTGTAGCCTCCGTCTCGGGTTGTAGAATGTTTTAGCGTTGTGTGCTGACACAAGATCCGAAATGTGTCCAGTTATTACTGAGAACTGATGCCAGTAAGCTGAATCGTTTTTTTTTTTTGTGTGTGTACAATCACAATTCGTCTTGATGCAAGGATCAGACTTGGAGGCTCATGGTGTGTGCACGGACTGTCCATATTAAGGGCGTGTCTCGGCTTGAAAGTATACTATAGACGAGGTTTAGAATTTGTCCAGATTGGATTACTAACCGATAGAGAAGTTAAAGAAGGAGCCAGGAACTCCTTAGCTTCTGTTATACATCCTCCTCTAAGAAATCCCACCCATTATTTATGTTATCTTTTTTTTCAGGCGACTTGTGGCAATGAACCCGCAGGTCCCGGCAGTCGTCAAGAAAAGTTGCTCTGGTGCATCTGAAGGCGCAGGGAGCCCTCCAAGAGTTCTCGAAGTTCCAAAAGAAGTGGAAAGAAACTTCGGTGCTTGTTTAGATTAATCTTTCTTTTCTATTGTTAATATTACAATTTGTTGTATAGGCCAAGATGGTTCTTTTCGAGATGTAGCATGTGAGCATAATTTTCGGTCACATTTTTTTAGGAGACTGCTCACTTTGATATTTTTTTTATGGCTGAGCTGCCCCCAAAATATTTGCGGCATGAACTGTTTTTTTTTTATTGTGTATCTGCTCTAGTCATTTAAAAGAAAAATAAATGTAAATATTTTTGAAGCAGCAAACTGTTCAGTCTTCTTTGCAATGGGTTCGTTGCTATGGGTTGGAACCAAAAGGACCAAGCGTGAATTTAGTTTGATAACGATTTTTTTACAAATGTTTATCTGCCTTTATCCCCGTGACTACATGTACAATGCTCTCTAAACTTGACGTAGCATGTGAACACTTTCTCATGGCATTCCTGGCTGTTCTATTGAGTATATATGTCACAGATTCATTGTTCTGTTTTCAGGATAGTGCTCGCAATAGATACGACAGTTCAAATTTTCCATACATACAAGTTTAGGGAACATTTGCGCATTGCAGGTAATTTTATGTTGCAAAGACGTGCATCAAGTTGCGCCTGCAAACTGCCAGGACATCCCTGTTTTGCATGTCGCATATCAACTTTTTCAAGGAGGAGCTTGGCATGTGACATACAAAGCCCGGATGTACTATCGGGGAAAAATGAAATGCGGACAGAGGAGCGCGTGGCTCGCGGTACAGGCTGCGCCGCCTGGAAGTGAACCTAGGGGCGAGGGTGCGTGGCCTACTTTGATGTGTTCACGCCCCTAGATTGGCGCTCCCCCAGCTTCGGCAGTGCGCCTCTCAGTGCGCTGAAAGCTGTCACCGCTATCTTTGCCTGCTCGGTGAGTGCGGCGAGCTTCTTTGCACCGCACGCGCTGAGCCAGCAAAGATAGCAGTGATAGCTTTCAGCGCACTAAGAGGCGCACTGTTGAAGCTTGGGGAGCGCCGAGGGAGGGGCGTGAACACGTCGGAGTAGGCCACGCACCCTCGCTCCTAGGCTCACTTCCAGGCGGCGCAGCCTGTACTGCGAGCCACGCGCTCCTCTTTTCGCATTTCATTTTTCCCCGATAGTACTCATGAATAGCGGCAGTGACATAAAATGGGGCGAGTACTATCACAAATAAGACTGAACTTTTTCCGTAGGTGCAAGAAATGTAACCTGTGTCGTTTTGGACGCATTGGAACATGTAATGTACTTCGTAAAAATGGTACATGTTCTGGCATGGCTTGCAACAGAACATGTGCTGCTGTGTGCCACGATGGTACATTTCCTGTAGCATACAGTACTTGTTCCGTGATGATGGTGTATGGAACTTGTTGTGGCTGCCCATACAGCAACAACATGTCCCGTACTAAAGAAGTATGGAACATGTTCTGTAGTCCGGTAATACAGTACATGTTGTGGCAACAAGGTTAGCATGTATGTGTCCCATATTTTGACAGGAGTTTTTCTAACAGTGTACGAAATTGAAGCTCTACATTTCGTATCGTTACCGTCCCTAAGCTTGTCGTGTGCGCTGAAACAGTCGAAAGTAAGGCTGCAGCTAATTGACGATCCTGACACGTATCTTATGATAGAACAGGGCATTCGCGGAGGGATTACCCAATGCACGACCCGCCATGCTGTAGCGATTGTTCCGGGAACGGATACGTTTAACCCGCAGCAGGAACCGTCTCAGATTTTGGACTTGGACGTAATCGGTCTGTAAGCGGCGACAATGAGAGAAGCCCTGCCAGTGTCGGACTTTGAGTGGATGACGAAAGACGAGATTCTTTGCCTGAACATTGATGACGTTCCAGATGACGCTCCGACGGGCTACATTCTGGAGGTAGACCTTAGATATCCTCACGACTTGCACGATACTCATTCTGACTTTCCCTTGGCCCCGGTGAAGCAAAGCGTTCCCTATGATTGGTTATCCGACTAACAAAAAAGTCTGATTGTCAAGCTTGAAATGCCCAAAGTGGAATCCACTACGAAGCTGTTGCTCAGACTTCACGACAAAACGAAATACGTTTTGCACTACCGGATTTTCAAACTGTACACCCAGTTAGGACTAGAGGTCACCAAAATTCACCGAGTCCAAAAATTTTCGCAGCGAGCGTTCTTGAAGGAGTTTATTGATTTTAACCACCGGCTGAGACAGCAAGCAACCAACTCCTTCCAGAAGAATCTTTCCAAACTGTTCATGAACAGCATATATGGCAAAACGATCGAGACTGCACGTAAACATGGACACATTAAACTCTGAGTTAAAGAGGACGACATGCTAAAAATGCTTCACAAGCGGAACCTGACGCAGTTTCGAGCACTTAGCTCGGAGGTCGTAATTTTCCAGTTTGCTCCAAAAGTGATCAAACACAAGCAACCACTCCACGCAGGGTTCTTGATTCTTGAGATATCAAAAATAGTAATGTACGACTTCTTTTATAATCAACTTCTTCATGCGATCCCCTCAGCGAGGGCTCTTTACTGCGACACGGATTCCTTCTTCCTACACCTTCAGGGATCAGACGTAGACGGCAAACTGCTCCAACTCCGAGACGAATGCTTGGATACATCTGGATATCCAGATAGTCGCAAGCTCTTTTCAACCGAAAACAAAATGAGGCTCGCTGTGTTAAAAAATAAATATCCGACTACTCACTTAGTGGCTTTATGTTGCTTAAAACCAAAGCTATACATCTTCAAAACAAGCAGCAACACGTGTTGCGTAAGACCGAAGGGAGTAAAGAAATCTGAGTCTCGCAAGTTCACCTACGAGCTGTACAAGCACGCTCTAGAGACGAAACCTTTGCACAAAGTGACGCAGCACTTGATTGCTCGAAAACTTAAAGAGAACAAAAGCATCTCGGTCGAAAAGATTTCTCTGAATCCGTTTGACAACAAGCGATACATTTGCAGCGACGGGATTACGACGTTCGCTTTTGGCCACAAGAGCATTTTTGGAAGCGAGCGATCTGCCTCCACATCACACGCCTTCTAAATATTTTGGACTGTAGCGCAGATTCTCGCATTTCCCACCGGTGTGTCTTGAAACTTCTTGTGTCCTTTTTTGTATAATCCGCTAGTGTATGGAAGCCGGATCCTATCTGTCTTCTCATCCCACGCCCTGACCTTGTAAATATTTTTGGATTCTATCGCACGTGTTGCTCTGTTATTCCATAACTTTTCTGCCTCGGATGTGTCTTGATACTGCTTGTGTTGTACAATAATGTGTAAAGTGTTTCCAGTAATTTCTTTGTCGCGTAGAGTGAATTTCGACGCCGTCATTGTATTTATAAGTGTGCGAGTTTTTAGACCGAATGATAATAATAAAAAAAAAAATATGAAATATCATATCTGTCTCGTCTTTAGCGCGTATGGAGGCCACCACGCTCCGATCCATTTCCCACACAAAGTCCGTTCAGCAGACAGCTAAAATTAGCGAGAGATGCCGTGAACGCGAGAGTTGTCGACATCTACCAAGCTGCCGCTAACATTATCGAGAAATGTCGCGTGATAATGGTGAAAGTTCACGCTAGCTAATGGATTCAGGTGCGCGCCATCTACAAACAGATTCGACAACTCACACGCACTTCGTGCGCGCGAAATTACGGATGCGCACACCTTAGGAAGACGCGCAATTTAACTTTTCAGCAACAGATGGCGCAAGGTCAGACCCACGCCGCAAGATGTCGCTCATGTTCTGACAGCAAAGACGTTTAGCAACAAAAGACACGCTCCATCTATGAACCGATGTGGCAACTGCGCAGCGATTCAAATATCACGTGACGCTGGTCACATGACGTACAGAGAAAACACGCGACAATGCATCTCTCGTCACTAATCCCCCGGCGACGGACGACATATCTGCGGCGTCATCGTGACAGTGCATTTTCCCTCCTGGTAGATGGCTCAACAATCCTGAACTCTTCCGTTATCACATGTCTCCGGTAGCGCCCTCCGGCGAATGACTCAGCAATTCTGTTACAAAATCCAAGCGTCGCGACAGCTCTTTCACGCGATCTAAATTGCGCGCTCGACGTACGAAATAATAGGACTAGTTAAGATGTCGAAGAAGCAATGCGCTCGTAGCTCTATGGTGGTCTTGGTTTGTCGCATCTCTTTGTCAAGCAACTGGTGAATAGGTTTATTTTTCTAAGGGACCAAAATGACAGCTTTTTACGCACGGTCATTCAGGTGCAGCTGCGCAGTGCGCTGCCCGAGTTTATTGTCTCGACAGACGTAGACCTGAGCAGCGATGTGCGAGGTTATTTGAAAGAGGCTGTTTCCTCCTACCGGTTTCTAGTGGCTCATTTTTCACTTGAATATCTGCCCAGTGTGTCGCGCAAACGGCTGACCAAAGACCTCATTGTTTCTCTCCTTCCCATTCCGCTGTACCGTTTGGTCTTCAGTGCGGCAAAGGGGCGGGATGTTTTAAAACGTGTCAAGCGAATGTTGGTCCCCGCTTACACCAAAACTTTCTTCTTTAAGCTGCATAGTGAAACCCTGCCGCTTAAAGTGTGGCTGGAAGGGAAAGGTATCTCTGTAGTGTGGTCAGTGAACTGTCTTTTGTGTAAACAGCCGGAAACACTAGAGCATGTGTTCCTCAACTGCTGGGACGCAGTGTTTCTATGGGACGTCCTTCAAAAAACTTTGAAAAAAGACCTTCCGTTAACGCCTCATGGGATCCGCTATCTTTGTGCCGAGGGAGGGAATAATCTTGTGCCATATGACATGATCATGCTTGTCGGCCTACATAGTTTGTGGCGATGTCGTATGGCGGTGAGATAGGCAAACGTCGACGTGCGTCCTGCGCTTAAGTATTTTGTTGAAACAATCTGTTACCTAAAGGAAGTATTTAAAATGCAGCAGCCTCCTCCTGACTATTTGCAGCTTCTTGAGGAAGTGGCGAACCTCAAGGATCCATAACTGACTGGACAAGTTTGGATATGTCATTCCTCTGTTCTTGTTGACGTTCTCTTGTATACATTCGCCATTGTGGCTTTGGTTTGTTTTTAACGTCATAGCCTTCTGTAACCTTTTACGTGAGCCAAAATCAGGTAATAAAGAAGAAAAAATCCGCTCGTACCTCAGGCGGTAGAGTGTCGGACTCCTGTCCACAAAGTACCGAGGTCGATTCCCAGCCGCCGCAGAACCTTTTTTAGCTAATAAAATGCAATTGCTGCGCAGCGATTCTAATGTCGCATGTCCTTCGCGTCATGTGACCGACTCGCGATATGACGCCATCATCATGTGACGTCACCCTCTGGCGAATGACTCGCTCTCTGGGAACACTCATTTTGTGACGGCCCCGAAATTCCTCGGCCCTGAAATTCGGGACCGAGGACCGGCCATGGGAGGGGGGCTAGGGAAAATGTCAAGTCACGGTCACGTGAGAGGAGGATGGAACCGAGGCGCGTGCCGAGTGTCGTCCCAACTGCTGGCGATATCATCATGTGACCCACCCTCTATGATTCACAGGTCCGAGGACAGGCCATGGGAGGGTCCACCCGACCTCTGACGTCATCATCATGTGACTCTGCCGAATGATTGACAGGTCCCGAACACGCGCGGACAAGTAAGACAAATT
This sequence comes from Ixodes scapularis, assembly GCF_016920785.2. Lineage (NCBI taxonomy): Eukaryota > Metazoa > Arthropoda > Arachnida > Ixodida > Ixodidae > Ixodes > Ixodes scapularis. The sequence continues at coordinate 177,915 of NW_024610079.1, read as the reverse complement.
AAGCGGCCTCGGAAGCAGTGTGCTCGTAGCTCAGAGCGTAGGGTGTCGAGCTGCTATTCCGAAGGTAGAGAGGTCGATTCCCAGCCGGCCGCGGAGCCTTTTTAGTGATTAAAATGGATTTACCGCGCAGCGATTGAAATAATGTCACGTGACCATCATGTGACCGCAGCGCAGCGCCCTCTTTCGAATGCAGCAAAAACCGTGTGCGCTATCATGAGAGCGCCCTCTGTCGGACGCAGCTCGAACCCTGTGACATCACACGTGAGACGTCCTGAGCACCGCAATTGAAGTCCTAATAGCGCCCTTTGACGGACGAAGCTCAGACCCTGTGGCAGCTGTGGTCATCGGATGATGACCACAGCTGTCAACACCTGGTCAACCACGTTTGAGGTCCGTGGTTTTGAGGTACGTGACCTCACACCTGTACCGCGTACCTCGGGGGGCGGGACCCGGGCGAACTCCGATTGGTCACTGGCCAACGCCCATGCCCTGTCATTGGTCCCTGGGATGGAAGAGAGGGTCGGGGCTGGCCCCAGGGGGCTTTGATTGACAGGTGGCTGAGTTGTCACAGGTTTGTGACCAGAATTTGTTTATTTCCTGTTCAATCGTGTATCATAAAACTCGAAGAACCCACTTCGGACACTACCATAGACGGCTTTAACTCTGCCGAGTGGAAATGCAGAGGAGTTTGTAGAGGCCCTTGTTTATGCAACTGTGATCACGAGTGCCGAAAAATACCCCTCTTTGTCATGTCAAATTTTAATTATATTTGCAACGCTGCATTGTCTCGACGGTTTAAAAAATAACTCGGGATTCACTGATCTATTTAAAAAATAGATCAAGACTCGCTTTGCGGACTATATCACTAATAGCGCTCAGACAAGTAAATCGGGAAGAAGTGGACAGGACAGGCGCTAACTCACATCTGACTATTTTATATAGAACGAGAAAGAAGGCGGAGGAAGTGGCTGGTGTTGAAACAAGGAGAAGAAGTAACTCTATTTCTAGCCGGGGCGTTCTAAGGAAGGAGCTTGTTAGACTACTGGAACTAAAACACGTTTGAAGAAAGCAAAAATAATAAAACCTAAACAAAGGTAATGAATTTGAACTATATACGATAATATTTTTAAAAGAAAAGAAAATGACCATGAGAGGCAAAAATAAGAATGAAAAAATATAAGTGCTCGCTCATAGGTCGCCGATCAGTGCCTCGCACAGGCACCAACAGGCACCACAGCCAAAGCAATACCGGCGCGAGCACGAGGACCCACCCTGTAACCCACCTCACGCGCTCTCGTGCAAATGTAATTCCGAAGATTGTCATGTATAATGGTTCAAGTACTGAACCTGTTTCTCAGACAACGCCAAAGATGATGTGGAGACGCATTTCTCTCCATTGGCTCCTATATTCGCACACCCCTCCTTATTGGCTTATGATATGTGGCAAAGGCACGATGAAATAACTGAGAACCCATGCGGCAGCTATGTTTGGGAACGGCATGCTAAAGCTAGCGCGCGTTATAATGACTACCCAAACCTTCTCAGTTATTAGGTAAACATATAGGGGCTGTATGTATCTACTGTCTGTGCATATTGTCAAATTTAAAAATAAGAGACAAATGTAAAACGAATGATAAACATTTAATGAGAGCAAATTGTACCTATAAACTTAAGGTGAAAGGCACCAAGGTTCTCCGTCGGAGGCGGAAGAGCGACTCATCTTAAGCGACGAGTGACCTCTGCTCTTATATACACTGTAGGTTCAGGAATGTTCTGAAAAAGACCGCGCAATGACATTGGAGAATAACTTTTTAGCAGAAAATTGAGTGATAAAGAAGAAAGCCTGGTCATGCGGGGGCCGAACCCGGGTTGTCCGCGTGGCAGCCGCGTGCGTTGCCAACTAAGCCACGGACGCGGTAACACTGAGAGTCTTTTCATCACTCGGGCAAGCTTTGTTGGGTGACGTACGATGGTGTTTGAACAACACGCGAACCACCAAATCTGACATACCCGTAGAATAAAAGAAGTAACAACAATCTGTACAATTAGTATCTACAATTGTGGATTTGGTCTATATATTGCGTCACATACATGTATCCACTCTTCACGAGAAACGTGCTTTGTCTCTTCAAGGGGGGGGGGGGGGGGGGGTTAGGGGGGAGTCTAGAAAATTGTGAAGCCGAAAATTGAAACCACTGATTAATTCGATACTGATTGAATGAGCTCTGGGATGACGTCATACACATTATATTCGAACCATTTAGATTATTAAGCGATCGTCTTTCCATCATATCCCGAGACAGGGCCGTGAGTTCAGACTCCATTGGCAGAAAGGATGCTCTGCGGAGCATCCCTTCGGCGTCCGACAGATAGCGTCTTGACATCCTGTCACATGTTTTTAAAACCTGGGTTAGCGCCGTTATCTTCTTTCCTGGAATTGCTATGGAGTGTAGGTTCATTTTCAGTCATTCACACTGCTCACATTCGGATACTGGAGTTGTTCTTGTAACTTATCTTGCTCTCGCGACGAGTTCGACTCATCAGAATTCATAGTATTCTAGTTGGCTCCCATATTCCGCTGTCATTTTCTGGGCTTCAATGAACATTACGTTGCAGAAGCATGAATACCGCTGGTCAGATTACTACGCTGAACCGCACGTTGAAGAGGAAGCGTTTCAGATCTTGCGGTGTTTAACGAGTTGATTACGTAATATACACTTTATTAAATTGTGAAACTAAAGAGCTAGCATTATTTACGTATAACATTAATCGATCCACGTTCCTCTTCGTCGCTACGTGCTGAGATTCACCTCCTTCAGACCAGAGCGCAGTCGCGCGGTGCAGTGCTGGCGCTCAATGGGTGTGTAGGATCAGTAAGCATAAAGTTATTGCAATGTACGCTAGAGGTGCAGCTGGCGCTGGTGCGCTGTTGCAAATTGATGCAGAGAGCAACAAGTTAAGTATTTATTTCCGATAATGCAATATGGTGGCCAAAAAGTGTTATTTGTTTTCTCTTCGATAGATTATAAGAGCAGGTATTACACATAAGTGTTAGGAACAAAATAGCTTGGAAGCTTTCTCAGTCAAGAGATAAAAATATTGAACAGGTATTTAGAGCACAAAAACCGTTTTTATGGTTCAAATTCATGGCCTAAGACACTTCGATGTGAACTGTTGAACACTGTAAGCGTCAACACAGCGTCCGCGATTCTTCTGCAGGGGGAGTACACGTTCCAAACGAAAGAATTGCATCTTGATATTCAAGACAGACGAAAAGAACTACGCGGTAACACTGGATCGGTAACTCCCTGTCTATGTAGACGATCAGGGTAAAGTAAAAGGCAAGTAACATTTGACGTTTGCAAGCAGCTGCGCTTCGAGAGCTAATTACACCATAAGCAAGATGGCGGCACTTAGAAGCCGTACTCGCAAATGTTTATAGAAAGATTTTTAATCAATACCTCTCGGTTTATTCTTTCTGCTCCTGCGTATTCGCGAAGGTGCTTGTTCTTGCGTTCAAAAAATCACGTGAACGATCGTAATCTTTAAGAACAGGAAGAAGCCAAAAAAAAAGATTGCCGATAAGAGCTTCTCAGTATATAAAATACCAAGGGAGACCTTTGATAGCCCACAGACTTTTCTATGTTATTCAGAGCGCATCTCTAAGGCGCCCATTTCCGGCTTCAACGGCGTCGGCGTCGGTGGCGGCGTCGACGTAAATGTGAAGACCTCGGGAGGACCTCGGGTGCCTTCGGTGACCTCGGGGAGGGGGGTCACATGACACCCCTGAGGTCACGTGATCCCCCTCCCCAAGGTCGTTTGACCCCCCCCCCCCCCCCCTTCCCGAGGTCACGTGACCCCCTCCCCTCCCCAAGATAACGTGACCCCCCCCTCCCCCCCCCCCCCCTTCCTGAGGTGACGTGACCCCCCCTCCGCGAAGTCACATGACCTCGGGAAGTCCTTTTTGTTTGCTGGTTACTGCTATTTGTTTACATAAATACCAATTAGGGTCCCTCTCATTCTACGGCAAAGAGACAACATGCACACTCGATTTTCGATAGCAATGCACAGGAAGACTTCCAAACTAGACTGGTAGCTGCCCGCTTCAATCGTATCCCGGTGATCGCGTATGCACTAGCGTCAGATAAACCCTTGGCGTAAATTATAACTGTTTACGTGTGACCTCCGCTCTAGCAACAGTAAAACAAAAAGTGAAAATGTGCGTTTGACTATCCCTGGTCTGCGTCTGAACGAGACAGCCGGTGTCTTGGTGAAGGTCCGAAAATGTAGTACTCTCAAAGGTTAAACTTCGTTATGTCTTTTTTTTTTTTTGAGGAGAACGGCTACCTCCCCTTCTCATTCTGAACCCAGTGTCGATATTTTTTATTTGTAACCTTTTCAGTACCTTGACGGCGCATGGGCATCTATTTTTCAGTCATTTTGAACATTATTACATGTCAAAATTGTCACCTGCCTGACCTGTTCATATAATGGCTGCCTATGTGTGTGTGTGTGTGGGGGGGGGGGGGGGCTGTAGCCGACAAAGCGTCTCTTTTCGCCACTGAGAGCCCTTTGTAATTGGTTTTCTGCCATCAAATACGATTTATATACTGGCTCGACTCTTGCGCTCTGCAGCTAATTCCAGAAGATCACCTCGATACCTTTCATACACTGCCATAGCGCGGCGCTAGAAGAAGGATGTAGTTGTTCTCAGAGTCCCCTGTGCGTTTTGAGAAAACAAAAAGACACACGGGCAGTTTTTAGCTGGTGACAACAGTTATCTCGGTGGTTTCATTAATGTTTAGAAATGTCCGCAAATACAAAAAATTTCACTTAGCATACTGAAATGATGCATGCTTTTTGATTGCAAGACTTCAGTTTATAGTGATTTCGCAGGCCCTGCGACGTCGTCTTGTTCTTACGACCCCCTCAAGAGACAGTCTGCTCATTTTATGTACGTAAATTGTGGCAGTTGCTCTGAGCCAACACGCGGTCCTTGGCGTCGTAGTAATCATGGCCAGAAACTTGGGACGGGCGAAACCTTGCGAAGCTATAATAATTAAAATATTCATGCGGCCAATTAAAACCCACGCAGGTATTTTATGTAGCTGTATGTTCTTTAAGCAATGTGCTGGTTGATGCATCACGAAGACAAGCATATATAGCCCACAGACGACTGTCGACGGCGAGTCATACTTAGACCAGGACAAATGTTAGTTCCCACAGGGACATTTTCCTACGTTACGTTACGTTGCGACCGCCTACGTCGCGAGTCAGTGGGACATCAGTGCTTCGAAGTAATTCGCGGCGATCGGTTCAAGAAGTGTCCTTGCACGCGACACACGAAACACATAGGTCCCAATGACTCCTCGCGTAACGTATGAAATCGTAACCAAACACCCCTGTGTGAACCTAGCTTAATTAGTTGACAGTAGAGACTCTGCGGTGAGTCATACTTAGTCCAGCGTACTTAGTCTACAGGCAACTCTCGGCGGCGAGTCATACTTAGCGCAGCGCATGCTTAGCCTCCAGACGACCAACGGCGGCTACTCATGCACAGCCCAGCATAGTTTGCCTCCAGGAGACGTTAGGCGGCGACTCTACTTAGTCCAGCATGATTGTTCGCGGGCAGCTGTCGTCGGGCTCAGCTGGCTCCCGAACGACGAAGCGTAGCTCGCCAAGTGGACTCACGACACTACGGTGTTTATCATAATGTCCCAAGGGATAGCGGCGCGGAGGTTTTACGTTACAATATTAAAGAGCAATGAATAGAGTGCACAACGAGAGCGCTAAACTTCCTCCTTTTGCCATTACTTCAGTCACCAAAAAGAGCTTCCTCGCGATCCAAGAACACTAGAAATTCGAGGCCCTAACCGCCCCCACGGAAAAAGAGAACCCATGGAAACCTTCTCAATAAAGTATTCTCGTGACACACTCCATCCGGAATACATTTTAAATTGTTTTAGTGCACGAGCAGCGTGTGGGTGTGGGTCAAGTTTGAAGGAAAAATAAACATGTGGGACGAAATGACACAACCGCGTCTTGCAATTAAAAAACGGAGATATAGGAATTCCGAAAGCGAGCAACCGCTTAAAGCCCGGAAACCCGAGGAGAAGAAAGTAACTAGAAAGGGAGGAAGTAGTGAAGAGGCAATAAGAATAAAAAGTCAGGTCGACAGAGTCATCTTTGATTTGAGAAATTCAAATTCAGTTTTTTTTTTTTTTTTTCAGAAATCGCGAGGGATTAGAACAATTTGCTGCTTACGCTGTTTATGCCGAATAACTCTTAATCTCTCGGCCCTATCTGATGTCATGCTACTGTGTCTCGTGTGTGCAGGGCGTTCGAAGGCCACCGCATTTCCCCATAACCGATCATACCTAACCGTAGTTCACCGACGACTTATTTTATACTCCCCGGGTTTGTCAGAATGAGCAAGAGAACTTAAAATATTTTTTTTTTAAATTTAGCTGGACCAGGTAAAACATTAGAACTCTAGTTTTTAATTTCGAAAGTCGTTAAACGAACAAGTTGAGGAAAGTGAAACTTACTCGTGATCTTACCGACAAGAAGAAGGGAGCTCATTAGGAGAGTATTGGCTTGCATGTTCACCGCCACTGCTTTTGCGGATGTAAAACACCGTCCGGGGGAAATTCACGCATCTCTATAGATACATCTGGTACTCGACCGGAACAACACGGACCGGAAACGTGTTCCGGTTGCTATAACAAGGTATCCGGCAGAAGAAAAAGTCTTCGAAGCAACGTTCTTTATCTTACACGGGCACGAAGACGCGTTTAGAAATATATTTACGGCTAAGGATTTACTCAAATGTCCTATCCCAAACGAAGTTCCTCAACTGGGGATACAAAAAAGGCTACCAGAAATTTAATGCTATTGTCGAAATGCTCAAGCTCTATTGTGAGCTGTGTTTGGATTGTTTAGAATGCCGTGAATTCTATTATTAATTTTAATTTTTTATAATCTAATTTAGCTGCAATTTGCACATAAGCATTTCCCAGAAATGTATAGCAGCAGCATTTGTACACTTGGAGGGGCTGCAACCAATTTGTAAACTCCTAAATTTTCCAGACTGCCGGATGAAGGAACCTTGGAATTTTATTTTCGACAGGAGTGATCCGGCGCAGGGATATTATTGAAATATTTTGTCCAACGCAGCGTGTGTGTGTATGTGGGGCGGGGAGGTCACTTATGTTACACCGAAATTCATGCACTAAATAACGCATTTTTAGGAGAAATGTTTAAAGTGTTTAAGAGGTTAAAAATATGTGAATGAAAATAAAGATGGGCTTTGATGCAAGATTAAAATTCGTTCGTGTCTGCACTGTTAAAAATGGAAGATGGGAGGCTGTTCCAGTCATTGATGGGTCGCGCAAGTTATGGTAAGTTGAAAGCTATTAGAACTTCAGATTGGACGAGTTGGCTGATCGTGTTAATCGGCGTTGCAGCGCACTACAAAAACTGTCACTCAATCTTTCACACACACACGGAACAAAACTTTCACACAGCGCTCACTAACAACTATTCGACGTTGCAGCGCACTCGTGGATCAGATACAAGGCTGTGGCTAGATAAGAGACCAAAAATTGCGCGAGCGCCTTACAGCAACCGCTAGCCTTGCACCTACTCCACAAGTGGTGACTTTAGTGCACTACTACGCTTCTCACGCGCTCAAGGTATTTCTGAAAATTACTGATTTAGTGGCTTTTGATGACGCTGAGCAAGTTTCTAATTGAAATTATCTGTCTATTTTCATTGATTAAAAAGTTAAATAACACATTTTAACTAATTACGCTACCAAAAAATCCGGTATAACTTTTCGCTATCCGGATTATGGAACCGAAAAATTATCTGGAATCTATCTGGAATCTATCTGGAATTTCGGTTTTCACAAATTATCCCTTTGTCTGCAATCTGGATTTCGGGTTTCCAGTAACAAATTTGCGGTTCCATAATCCGGATAGTGAAAAGTTATACCGGATTTGTCGGTAGGGTAGCCGACGATCGTTACAACTAGCCCCCTGTACTAAGTCCTTTTGGCCGTATAACTCTCCTGCGCAGTCCACATTAATCTAGATTTCAAGTTTAAAAAAAAAATTCAGTTAAGCTTAAAAAAAATATCATCCTATACAGATACTATGTGTCATACAAAACGCCAATGTCAAACATCTGATTTTTTTTTCTTTGGTGTTGTTTCAAAACTGTCGCTCTCGACACGTTTCCGACTAAACGATACCAGGTTTTTCCATCCACCAACTCTGCATGATGGTCAATTTACCTCGTTTCTTCATACTGGATACTGCATGTCAGGAAAATCAGTGGTTTTGACAGAACCGAGTTGGATGGAGATGTGAGAATTCTAACTTATTAGTTAATAACCGAAGGCGACACGTACTGAATAGATGTATCGGTGTGGGAGAGTGGCAGATTGAGAAATGAAGACTTTTTATTATAAGCTCAACCACTGATTCGAACTAAGTATTCTTAATCCTAAAGTTAGTTTGAACGAAAATGTACTACCAGATACCCCACGCGCTGACAGTAACTCCGTCAAATGGCCACGACATTTCAAGATCCCTCCTGCAGGTCATACTTGAGAAAAACTAATATTTTTATTCTTCGGTTAATATTGGTTAAAACCCGTTACTGGTAAATATTTTACGGTAACGGTTATGGTTTTTATAAATTTCAAATAACGGGTTCGTTCCGGTTTCGATTACTGAAAAATTTTCGTTCCTACACGGTTTTCGGTTTCGGTTACGGATACGCTGTGAGTCCCTGGTGCTCCCCCTACAAACCGATTGCGGGCGCCGTGTTGGCGCTAACAGTCTTTAACAGTTTACATCGAAGTGACTAAAGCCATAAATTTGAACCACAAAAAGACTGTTTTTGGGCTCGAAATACCTGATCAATGTTTTTATCTTTTCATTAAGAAATATTTCAAAGTAGTTAGCACTTTACACTTATTTATAAAACCTGCTCTTATAATCAAGCAAATAGATAAAAAAATTATCCTCGTTTTGCCAGCAGATGCCATTATCGGAAATAAATTCTTGGCTTTTTGCTGTTTGTTTCAATTCGCAACAGCGCACTTGCGTTAGCTGAACTTCTAGCGTACATTGTAATAAGTTTATGCTTACATACTCTACACACCCAGAGCGCGCCAGAATTGCACCACACGATTGCGTTCTAATCGCAAGTAGGTCAAGCTCAGCGCGTAGCGACGAAGAGGAACGTGGATCGACACATCATATATGTAAAAACTGTTTGTTCTTTCGCCTCAAAATTGAAGAAATTGTATATTGCGTACTTAACTCTACGAACACCGCAAGATCTAGGATGTTTGCACTGCAACGTAATGTTCAGCATAGGGTTTTGTCCAGCTGTATTCATGCTTCTGCGACGTAGTCTTCATTGAAGCCCAGTAATGGACGCAGGAATGTGGGAGCCGACTAGAATACTCTGAATTGTGATGCGTCGCACTTGTCGTGGGAGCGAAGTTAGTTACAAGGACTACTCTAGTTTGTGTATGTGAGCAGTGTGAATGACAAACAATTAACTTACACTCGATATCAGTTCATGGAATGGAGATACCGGCGCAAACATAGGTTTAATAAAAATGAGTTAGGATTTCAAGCAGTGTTGCAGACTTGCCACTCCGGAGTTGGAATGATTGCGGAATCATTCCGCATTTTCGAGACCACGGAATGGAATGGGAATGGAATGGCCAGAACGTTGAGGGGAATGGAATGGGAATTGAATTAGATGGCTTTTGTCCGGAAAGGAATAAGAACAAAATGGGCACTTTTTTATTTTCTGGTTTACGAATAGCTAAACCAAGCCCGTCAGCGAATCAGTTGCTCAGTAATAAATGAGCGGGAAACTGCTAGCCCGCGTGAAGCTTTTACTGACTTAAACGCAAAAAAAAAATGCAATAGAAGAAGCAATTGTCAAAGCAAAGAGCAGAGGGTGGAGGGGGGTTTGGTGGCGGTGGAGCCTTTCACGGGCGCGCAAGCGACGTGCTTTACCGGCTTCACTGGTGTTACACAAGAGCGAAACAAGGAACCAAGTACCAAGCAAAAGAAACGAAGGGCGCGGCAAAGAAAGCAAACGCCATGCACGGCTTTCCATAATCCTTCTTTTCTTTCTTTCCTTTACTTTTTTTTTTAACGCCATTGAGAATGCACGCGCGCACAGACTGAGACCTGCGAGCTTATAATTCGCAGAGCTCTGATAACTCATTCATTCGTGCGCCGCCGAAAGATGATGAGTTGTTGTTTTCTTATAGTTCGAGGAGCGTCGTTTAGTAGGTCGCCAAACCTACTGCCTTCCACGTTCACTCGCGCGAACTCCTTTGAAGTGCGAAATCTGGGTTCGCTTCGGCATAAGAACAAAGTGAGATTCACTTATTTCTTCTCCCCTTGGGCTTTGCTCCGACGCTTGTTTCTTAATACTGCATTGTTACTTGTAAGTGCGCCTATTACTTGGTCATTCTTTCCATATTTGTTTTCTGTGTCACATGTTTCACATTCAGGTGCGTTAGGGTTACAAACAAGCTAGCGGATGCCCGCTCAATTCCTTTGACTTTAGTATCTGCATACTCTGTTTCGCCTCGTGATGGACCGCTGCGAACGCTACGAGTTACCCCAGGCAATCCATCACCGTGAGCAGGACTACACGCACGGCGCGTTTCTGCACCCCAGGGTCACGACACTCAGAAGGCATTGGATTGGTTTCGATAGCTCTTGTGCTGTCTGTTGCGGTCCATCGTAAGGTGAAGAAGACTATCGTCGCCGCTCTCGCCGCGTAACCGAACTGAATAGAGGCGCGACAGTGGCTGTGAGGGCCACTCAAAAGAGGAGCTGAGTGCTAGCTGCTACTGAGGGTTTGGCTTCCGCACGTCTCGGGTGTCCTGTGTGAGGTGGTGAAAAGTCAGTTTGACGCTAGTGTTGAGGAGAGACGGGGAATGTAAACTCGAACGGGGCGGTATTATCCCATTTATTGTATCTTAATGTGAAGCGAGTTTTGTCGACGCCGACTGCGCGACCCGTCGCCACAACGCGAACAACCAGACACTGAGGCAGAATAATGAATCGGTTGGTACCGTCTGCTGCGTGAGCCCGCAGCTCAATCAGAGCGAAGCGGAATATCGCAATTCGGACGAGAAGACAAGAAAAATACAGATGGAGTCATGGCATCAAGGAAGACATTTTTCTACATTAGTCGCGAAGATAATAAATAAGCTGCACTCTGCAAGTTGTGCAACGAAACTATACACGGTGGAGTCGGCGTATCACCGAACTTTATTCGCCGTTTGAAGAGGAAACACGAGAATGAGCACGCGAAGGGTTGAAAAGGGCAGGCGAACTAGCCAAAAATAACTTCCGCCTTTATCTCTCGGTGGAGTCATGTACAGGCTCATCAAAAAGCTGCACTTGATGAAGCCCTATTCAATATTATATGCATTGACATGAACCCGTTCCGTGTTGTCGAATGAGAAAGATTCAAACAATTTGTATCGGTGAGTTTTACATATAGTTTTTTTTGTAACATTGCATGAAAGTAACTGCATTGTATTCGCCCATGTCCGAATAATGAGCAAGATGATCAACAAAGGACAGGTAATAAACCAATAACGTCCCTATAATGAACGAGCCAAAATGACCAAACATATATTTGAGCCTAGCACACGTTGCATTGATCGCCTGGAAAACACAGAAAGAATTGAATTCGATTCGACAGGAAATATCGAGATTCGTAAAGCAAGCGTGAACTTGTGCGATTTAAAACAGGTTTCGTGACATGGTCTATACGGTCCCTCTTAATGTGCCGTACAGGTTGCACTTAGAGGAAATGTTCTTGCCATCGTGCATACAGTCTCTTCCAGCAGCGTACTAGCCGTGTTGCTATGGTGGTATATGAAGAATACAGTAATATAGATCATTTCTGCGCCACCCACGAACTGATATTTTTATGTTCTCATCGAACAAACAAGCTGGCCGCGCATGTCCTCAAAGTCAAATGCAAAAAAGTTTGCAAAGCAAAAAAGAAAATGAGCGGATTTAAGTTTTGCTGTTTGTTGCGAGCCACGTGGTCGCGACACCGATGTCTTAAACATGCCTCGGCCAGTCAAGGGGCTTTCTCGATGTTTGCTGTACAATGTAAACAAACACTTTGTGCCACCGGTGCTTCGCTTGGTAAAATCTGTGTTTTTTTAGGCATTTAGGTTTTTTTTTGGCAATTTCCTATGAGTTTGGTAGCATCCGCTTTATGCTGCTTATGCCGGCCACACAATGTAGCTGTTAAGTGCCAATGTTTATGCTGAGGAATTAGAGGAATGGAATGGAACGAGTCAGCGATTCCATGAGTGGGAACGGGCGCTGTGTCCCCATTCCTAGGAGTTGAAAGGAATTTAAATACCGAAAACTCTGATTTCCTAGACTAGAATTGGAACGGAAGGGGGAGCCCATTCCGCAACACTGGTGTCAAGACGCTATCTGCCAGACTCAGAAGGGATGCTCAGCAGGGCATTCCTTCTGCCAAAAGTAGCTCAACTCAGGTCCCTGCTTTGTGGCATGCTCTAGAGATGATCGCTTAATAATCTAAACGGTCTGTTTATAAGGCGTGTGGCGTCAACACTCGACTCATCGTTCAATCAGCATCGAGTTAATCGCTGGCTTGATTTTTTGGCTACACGAATTTCTTGATTTCCCCCCTCCCCCCCCCCCTCCCTATGACAAGACAAAGCAAGTTTCACGTGAAGAGTGCATACATGTAAGACAAGCAATATATAGACCGAATCTACAATTGTGCAAACTACTTATACAGAATGTTAATTTTTAATGCGAAAGCATTAACGGTCTCATGGAGCGAGCTGAAGTGTCTGAAGCGCGAAAACGGCAGATGGTTTCCTTCGGTTCCATTGGCTGGCGGGCGTCGACAAGGCTCCCATTGGCCACTGGGCTCGTCGGTTTCCAGGACCGCTCACCCCATGGCGCTGCGTGTCCATCAGCGCGGAGCGCCAAAGGTCATCAGAGGAGCGCACGCGCCGACCGGCGACGAAAAGTACGCAGCAGACAAAAAAGGGAGCGGACGAGCGGCTTGCATGCTTTCGCCTTCAAAACTCATAAGGAATGCTTAGGCGTACCTCGATCTTTTTCATTATACGGGAATGTCAAAAATGGTGGTTCGCGTGTTGTTCAAACATCGACGTACGTCACCCAACTAAGCTCGCCCGAGCAATAAAAAATTTCTCAATGTTACCGCGTGCGAGGCTGACTTGGCAACGCGCTCGGCTGACACCCGGAGGAGCGTGGTTTGATCCCCGCACGACCAGGCTCTTTTTAAATATCACTCAATATTCCTCTAGAAAGTTACAACACAATCTGCGGTGCTATGGTGCGTTCTTGCTCAGAACATTCCTGAACGTGCAGCGTGTATAAGGGCAAAGGTCACACGCTGCTTGAGGTCAGTCGCCCTTGCGTCTGTGATGCAGTACCTTGGTACCTTTCACCTTACGATTATAGGTACAAGTTTCCCTGACAAAATGTTCATTTTTAGTTATACATTCATATCGTTTCTTTCTTTTTTTTGACAATATACACAGCATGTAGACGGCAGCTACCTTGCCTTGCCAGTCTGATATATTTATTGCTATATCTTTATCTGTACCATAGCAAAAATAAAGGTTTGAATTCAGTCCGGAAAGTGAAAGCTAAAATATCCTTTGATAACCAGTATTTACATGGAAGTTCTGTGATTGGCCGGCATCGGCGCTTTGCTGTTCAAACTGGCGAGCCCCGTCATGGAAGATTCGTTTAATGACCGGCAAAATTTTATTTTTTTTTGCCTTTTTGACTATGCAGTCAAGTCGTTGAGATTCTGACAAACTGCGGCAATTCATGAATAGCGAGTGGAAATGTCTGCGTTGATCAATCCCTCCTACTGACTGCCGACGCTAGGGTATTTTATCCCACATGGCAAGGCTGATGTGTTTTATCGCGAAAACGCCAGAAAAAACAATGCGGTGAAGAAAATTTCCTGCCCAGGATTTGAGAATATGACCGCCTACGCCACGAAAAATAAAGTTTAAATGCCGAACATTACTTTTGTCAGGAAGCTAGTTTAATTTTATGTACTATACTTAAGGTCCGGTGGTATACGCACGAGTTTGGCTCTGATAAAAGTAGAAACGATATAACGGAACCTAAAAATGAAAAAAAAAAAAAATACCTGCCAGGATTGAGCGCGCGCTTTGAGTTACAAAAACAATAATAAACATTACTTTCCAGAGACTAGAAAAGTAAGAGATGTGTTTATTCCTTATGACGCTACGAACTTGAGTCTGAAAATATGCTACTTCAGGCAGGAATCGACTGCTTTCTGTGGCAGTTACGATTATCTAACAGAAATATTTGAAATGTTCCCATAGCCAAACAATATGTTTCTTTGATAGATTATGTTATACGACATATCGTTCCAGAGGAACGCGAATATAAAAAATTCTTTTTTTAACGCAAAAAAAGCGAGGAACACCACTGCCTTGTGGGAGTTCACATTGCCGGGTTTGTGAATGTGACCCCTTGACGCTACGAAAAATAATTGTTACAACGCCGAACGATACCATTTCCGAAAGCTAGTTTAATTATCCGTGCTGTACTTGAATCTCAGGAATAAAAACGTGTTTAGGCCTCATAAAAAAGTAAAACTGCGGCGCGCCACCTCCATAAATAAAACATGGCGGCACGCGGGGGATAGCACTGATCTACCAGAACAAATTAAATACTACTCTCAGGAAGTCAGAATATTAAGAGATGTGCTTAATACGTAGCGCGCTGAGCTCAGCTAAATTACTGGCTTAAAATGGCGGTATTTTTGATTAAATAGTGGGTGAAGATGGCCGCTTACAGAAAAACTTCGGCTGCATTACTGTGGCAGTTTTACCACTTACACATTTTCCCATTTTGCTCGCAAAATGCTCATTATTAATACATTTCTTTCATCTTTAAAAGGACTTGTGCTGTTTTCCTACTACACTGACCCACATATTAGCACGGAGGGACTGAATTATCCTGGCAAAACAAGAGGGCCACGGTTTGTGCATTGCAACGATTCAAACTTAGTCTCGCACTGTTTAATTTCACCTTCTGCGTGATTATTGCCCTAAAGAACGGTGCCCACGACTGCAAAAACATAGAAAATATTTAAAATAATAAAAACTAATAGAAAAGGTTAAAAAAATATTTAAAATATTAAAAACTAATACAAAAAGTGAGAAAAAATATTAAAAATTAGAAGAACTAATTTAAAAAGGCGAGAAAAATAATAATAAAATGATAAAAACCAATACAAAAGGTGAAATAAAATATTTAAAAGAATAAAAAATAATACAAAAAAGACACAGAAGAAAAGAATTCTCACCGCGATTCGAACCAACAATCCGACGCTCAGCACGACAGCGCGTTAACAAACTACGCTGTTGCCTTTTTTATCTTTATCTTTAATGTTTATCTTTATTAAACTACGCTGTTGCCAGGTTGACCTGGCTTGTTTCATAGAAGGGTGCATATCTGCTGAACTCGTTTCGAACCATTGTACACTTAGTTTCGTATTTATTATTTTGCTACGTGTTCAGGACTTATTCATAGTATTGTAGCAATATTGACGTCCGCCATATTTCATTACTGTGTCTTTTATGAGTTTTATAATGTGGTTTGCTGATCCTTTTATTTGAAACGTTTTGAGGACACGAAAACATGTTAACTTTCCCGATTTGTCGTGATGCGTGGAGTTTGCTTTAGTTTCAAATGTGTCCGAAAAAGGCGGAAGCGACTGTGATGCGTGGAACTACGTGAAATGAGCTTGTCCCTCTGGTTCCGCTACTCCAGGGATTATTTTCATCATTCTTGTCCAGCTCGCTTTCACCTTTGCATTTAAGTGCATTGTAATCATAACCTTAAATTGCAAGCCTCACATTTGTTGGTGTTAGACTGGTGGCAGCTGATAAAACCCGTTGGCTCTACTGAGGTCTAACCTCTGGTTAGCTCAGTTGATAGAGCGCTCCCCTGGAAATGAAGAGGTCCCGGGTTCGATAAGCGGACCAGGCGGATTTTTTCGGTCGCGCACCAGTCATCTAGCTGTGTTTGGAGAATTGTATTTGTCCTTTGTCCCTCTTGTTCCCCTACTCCAGGGATTATTTTCATCACCGGAATATAACAGAAATAGTTTAATAGAGTGACATACCTACTGTTTCACCTTCCGATGTACTGCAGCTTGTGCTAGAAGCCATCCCTTACAAAAATGTCCCCCCCATATCTGGACTTATAATAAAAAAATACAGATATGGATATATAAGGAATTGGGCAAATATCCACATATGCAAAATCAGGTTGATTTATTGATTGATTATTAGGTGTTTAATGGCGCAAAAAGCAACATAGGCCATGCTGCGCCAAATATATAATTAAAAGACTCTATAGTAGAAGGAAGGAATTACTATGCAGAGGATCTATAACTGGTGCAGGTAGCCAGTTTTTTTAAGAAAATCTAAAATGTGACCAAAAGGAACTAAAGGTTCATCTCCCAGTAAGAAGGCTGGATGAAATGGAAGATATCCAGAAAGTGAAGGAAAACTCGTCCGACGTTCCTGATCAAAGAATTTGCAGTGCCATAGAATATGCATTATATTTATCGATTCACCGCAATGCTCACAGACTGGGGTGTCCTCACCACGAAGAAGATGTCGATGGGTGATACGTGAATGTCCAATTCTCAAGCGACACATTAAGACTTCATTGCGACGACCTCTATGGTGCGAACCCTCCCATAACTCCAAACGTGGTTTGATAACATGTAGCTTAATATTTATTTATTTTGTCCCAGTCTTGCTGCCAGGCATAATAAACTGCTTTTTTGAGAACCGGTTTAAAATCTTCTTGAGGCAGCTGAACAGGTGTTTCCAGAGCGTACTTAACGGAGGCTGCTAGCCTATCCGCATTTTCATTACCTGAAATTCCCACATGGCTTGGCACCCTGCACAGCTTGATATTGTATCCCATTCGGGAAGCCAGGTTTAACTCTACCTGTACTTGTTGCACGAGCCGATTCTTAGCATCATGGAGGGAACAGAGAGAGAGGATAGCACTCTGGGAGTCCACAAACAAAATAGCTTTCCTGATGTTGTTGCCTCATATATATTCAATAACCATGAGCACACCATAAAGTTCTGCTGTAAAAATGCTGGCAACAGAGTGAAGCCGTCGAGCTTTTACAAAGTGTTTTGAATATACAGCCGAACCGACAAAGTGTGGAGTTTTTGCACCATCAGTGAAGAATTGTGCATAGTCCTTATACTTAGCTTGCAAGGTCATAAACTCTTGCTGAAAAACTAGTGGTGCAACAGATCGCTTATTGTATTTCGCTATCGACCAGTCACAGGTATAGTGCACCGCCTCCCAAGGAGCAATGCTCCGAACTCTCGTCATCAAGCTACGCTCAGGGAGGGCAAGCTGCAGGGATGTAGACATGCATTAAATGCGGAGGCTTAAAAGCCGTTCTATACTTGGCTTGTTCTCAAAAAGACGTGAAAAAGGATATACCTGCAAGCAACGAAAGGATGGGTGTTCAGGGTCAGATATGACTTTATAACTATAGCATAGGCTGAGGAACTGTCTTCGCTTTTCTAGTGGCATTTGGTGCGTCTCTGCATACAAACTCGGAACAGGCGACGTTCGGAAAGCCCCCGTGGCAAGTCGAAGTCCAAGGTGATGCACAGGATCCAGCATTTTTAAAGATGACGGTCGTGCCGAGCCATATACAACCGCACCATAATCGAGACGGGAACGAACCAGCGAGTTGTAGAGTCGCAGGAGGCACCTCCTGTCAGAACTCCAGGGCACATGTGCAAGTACCTTGGGAACATTGGCAGATTTAAGACACTTTCGCTTCACTTCCTTTGGATGGTGCTGAAAAGTGAGCTTCTTATCAAAAATAACACTCAAGAACTTGTGTTTTTGCCTAACGGTTATGTCAGTGCCATTCATCTGCAAGACGGGATCTAGCGACAACTTCCGACGTAATGAAAAAGGCACGCGCACCGTTTTTTCTGGTGCAAACCGAAAACCATTTTCATCAGCCCACTTACTCATCCTATTTATTGCTATCTGAAATTGGCGCTCACAAATCGACAAGTTGCATGAGGAGAAAGCAATCTGGACATCGTCTACGTACAATGAATAAAAAACTTATGGTCGTATAACTGCAGCGAGGCTGTTGATCTTAATTGCGAACAAGGTAACACTCAAGACACCTCCCTGTGGGACGCCGGTTTCCTGTGTAAAAACATCCGAGAGCGTGGATCCCAGGCGGACCTGAAAACAACGGTCTGTCAAGAAGTCCTTTCTGCAACACAGCATGCGACCACGAACACCGCACCTATACAGGTCCTGAAGTATTCCGTACCGCCATGCCGTATCATAAGCATTCTGTAAATCAAAAAAGACAGAAAGGAAATGCTGCCGGTTCACAAAAGCCTCACGAACGAAAGTCTCAAACTGGACAAGGTGATCCAAGGTTGAGCGACCTCTTCTAAATCCACACCGGTTTTTATCGAAAATTTTCGTTTGTTCTAGAATGTATACTAGCCTTCTGTTTATAAGCCGTTCATAAGTTTTTCCTAGACAACTAGTCAGAGCAATAGGCCGATAACTTGCTGGTAGGGAAGGGTCTTTGCCAGGCTTCAAGATGGGAATGATGTGTGCTTGCTTCCAGCACTGCGGAAAACAAGAAGCTGCCCATAAATGATTAAAGAAAGACAACAAATTCACGAAGGATTCAGCCGACAAGTGCCTCAGCAGTTCATAATGAATCATATCTGGGTCAGGTGCTGACTGCTTCCTTACTGCAAGGGCTATTTCAAGTTCATACTTTGTGAAAGGCCGGTTGTAACCAGTATCGCTTTCAGAAAAATCAATTGGCTGTTTTTCTGCCAAAGACCTGAAATTTTTAAATTTAGTAGTGTAATTTAAAGAACTGGAGACCTCTCGAAAATGATCACCAAGAATGTCAGCCTGATCTTTTAGTTAAGGGGGTGATGAAGAAAAAAGGGGAATGCTGAAGGAGTGGTAAGTACACCGAATTTTCCGAACACGATCCCATACCTCTTTTCAAGGAACAAAACTGTTCAGAGAGGATACATATTTTACCCATGAGGTCCTCTTGGCTTGTTTTCGTGTACAACGAGCTTTTGCTTTGCACTGTTTGAATTTAATTTTGTTCTGAACAGTCGGGTACCGCTGAAGCCTTCCCCAAGCCTTATTCTGAGCTTTTATAGTGGTCGTAGAGTCCTTGTTCCACCAAGGCTTGCATTTCTTGGGAATATTTCCAGAAGTTCGGGGAACTGACAGAGAAGCAGCATTTATAATTTTTTCAGTAAGGTAAAGAGTCGCTTTCCCAGGAGACGTAGCTAAAAAAACAGCGGGATCGACGGATGCCACCAGAGAAAGTAAAGCCCAGTCGGCTTTATCTAACTTCCACTTGGGAGCACAAGCTCGAAGAGAAGGAAGGGATACTGAACTTTCTAAAATTACAGGAAGACGGTCACTACCAAAGGGATTTTCTAAAACCTTCCAAGAAAAACAAGGAAGTAAAGCAGGTGATGATATGGAAAGGTCAATGGAAGTAAAAGTATTATGAGGTGCACTAAAAAAGTTGGTTGTCTCTTGTTTAAAAGGCAAAGGCCAGATGACAGTAAAAAACGTTCTATGACACCTCCACGGGAGTCTTGACGAGCATTGCCCCACAAGGGGTGGTGTGCATTAAAATCTCCTAAGATTAAAAAAGGTTGCGGGAGTTGGCCCACAAGTCTTTGCAGGTCATGTAAATGCACTGGAAGGTTTGGTGGAAGGTAAATCGAGACAGTTGTAATTAGGCGGTCAAGCAGAACACGAACTACTACTGCCTCTAAGTGAATCCCGAGAGGGACAGGAGCACAGGCAATACCACTCTGCACAACCACAGCTACTCCACCAGAAGAGTTGTTGCAAGAAACACGGTCCTTTCTGAAAACCTGATGTCGCCGTAGTACCTGTGTATGTGTTTCATTAAGATGAGTGTCCTGTAAACAGATGGCAACGGGCTGGAGCTCATCGAGAAAAAAGTTGACATCATCAATATTTTGAAAAAGACCGCGGCGGTTCCACTGCATTATAGCTGTATTTTTAACCATTTAAAACAAAAGAGGTATAACATAGAAATTCTACTAAAAAGCTATATTTCTTAAGGTTTAAAATCTATTTTCACACGCGGCGCACTTTGTTTTTTAGGGCGGTTATTCTGCTTCTGATTAGAGTCACCGGAGGCAGAGGGGGTGGACTCTGATCTTGAAAGGAGGGCCTCCTCCTCAGATATCGACTCACCCTCGTCCATGGGCTCGTCTGCAGCTGCCGGCAGCTGGACCCTGGAGGTCGACTGCCTTGGCACTTCCCCAGGCTTCCTCTGGGGAGCAGAGGTGTGGGGAGGTAGGCCCCGTCCCCGAGAGGTCGAAGCAGCTGGTTGAGCAGGAGACGTCATCTCCTGTTCTGGGGTGGATGCTGGCAAAGCAGCATGCATGTTGTGGTTCGGAGGCGGTGCCACTGGCGCCGCTCCTGGGGGTTTCGAAGGGGGCCGTGATGGGAGATGCAGGTCGTTCGGAGCCGTCTGCGTTCCCATCAAAACCATTGGCCGAGCTGGTCCCCTCCGCACGGCCTCGGCATAAGTGCCTTTTGATACGAAGGCAAAACGCTTCTTTGCCTCAGTATACGTGATGTTTTTAGTGACTTTTAATGTAACAACTTCTTTCTCGTCTTTCCAGACAGGGCAAGAGCAGGAGTATGCCGGGTGGTTGCCACCACAGTTCACGCAATGAGGCACATTATCGCACGCATCTGCGACGTGCTCCTTGCTGGAGCACTTTGCACAGGTGTCCCGTCCCCGACAGTTCCGTGACGAATGGCCGAACCTTTGGCACTTAAAGCACCGTTGAGGGTTCGGCACATAAGGTCGGACCCGGCACTGCAGGTAACCTGCTTTTAAAGTCTGTGGCAGAGTGGTTGGATCGAAAGTCAAAATTATATGTTTTGTCTTCCGTTCTACACCATCACGGTAAATGTGATTTGCCGTGCAGCTATAATTCCTTGACTAGAGAGGCCCTCAATTACCTCTGGCTAGGTGAGTCAAGCAGGTCATCCTCAGAAATGACCCCTTGAACACTGTTCAGTTTGCGGTGAGGACTGACGCTTATTTTGCAGTCGAAGACAAGGTTGAGTTTAAGAAGGGCATCACCTTGCTGCTTTGTGTTGACCTCGACAAGGAGATCATCAGATGCCATCTTCTTTGGACTGTAATTGGCGCCCCCAATAACACCCTCAAGAACTTTGCAGACCAGAAAGGGAGAAAGTTTGCCAAGTGGCTTGTCACCTTCCGAGTGCATTACGAGGAACTTCGGAAATTTCAGCAGTTGAAAAGATTGTTTCATGGTGTTGAGTGCTTCGGTGCGGACCCTTTTGGGGGCCGATCAAAAGGTTTAAGTTTGGAACCCATATGAATGGGGAGGGTTTTAGGAAACTGTGGTGCACCGCCCACCACCGAGCCCAACAAGGGAATAGGTAACGCTCCATAGCAAGAAAGGCTTGGCTGAAGACATTACTCTATTAGTGCTGCCCAGTTTCTATAACCAAATGTGGTTCTAGACAAGTTCTCTGTCACCACCCAAGGTTAGCCTTTCCACCAAAGGAGTTGAAAAAGGAAAGAAAAGAAATGAGAAGAGTGAAAAGGAGAAGACAAAGGTAAAAGAAGGGAGGGGATAGTAGAAGTGGCGACTAGATTGAATCATCCTGGCCGGGCCTTAAAAGGACTCCCGTCTATGAGAAGCGGGGGCCGAAGTGGTGTATTGCCTCACCCGGGGGGCCCCGAAGGGTCCAACCCTGCCCCGGGCTCAGCTCAACCACCAGGATGCCCCTTTCTCCAGACAGGGGAAGGCCACGCACAGCCAGACGTGGGCGGGTGAACCCGCATGGCTCGGGGTCCGTGGAGACGCCACTCTCCAAACACCTGCTTTCACAGGTGCCCCCTGTGGGGTGCATAATCAGGATGTATCTAGATGGATATAGCCATATCTGCCCAATGGATTATGTGCCATATATAGGCTGCTTTGTATGATCCCGTGTTTGGGCCTGGCAAATAGGGTACCCACCCCATATAAAGCAATTTTCATCTGTTGCTCCTTCTAGCATCACATGAAAATTATTGCCATGGGGCAGGTACCATACTTTCAGGTTCAGACATGTGATGATATGAATTTCTATGAATATCCACAAATAATACAATTTACTGCTATCCCACACTTCTAAACGTGTTTACGTAGTAGACACATCGACAGAATAGGCTACTGACCAATCTTTATTGGCCTGGTTCGAAATTTATTATTCCGATAAATATGTATGCTACAAAGACAGAATGTAGGCGATCGCTAGTTAGTAAACCTAACATGTCATTCGACGTCAGGAAATCACAGCCCTTTGGCGGGATTGGTTGTCGAGGTAGCGGACAGAGAATATGGTTTGCAAAAAAAGTTTTATATATAAAAGCACCAAAGCTCCAAACAAGCACTTCCCCCGTTCAAGAAAAAAAATATTAATATCACACGGACAACCATTAATATAAACTAAAAATGTAATAGCACACAGACACCTATTAATATAAAACAAAAGGAAGGTGGCAATTAAGCTGTAAACTATACGAAAGTTCCAAAGTCGTTAATTTTTACTCACAGGGTCACAGTCCTGAGTCAACTCTCCGGTCGAACGCATCAGTTTTGACAGGAGCTTGCTTGCTAGCCTCGTCATTGAAGTCCTTCCTTGCTCCGTGCGATGTCTAAAGTCCCCCAGTCGCTCCTCGCTGGCCTTGTTTTTCCGTTCGGTCCCGAAATCGTCCCTTGTGATAAACACATCGCACACACACATGGACAAAGACACCATTGTTCGCCGGAAGCAATACAAGATGAAAAGTTCCTTACTGCTCCTTGAACACGACGTGGTCACCACCGTTTCCCAGACTAGAAAATTACGAGGGCACCATATCCTTAACTAAAATTTCATAAAAGAAAAAATAAATAAATGATGAACACATAAGTAACAAAAACACAGTCCAAATGACGAAAAAAAAAAACGAAATAATGCACACATAAATAAAAAAGAATAAAAACACGAAGGACTTACACAGACAGCCACATTTGTTCAGTTAACAATGACGTTTAAGTCTGATAAAAAATATTCCTGCTGTGCTAAACATCACCAATATGGTGTGCAAACTAGGCGACCTTGAGCAAAGCAGGAATATTTGTGATCATATTCAAATGTCATTTCGAACTCAAAACGTGTGGCTGCCTGCCTAGGTCCTTCATATCACTATTCTTCTGAACTCTGTGTTCATTACTGTGGCTGTTCAGGACCAGGCGGAACTTGGAGGTACTTTTTTTCATTCTGACCTTACTTCGGACATCTCTGTACCCATAAAGAGAAACATTAGCTTCGCTACATAATCCCACCCCTTCTCCTTGGAGATACCCTCCGGGTATGCTGTAATTGAAAGAGAAAAAAAAAACAATAATCAGCGCACATACACATTATTAACTACATTGTTTTGCAATAATTTTTCGAAATAGGCGCCTGGCCAAGGACAACACAAGACTTTTTTGGGGCGATGTAAAGTTTTGACACGAACGATTTGGTCCGCATTTTGCTGAACGAACCCTGTAAAACCTTTAAGTGGACCATTACAATTTCGGCATACCTTACACCACCATTGTGCTTCCTTGCGCATGACATTTAAAAGCCAAATCCGCGAACACTTCACAATAATTGATGCTTATTAAGCGGTGTGCTTTATGTGGGGCCTTTAAGTGCAAAGCATCCAAAGCGCGCGTCCGTCTGCATTCGCACAGTACACAGAAGAGGGGAGAATGTGGCCGCACTGCTCTTTTCACTACTTGCAGCATATAGCTCGAGGATTCTCTAATTTTGCTTATACAGGGCGTTTCAATGCACAGAACGTACAAACACAAGCTTGGAGGTCGCACACAAAGTCTAAAGAAACGATTACACCGAATTTTTTTCTTTGCACTATAAAACGTTGTGTAATCATAATCATAACATCAATGCGACTACACGAGATTGCATTAAAGTTCCCTATTGGGTTTGTTTTATACCGCACAGCCACTGTCTGTACACAAGTCAACGAGCTCTACACATTCCGCTCAGCACAGTACTGCCAGACTGAATCATATAAGTGTCACACTGGCCAATCTTGAAGTAAACTCGTGATCTATACGAAGGTGAACAAGCAATCGTCGACTACTCAGTACTGGGAGCATCATGCAGCAGCTGACTTGCTCTCCTTTTCAAATGCCTTGTGAACCAAGTGTGGTTAGTCATCTGATAAGGAGAGAACGTCACCACGGGCGGAACCGAGCAGTTGATACTCACCTGTTTACCTTCATATGAATCAAGTCTCCACCTGGCCGGAGTAGCTAGTGTGCGTGCAGCACAAGCGGCTGTATCGAAATTTCTAGAGGACAAATGTTCAGAACAGGCTTGGTAAGGTTTCACATTGCAAGTATGCCCATGCAAATTTCTTTTTCTAAAACATAAAAATGCATTTCAAATTGTCACCCAAGACAAGCTGCTCTTACACAGGTGTATATATAAGGCAGCTTACCCATCAACTACCTTTGCAGACTGCCATGGACCTGAACCTCGCCCTAGTCGGTGCCAGCTTCTGCTCGGTGAGGACTGCACTGAGTAGAAAGGCAAAAAATGTGCCGTAGATTATGTGAAACAAACAAAAGCAATCCTAGCATGCACAATTCGCTAGAGGCACTTACAAATAAATATCATAGGTTGGGTCAATTATGTTAATAAAATATACCTCAAACGCGTACCATGAGCGCTGGCAAAATATTTGCTGCCTTCAATCTAGATAAGCTTGTAAATTTACATGCCAAATAACAAATACCTTAAAAGCTGAAATATATTTCTATGAAACTACAAAAACCGAAGACTAGCTTTCCAAATATGGTGCTATCTAGTACACCATAAATGAGTAGAATCAGATTACAACGTCCCCCTTACAAAGACTGAAGCAAACCAAGTATCGAGTCTTTAGTGCTACTACAACAGAAACGATGGTATTGCGATCTCGTGGAGATCAGAGTTCGGAATAAGTGTGACAGGCTTTGGCATGAGAAATATGCCAATATCATAATTTCTATGGTGACAGTGCAGGGAAACAATCACCCACCAGATACTCAGAAGGACAAGCACAGGCACTGAACTTATAGCTCTTGTGTATTCGACTACTTCATTCTTCTCTTCAACGTCTGAATTGACTTTCCAGAACGTGATAAGCAGAAGAAATAGCCCAAAATACAAGGAAAAAGGCGAAAGACAAGACAAGTAAAAAGTAAAAAACGAAAACCCTTACAATTCATCCTTCTCCCTCACCGATATTGTTTAGATAGAAATTGTAGCTCTTTGGTCGACAGCGCTATAGGACTACATAGTCACTTGTCCTTCAGATGCTCTATTCTTTGCGCTTTCATTATTTCTCTTGTCAATGGGTCTCAAATCCTATCTATTACGGAACGATTTTCAAAATGTGCTACGCAACCACAATCTTGACAGCAGATTCCCAAATGTTCAGCGACGACTCGGTGGTTATTATAAAAATGCTCCCTTAAACGATCATTCAAACACTAGACAGTCTGCCTACATACTTCTTACCACACTAGTTATGTAGACCAGACTGGCAAGTGTTTTAATGATCGTTTAAGGAGCATTTTTATAACACCCACCGAGTCGCCGCTGGGCATTTGGGAGCCCACTGTCCAGATTGTGGTTGTGTAGCACATTTTGAAAATTTTTCCGTAATAGTTAAGAGTCCAGCCCTATTGTCAAGAAAAATGATGGAAGCACAAAGAATAGAGCATCTGAAGAACAAATGTGTAAGTAGTCCTTCTATTCCGTTGTCGACCAAAAAGCTCCAATTTCTAACATAAGGAGAGCAGTGAGGGAGAGGGATGACTTGTAAGGGCTTCCTATTTTCGTTTTGTCTCCGGTTCTTTTTTTTTTTTGATCCTTTGCTTTTTTCCTTGTGTTTTGTGCTACTCTCCTTATTACGATCTGAAAAGTCAATCTAGACGTGGAACAGAAAAACGAAGTAGTCGAATACACGAGAGTTGTAAGTTCAGCGCGTGTGCTTGTCTTCCTGAGTATCTGGTGCGCGAATGTTTCTCTGCGCTGTCACAATAGAATATGGTTCATCAACTCGCCCAAGCATTCATTATATCATTTCTGCAACATTAAAATGACCCTGAAAGTGCGAGCACCTACAGGGTGTATTCACGCAAGTCTTGCAAGTGTTGAGTTGTGGGTACAGTGCCGTGGTTGTGTCCATGAGCGATATATGACCAAATGCCGCAAAGACTAATATTGCAAACTTCTCCGAAAACCAATAGGCGCGGTGGCCAGCGGTAAAAGTGGTGCTGTACACCACTCTCGCTGTTTGTTCGTGTTTGTGTGTTGCTAGTAACAAGCGTACCAATGGAAGGCTTCAGCCGTTATTGAGAACACTAAATAAACAAATACAAAATTCAGATACAGCACACGCAAATACTGGATGCAAGTAGTCACGAACTTCTGTCGGGGTTCTGTGATTATTTATACAGCGTGTAGTTGGTGAGCCATTTCAAAGTTGTGATGAGTTTCTCGCTGTAGATGAGCAATTTAGCCAGTGCAGTATGACTGCTAGCCATGAATCTTCAACCTGCACCAGGCAGTAGTGATACACAACCGCATGCCGGTACGATGCTCATCTAGATCGAAATGGGCAGGGTAAGGATTGAACCCGGGATCCCAGGGTTCTGCAGCGCAAGCTATCGTTTCACGTGCTCCGAGCTGGTGTGCGCGAGCCCAGTCGGCCACCGATCCCCTAGCGCAAGGCAACGCAACGCACTTCTGGTGTATACTCAGTATTACGCTTACGAATGAAATGCGCGATTTCCCTAAAGGCTTTCATTCGACGTGAGTGGCAACAGAATTGCTAAGGGCCCGCCCATAAATGCAGTATGTGTTAAAAGCAATCCTAGCAGCAATAAATTGCTATTATATTGCTAAATATATAGAGCGCCTTACCATGAACAGCCTTGGCAGTCTTCCATCAAGCCAGGACTTCCACAGGAGAGACTCATTTTGTGTCGTCTCAGGTCACTCACATCAGGATGGCGAAAGGGAATGCAAACGTCTAATTGGGAAAGGCTGCAGCAAGTATAAAGATGAAAACACAGATTAGATTATGTTGTACAAAATATCATGGACCAACTTGAAAAAAGTGCACTAAAAGACAAGGACAAAAGGACAGGAACACGTAGGACGCAGTCTGGTGCACATTCGCAACTCGATCTATTGAACACAAAGAAAATAAATAAGAGGATGAGAGAAATCAGTAAGGCTGTACTTGGAGTATGTGAGCTTAAGGAACCCGGGCGTGAGGCAAAGATGTCAGATAGATTGTTTTACAGACACTCTAAAATTAGCAACAGCCTTTCCATGTAGTAAGGTGGTGAGTTCATTCTGATTGAACACCTCAAAATATAGCACATAAAAAACAAGGAATAAAGGAGAGGAATACACACACTACATACGAGTGCATACTCCCCACACACATAAATTAGAAAATGAAGAAAAAAATGCCTTAGGAGCTTTAGCAAAAGTTGGAACAGGTCCAAGTGGGCCGTGCTAATTCACCCATATGCATAATACTGTAAAAACTATTTCCTCGCCAGCTCAGGTAACAGACGGATGTGCGGATGCATTGGTCGCCCATACTACGAATAATAAAGGACTAAAATAATTATCTTCTATGTTTTTATAGTATCTGCTAATTATTCACGTTTTTCCTAAGGATGACATACACGAGTAGTGTAAACAGTGCATAGGGAGGTGACAATCCATCGTAGATTTTAGAGAGAGATTGAGCTCTCTTTATGTACTAGCCATCCATTTGTTACCTTAACTGACATAAAAATTATGTTTTTTTTTTAATCGGCTCTTGCTAACAGGTAGACTCTTTATCAAGTATAATATTCTTAAGGCAAATCAAATTTATTATTTCGAACTGTTGCAACACCATACGTGAGAACAAACTAGAGTCGACAAGCATCACATTTTCAGATCACTAAAATGCTTAATAGAACAGATATCAACATAAACTTTGACCAGCCGTCTGGTAGTTCGAAACATTTTTGCAGAAAAAATCTAGTGGCATGTGACGTGGCATTTTCTTTGGCATAATTCTTTTTCTGGTTGTAAAGTTCTGTACTTTTTTCTACAGTTCAAATTTGCATTGCAGTATCTGTTCGACCTTTTGAATAATGTGTTAATTGCCCATCAACAGTGTGTGCAGATGTTTTTGTTTTTATCTTCAAAGAATTGTTTGACCTGTTTTTGTTAACGCTTCATTTCGTGTTTCTTAATGATATCATCAATTATGTTATCTGTGCAAAGCGTTGTTTTATTCGGTTACAGCGGTTATTTTTTTTTTTGGTTTTATTGTAACTTTTGTTGCTCCAATGTTGAACTGTACGATGGGGGGGGGGGGGGGGGGGGCAGAGGCTATGTCAGGCATTGTGCCTTTATCTCTGCCCCCTCTGCGGAAACAACTCCACAAAACAAATAAAGAAAAAAAATCAGCGCGTTCCACTTGGGACTGTGCTCGAGCCCTTCCGCATTCTTTACTTCTCCCTTCTATAATTTATGCGAGTTCAGTCTGCGCTTGCATGAGGTCTATGTGTTACTCTTCCTGTCTCCTTGACTTTTTGCGAACTATATTTTAAGATGTTCAATTAGCACCAGCTCACCACCTTACTACACTCATGCAACAACTAAAAACAATTACAACTTACACCATTCGCTAAAGGCAGTACCAAACGGAAAAGAACAGGGATGGGGTGAGGTATGTCTAACATTATACACTTACACTGAACAAAATATAGATACGAAAAACTGGCGAGACACTACCTTAATTGAGGACATGCTTGTAAATTTCCCTAGAAGCTTGTAATTAATACTTGATAGCCTTTAAGAAAAAAGCAGTAGGAAAAGAATAAACGCTTCACCATTTAAAGCAGCTTGAGTGTTTCTTGAGGTGTGAAATTCGTTGCACGTGCGTTGGATCATACAAAACAGGTGTACAGCAAATGATATTTAGAGCTCGACATTTCGCGAGAAATAAGTGCCGGCGTCAAAAATTATTTCGCGGGCACAATTTTTTGCGATGGGATGTGGTAAGCTATGCATTAATAACCATGGGGTGAATTCTTTGCAGCACCAATTTTTGGCAATTCTTTTCTGATTACGAATCGCGAAAATGAAATCGTTTGGAGACGACTCCGCGGTGGAAGCTACATGCTTGCTCGATCAATAAATCGCTGCTTTTTGTCGGGTCCAGATCTCCGCACGCAATGGCGTCGGCGATAGAAGGGCGCCGCACCGCGCGCTTCCAGACATTCCAGTTTACCGGTAAACAATACGCCAGAGGGAGGCCAATCAGCCCCCCCCCCCCCTCCTCTTCCGCCTTTGACCCCCACCCCCCGTCTCCCAAAGAGTTCCGCCACTACTGATGGACCTTGAGCGAGTACAGTCTGCATAGGGGAAAAAAGAAGAAAAACAGTCTCGCATAACACCATTCGCGCACAATTAATAATACTGGTAAAAGCAAGAAATGTACAGACAATAACAAGCCTTCTAAACGCAGGAAATAACCTAGCCCTAACGAACAAAGAAACAAACTAAACTTACTTCGGATCCCGTGCCATGATCTTGGCTGTTGGGTTGATTTGACGCAGTTCCACTTCTCACAGTCGCTTCCGTCTTTTTTCGGACACGTTTGAAACTAAGGCATACTCCAGGCATCATGACTAATCGGGAAATTTAACCGTCAGTCGGTCGTGAACGCAGGCATTCAAACGCACACGGCCAACACGGCCGGCAAACCGTGCGGAACATAGGCTGTTGATTCGTTGAGATTGTTCTCGTATCTTCAAAACGTTTCAAATAAAAGAATAAAAAAAACGCATTATAAAACTCATAAAACACACAGTAATAATAAATTATTGCGCACGTTATTATTTCCATATTATTTTGAATAAGTCCTGAACACGTATCAAAATATCAAATCTGAAACTAACGGAACAATGGTTCGAAACGAATTCAGCAAACATGTATGCTTCTAGAAATCACGCCAGTTTAACCGGGCGGCTGTAGCGCAGTTTGTCTACGCGCTCTCTTGCTGAGCCTACGGACGTTGGTTCAAATCTCGGTGAACACTCTTTTCTTTCTATGTTTTTGTATTAGTTTGTATTATTTTAAATATCTGTTTTACCTTTTGTATTAGTTTGTATTTCTTTAAATATTTGTTTTACCTTTTGTATTAATTTTTATTATTTTAAATATTTGTTTGCCTTTTGTATTACTTTTTATTATTTTCAATCTTTTTTCTTTCTTTTCTGTATTTGTTTTTATTATTTTAAATATTTTCTATGTTTTTGCAGTCGTTGGTACCATTCTTAGGGTAATAATCACGCAGAAGGTGAAAATAAAAAGTGCGAGCCTAAGTTTGAATTGTTGCAATGCACAAACCGTAGCCCTCTTGCTTTGCCGGGATAATTCATAACCATAGGCAAACAGCACAAGTCCTTTCAAAGAAGAAAGCAATGTAATAATAATGAGCATATTGCAAGCAAATTGGGAAAAGGCGTAAGTGGTAAAACTGCCACAGGAATGCAGCAGAAGTTTTTCTGAAAGTGGCCATCTTCACCCACTATTGAATAAAAAATACCGCCATTTTAAGGAAGTAATTTAGCTGAGCTCATAGCGCGCTACGTATTATGCACATCTCTTAATATTCTTACTTCCGGAAAGTAGTATTTAATTTGTTCTGGTAGATCAGTGCTATCCCCCGAGTGCCGACATGTTTTATTTATGGAGGTGGCGCGCCGCAGTTTTACTTTTTTATGAGGCCTAAACACGTTTTTATTCCTGAGATTCAAGTACAGCACGGATAATTAAACTAGCTTTCGGAAATGGTATCGTTCGGCGTTGTAACAATTATCTTTCGTAGCGTCAAGGGTTCACATTCACAAACCCGGCAGTGTGAACATCCACAACGCAGAGGTGTTTCTCGCTTTTTTGCGTTAAAAAAATAAGTTTTGAAATTCGTGTTCCTCTGGTACGGTATGTCGTATAACATAAGCTATCAAAAAGACAGATATCGTTTGGCTATGGGAACATTTGAAATATTTCTGTTAGATAATCGTAACTACACAGAAAACAGTTGATTCCTGCCTGAAATAGCATATTTTAACACTCAATTTCTAAGCGTCATAAGCAATAAACACATCTCTTACTTTTCTAGTCTCTGGAAAATAATGTCTATTATTGTTTTTGTAACTCAAACCGCGTGCTCAATCATGCCAGGTTTTTTTTTTCATTTTTAGGCTCCGTTATACGGTTTTAATTTTTTGATCAGAGCCGAACACGTGCGTATACCACCGGACCTTAAGTATTGTTTTCAAATTAAACTAGCTTCCTGAGAAACATAATGCTCGCCGTTGTAGAATTTATTTTTCGTGGCGTAGGCGGTTATCTTCTCAAATTCTGGGCAGCAAATTTTCTTCACCGCTATGTTTTTTCTTGCGTTTTTGCGATAAAGCACGTCAGCCTTGCCATGGTGGGATAAAATACCCTAGCGTCGGCAGTGAATAGGAGGGATTGATCAACGCAGACATTTCCACTCGCTATTCATGAATTGCCGCAGTTTGTCAGAATCTCAATGACTTGACTGCATAGTGAAAAAGGCAAAAAAATAAAACTTTGCCGGTCAGTAAACGGATCTTCCATGACGGGGTTCGCCAGTTTGAACAGGAAAGCGCCGATGCCGGCCAGTCACTGATATGCACCATAACTTCCATGTAAATACTGGCCATCAAAGGGTATATTAGCTTTCACTTCACAAAATACTTTTTATTTTCGTGATTGTTTTTTGTTCAGATAAATTCTGGATTACGTTAATATGAAACATACAGTGAACGCCAATATCAAACCTCTCACATTTTTTTTTCTTTCTGTGTTGTCTCAAAATCGTCACTAGCGACACGTTTCAGACTAAATGAATATCAGGTTTTCTGTTCCGCCAGCTGTTGATGACGGTCAATTTACCTCGTTTCTTCCCTTACAGAAATGTCATATATGACCCAGATATATTTGATATAGGACCGTATATGGGCATATAAGTAGACATATACGGTCATATATTGCCATACAAGGGCTGAAATTAGGGCAGATATGGTAAGGTGACACCATATATGACGACATATATTGCCAGATAAGGCCATATATGGTGCCAGTGCGTGCCATATATAACAGTATAGGACGCCTGATACTCCTGTATATGGCACTATATGGTGCCAGTCAACATGTAGATGCAGGTAGCACTCCGCGTCGGCCGGTATCGGGACTACGCCGGCCGGTCCATGGTAACAGGATTGCAGCACCCGGCAATGGGCACCGGGGAGCTACCGGCCCCGGCCGGCGTCGGGGTTTCGTCTTGCTCACTGGCCAGTCCAGCCGTAGAACTGGCCGGCATCGGGTGTTTGCTGTCTTTGCTGAGTAGTCTTTCCATGGAGGTTCCAGTAACTGGCCGGCATCGGTATTTTGCTGTTTTTGATGGGCAGTATTTACATAGAAGTTCAGTGACTGGCCGGCATCGGCGCTTTGCTGTTCGCAGGCTGGCGAGCCCCGGGAACTTCCGTTTACTAACCGGCATCGTTCTATTTTTTTTTTGCCTTTTTTAAAAAACTATGCAGTCACGTCATTGAGATTCTGACGAACTGCGGCGATTCATATGTAGCGAGTGGAAATGTTTGCGTTGATCAATCTTTCGTAAATGACTGCAGACGCTGGCGTATTTGAAAAGGCTGACGTGTTTTATCGCGAAAACGCGTAAAAAACAACAAAAAAACAATGCCGTGAGGAATATTTCCAGTCCAGGATTTGAGAATCTGACCCCTTACGCCACGAAAATTAAAATTTACAACGCCGAACGATACTTTTTTTCAGAAAGTTAGTTTAATTTGATGTACTATACTTAAGGTCTGGCGTTATACGCACGTGTTTGGCACTGATAAAAAAATAAAAACGGTATAGCGGAGCCTCGAATGAAAAAAGAAAAAAGACGTGGCATGATTGAGCACGCGCTTTGAACTACAAAAACAATAATAAACATTACTTTCCAGAAACTAGAAAAGTAAGAGATGTGTTTATTGCTTATGCCGCTACGAGAGGTACATAAATCTCCTGAGAGATCATTTTATTGGTGATTTTAATCTTGTGTGAAAATATGCTATTTCAGGCAGGAATCGACTGTTTTCTGTGGTAGTTACGATCATCTAAGAGAAATATTTTAAATGTTCACATAGCCAAACGATATGTATCTCTTTAATAGCTTATGTTACACGACGTACCGTACCAGAGGAACGCGAATATAAAAACTTTTTTTCTTTACTCAAAAAAGCGAGAAACACCAATGCGTCGTGGATGTACACACTGCTGGGTTTGTGAATGACACTACGAAAAATAAATGTCACAATGCCGAACGACAGCATTTCTGAAAGCTAGTTTAATTATCCGCGCTGTACTTGAATTTCAGGAATAAAAAAGTGTTTAGGCCTATACAATAAGTAAAACTGCGGAGCGCAACCTGTATAAGTAAGACCTGGCGGCAAGCGAGGGATAGCGCTGATCTACCAGGACAAAATTAAATACTACTTTCCGCAAGTCAGAAAATTAAGAGATGTGCTCATGAGCTATGAGCTCAACTAAATTACTGCCTTAAAATGTCGGTATTTTTGTTTCAATAGTGGGTGAAGATGACCGCTTCCATGACAAACTTTGGCTTCATCACTGCGGCAGTTTTACCACTTACATTTTCCCATTTTGCTCTAAATGTACCCATTCTTATTAATTTCATTTCTTCGTTGAAAGGACTTGCGCTGTTTGCCTACTACACTGACCCACCTATTAGCACGGAGGGAGCGAATCATCCCGGCAAAAAAGAGGACCAGGGTTTCTGAATTGCATCAATTCAAATGTGGGCTCGCACTTTTTATTTTCACCTTCTGCGTGATTGTTAGCCTGAAGAACGGTGCCGACGACAGCATAAACATAGAAAATATTTAAAATAATAAAAACTAATACACGAAGTGAGAAAACTTTTAAAATAATAAAATCGAATTAAAAAAGGTGAGAGAAAAATATTTAAAATAATAAAAAGTAATACAAAAAGATGAGAAAAATATTTAAAATAAAAACTAATACAAAGAGGTGAGAAAAAATATTTAAAACAATACGAAATAATACAAAATAATACAAAATAATACAAAATGAAACAAAATAAAACAAAATAAAACAATATAAAACAAAATAAAACAAAAAGGTGATAAAAAAATTAAGAAATAAAAACGAATACAAAAAAAGTGAGAAAAAATATTTAAAGGAATAAAAACGAATACAAAAAAGTAAAAAAAAACATTCAAAATAAAAAAAAAGTTATTATTTTATTTTCATCATTATTTTATTTATTATTTTATTTATTATTTTTTATTATTTTCATCATTATTGTCCAGCTCGCTTGCCCCTTTGCATTTAATTGCATTATAATTAAAAGAAAACAAATACCACTTACGGCGATTCTAACCAACGACCACAAGCTCAGCGAACCAGAGCGTTAACACACTACGCTACAGCCGCCCTTTTTTTTTTTTTTTTGTAAAATGTGTTTATTTACATATTAAAAGCATTACAGAGGGCCACCTTGGCCAAAGAGCACTCGCACAAAATGAGACGTTATTACATATGCATAACCCGGTACATTCACATAGAGGTTTGAACATTATACAATGTCTAGTGCTTAAATGTTCCTCTTTTTACCATATAGTTTCTTAAAGCGACTTGCATCGCTGGCCATGACTCAAAACCCGGCATTTCAGTGTGTTCCAGGAGGCTACTGGTGTATGCAAAGTTGTCAACAAAGTGGTGCCAAGCAGGTTTGCCCTTTTCTAACACCAGCGTGTGGTCCGTTCGAGATCTCCAGATGGCGTGCAACCCGAGCAGCAATAGCACTTCTGTGCATTTTTTATTTTCACCCGTCTCCACTTGAAGATATTTCAAGTTCTCCCAGTTCAACTGTGCACTGATGTTAAAAGCATTTCGAAGTTCAGACCAGAATATTTCCGCATTAGTACAGAGCAGAAAAACGTGTTGCAAAGTCTCCGGGAAAGGACACAGTGCACAATTGGTCGACCATGCTACAAAGAACCCTTTTCTCTCAAGCCATGTTTTAACAGGCAGCACTTCTACATGAAATTTTACGAAGAAGTCTTTGATGCTTGTTTTTACAGGGAATTTACGCAATCTTTTGAATACACTCGATCCTTCTGAATTTCCCGGTGGGGGGCGGTACATTGGAGGTGGAATGACTAAGTCAACAGTATCCCAATACAGCCTTTTTCTGTTCACTTGGATTAGGTAGTCCCAGGAAAACCTGGCGTGGAAGAAGTGGATCGCATCATTAATTTCTTTATAAAATCTGAGTACTGGTGCTTTCATTGAGGCTTCTTCCGTACTTACTATCCAGGAGGGCAAGTACCGTCCCGTTAGACGTTTTAGCGCTCGTGTTGACACCGGATTAATCTGGTCCCGGAAAAACAGAAAGCGTTGAACTTTTATTTTTAACTCTAGGTTCACAAGCCCCAAACCGCCTTTGAACAGGCTCAGAAACAAATTGGTTCTACGCATTCGTTCAAATAAAGATTGCCAGATGAACGTGGCACAAAGTCTGTGGAATTTATGGATCTCTCCTTGCCGGGATGGTATAATTTGTGCCGCGTACCATACACTCGAGAAAAAGACAGAATTACAGACAAACGTTCTGTTAAAAAGAGAGAGATGTCTTCCATACCATTCGTTCATTTTGCCGTTAACCTTGTTTAAATGGATACCTTCATGGCCAGTGCTCAAGGATTCCGTCGCCAGTCCAATACCGAGGTAATTATCGAGTGAGCAAGACCACTTTATTCCCATATATTCCTCTGGTTTGAACGTCCACGGGCCAAGCCAGGATCCGGTCGATTTAGAGGTGTTCATGGCTGCTCCTGATAGTTTGCAGAAGTCCTTTATATGATTCAAAGCCAGTTCCAGCTCTAGCTTCGACGAACAGATCAAAGCGACGTCGTCTGCGTAGGCTAATATTTTGGTCGGCTCGGAACCTAGATTAACACCACAAATATTGACATCGGTCATGATTGATCTACACAGAGGTTCCAAATATAGAGCAAATAACAAAGGCGACATCGGGCATCCCTGCCGAACTGACGATTTGACCTCTATCGGGGCAGTTTGTTGTCCGTTCACTAACAGCCGGGTTGTGATGTCTTTGGAGCAAATTTTTATGTACTTCGTTAGCCTTTCTCCTAGGCGGCATCGTTCAAGAAGCGCAAAAAGAAAGGAGTGTGACACTCTGTCAAACGCTTTGCTGAGGTCTACTTGCAGTACTCCAATTGGGTACTGTTCCGCCTCCGCTGTCTCACATATGATTCTCATTGTGTGCGCGTTTGTAGTGATGGATCTGCCTTTAAATCCGTAGGGCTGGTGCTCTCCTACGATGCCGCTTAATCCCACCTCCAGACGTTTGGTAAGAATTTTCGCCAGAATTTTGTAGTCTGTGGTCAGTAGACTGATTGGTCTTAGGTTGTCTACAGTAGTGACACTGGAGGCAGTGTTTTTCTTCGGGATAAGCACAGTCAATGCTTGTCGCATCGACGGTGGCAGCAAATTGCGTTTTAAAATGTCTTGATAGACGGCCCGAAGCAGCGGGACTAGCAGATTCGTGAACTTTTTATAAAACAGTGATCCTAGGCCGTCAATTCCGGGTGACTTCCTGACTTTAAGAGTTTTAATCGACTCTTCAATTTTTTTTCCGTAATTTCACTGTTTATTCTTTCCGAGATCTCTGAAGGAATTTCAGGCATAACTTCCAAGAATTCCTCGAGACAGGTTCCACTTCCATATTTTTGCCCTCCCAGTAGTTTTGTGAACGTGGCGACCAATTCTTTTTCTATTCGCTCTTGCTCCGACACAATCTCATCTCCAGTTCGTAGCGATGTGATTTGGTTGCGGCGTACGTGCAAACGTTCTTTAGTTTTGAAGATTTTAACCGGTCTTTCTTCGAGCTGTAGCGCTTGCAGCCTACATCGCACCATCGCTCCCTGGTACTCCTTCTCTAGAAGCGAGAGCAGCTTCGATTTGCATTCGCGAATGTCTTCCGCGAATACTCCTGGAGTATGGTTTTCTTCACGAACTAAGATTCGCAGAGTATTTTCTAGGGAGCGTTTCTCTGCTCGCGCTCGTGCAGCCTTTTCTTGGCTGAACCGGAAAGTAATTAACTTTACTTCTTTGAGCAATTCCCAGCTGACGGCATCTACCGCGCCTACTTCGCTTGTATTCCGGATGACGTCCTTAATTTGCTTAATTAAAGTTTCATCCTCTAAAAGGCTTTCATTCATTTTCCAGGAGCTCCAGCTCGAGGCTCTTTTTTCCTTACGCTTTGCTCTTCCTAAACAGACCGAAACGACTGCGTGGTCGGAGAAGGCCACAGGGGTAACCGAGTATGCGTCAGCAGTCGCCACGCATTCACTTGAAGCGTACACTCGATCGAGACGGGCGTGACAAGTGCCCTGCCAATGGGTATATACTAGACCCGGTGCTGCCACCACCTCTGTCACATCTTGAAGATCGAAATCCCGCAGTAGTTTATTCAACTCTACGACACTGGAGTCCGATTTTAGCCCGTTGGAGCAATCTCGTGCCTTTAAAACACAATTGAAATCTCCCGCCAGTATCGCCTTTGCAGGCGTATCTAAGTATTCCCGTAGATTGATAAAAAACGATTTGCGGTCGGCTGGCGCATTTGGTGCGTGCACACAAACAAGCTTAAAGATATCACCGTGAAACAGCATATCTACTGCACAGATCCTTCCACTCTTATCACTTTCCCACTCGGGAAGTAGCGTGAAAGCTTTATCTTTTCGAATGAGAAGAGCCGCTCCCCCGCTGTGCGCGACAGCGTTAGAATGGAAAAGACTGAAGTGTCTCTCAAAAAACAAAGCCATTTCTTGTACCTGTAAGTCGGAGGCGAGCTTCGTCTCCTGTAAGAACACAATATCGGCATCCCTTTTCAGTAGTTCGTTGAGTACCCATTGTTTTCTCTTCCGCACAATTAGTCTGATGCAGTTTAGGGTTAATACATTAAACCGTTTTTTTCATTTGTTAGCTAAGAAAGAGGTAGGAACCTAAAACCCTATACTGACGCGCTCGAACTAGCAAGGAGAAGCACTCACTACGAGCCGCGGTAGGAGGTTCGTGCCAGGTTCCGTGCTAAGAGTCCGTCTCGAGGCGGTTGTCCAGAGCCGCACGGAGCGTGGGCGGCTTGCGCCGTCCGCGACACGGCGTGACCAGTTTCGAACGCTGTTGGGTCGGCATACCGTCCTCTGCCCCAGGGCTTCGGTCTTGCTCGTGCGGTCGCTTGGTTGGTGTAGCGGCTCCCGCTACCATGGCTTCGTCCCGCATTTCGCTGTCAGAGAACCCACCATCTGGATCTGGTATCTTGGCTGTAAGTTGCGACTCTTTCTCCGGCGTTGTAACAGGCGCTTCCATGCCACCTTGTTGTGGTTCCCCAGAGGGAGCGTCCGAGGGGAGCTCGACCTGTGGAGTAGGTTCCCTGGTTTCAGACGTCGGCATTTCGGCAATCCTCGGGGCCGCAGGAAGCGTCCTTACGGTGGCGTTCGCACTGGCAGCTAGCTCGGCTTCCGCTTCGTCCATAATAAGGTCGGTGTTCTCGTCCGGAAGTGGTCCAGCCGTTGCCACTGCGTAAGATTTGACGCAGTTTTCCCTTGTGTGGCCGTAGCGGTGGCAATCGTCACAACGGGGGACGCGGCAGTCCTTTCGGATGTGGCCGGTCTTCTTACACCGAAGGCAGAGCGGGGCTCGTCCGGGCACTAGGACGAGTGCAGAGCCGCCGAAGAAACGCAGTTGATGCGGGACGCTTTCTTTACTGACGCCTTCCTTGAGAGTGATCCGAACAAGCCTTGTTGTTGACTGGACTCCTTGAAAACCTTGGGCTCTCCACGTCTCACGGGTTACTTCGTGTACTTTGCCATATGGCTCCAGTGCTCGTCGAACTGTGTCGTCGGGGACGTGATAAGGCACCCAGTGAAGTTTCAGACAGGTTTCCGAGTTCTTCGGGTCTATGAGGATACATCGCTTGCCTTTGACAGTCAGTTCCTTGGCGGCGAGCAGCCGGTTCCTCGTTGACGCAGAGTGGAAGGTGACGAGCCACACGTGGTTCATTTGATAGGCGCCAAAAGACGCCACGTCGCCGAGGATTTGCAGTCGTTGCAGTTCTTCTCGAAAGTCCTCAATTCGGTACGGACGGCCGGTTACGTCGCAGTGTAGAAAAACAGAATTCACAGTGGCTGCTTCAGAAGGCAGAGAAGGCAGAAGCATCTTATAATCATCAGCAGACGAGATACCGCGGCCGGCAACGGCCGTTATCATCGCTCCGTCGGAGTTCGCCATCCTATCGACCGATCGCTGCGAGCGCCGGCAACAGAATGAGGCTACGCTACAGCCGCCCGGATGACCTTCGCTCTCTTTGGCTCTCTTTTTAAAAGGTTAAATGTCGTCTAAATTGTTGTTTACGGTTTTCATCATTGCAGGCTTAGTTTCGTATTTATTATTTTGCAACATGTTCAGGACTTATTCATAATATTGTAGCGAAATTGATGTGCGCAATAATTTATTATTGGTGTGTATTTAATGAGTTTTATAATGCGGTTTGCTGATCGTTTTATTTCAAACGTATTGAAGATACGACTCCACCTCCAGAAATTAAAAACAGCGCGGAAAGACGAGGACCAGACAAAGAAGTGACACGGACGTAGCGCTGTGTTTAATTTCTGAAGTATGTACCAACTCGCCCAAGCCTCAACTTTAGCATACGACTCCAATCTTATCGAAGCAACGGCCTATGTTTCGCACGTTTTGCCGGCCGTGTGCGTTTGAATGCCTGTGTTGACGGCCGGCTAACGGTCCAATTACCCGATTAGTGGTGATGCGTGGAGTTTGCCTTAGTTTCAAACGTGTCCGACAAAGACGGAAGCGACTGTGGGACGTGGAACTACGTCAAATCTGCTCAACAGCCAAGATCATGGAACGGGATCGAAGTAAGTTCGTGTTTTGTTCGTTTGGGGCTAGATTATTTCCTGCTTTCAAATGGCTTGTTATTGTCTTAAGATCGCTTGCTTTTACCAGTATTACTAACTGTGCGCGAATGGTGTTATGCGAGGCTGTTTTTCTTTTTTCCCCGATGGAGAGGCCGTCTACTCGCTTAAGGTCGATCAGTTGCGGCGGAACTCCTTGGGAGACGGATTGAGAGGTGGGGGGGGGGGGGGGGGGGGGCGGCAAAGGCGGAAGAGGAGGGTGGGGGTTGATTTCCTCCCTGTGCCGTATTGTTTACTGGTAAGCTACAATGTTTGGAAGAGCGCGGTGCCCCTCTATCGCCGACGCCACTCTCCGTACTTGCGTGCTGAGAGCTGGACCCGACAAAAACAGCGATTAATTGATCGAGCAAGTTCTTAGCTTTCGCCGCCCCAGTCGTCTGCAGACACCTTCATTTTCGCAGTTCGTACCCAGAAAAAAAATTGCCAAAAATTGGTGCCGCGATGAATTTACCCCATGGTGATTAATGCAGAGCATACCACTTCCGATCGCAAAAATTTGTGCCTGCGAAATAATTTTTGACGCTGGCATTTATTCCTCGCGAAATGTCGAGCTCCAAAGATCATTTGCTGTACACGTGTTTCGTATGATCCAACGCACGTGTAACGAATTTCACACCGCCAGAAACGCTTTTTTTCCGAACTCTGATCTCCACGAGATCACAATACAAATGTTTCTGTTGTAGTGGCACGGCAGAGTCTATACTTGTTTTGCTCCAGTCTTTATAAGGGGGACGCTGTAATCCGATTCTACTCAATTATGGTGTACTAGATAGCGCTATATTTGGAGAGCTAGTCTTCTTTTTTGTAGTTGCATCGAAATATAATTCAGCTTTTAAGTTACTTGTTATTTAGCATGTAAATTTACAAGCTTATCTACATTGAAGGCAGCAATTATCTTGCCAGCACTCATGCTACGACTTTGAAGTGTATTGCGTTAACATAATTGACCAACCTTTGATTTTTATTTGTCAGTGCCTCAAGGGAAGCAAGGAGACGGAGTGCATCCCCGCCCTGCCCATTTCGATCTGGATGAACATCGTACCGGCGTGCGGTTGTGTATCACTACTGCGTGGTGCGCGTTAAAGACCCCAGGCTAGCGGTTGTACCGCGCTGGCTAAATTACTCTACAGCTGAGACAGCAGACGCCCACTGAGGCAAGCTAACTTCCGGCTGTATAAACATACACTCAATTTTTTATTTCTTTTTTTAGAAGGAGTGGGATTATGTAGAGAAGCTAGTGGGTTTTTCTATGGGTACGAAGCTGTCGGAAGTAAGGTCAGAATGGAAAAAGCACCACGAAGTTCCGCCTGGTCCCAAACAGCCACAATAATGAACACGGAATTCAGAAGAATAGTAATACGAAGGACTTACGCAGGCAGCCACACTTTCTGAGTTCGCACTGACATTTGATTATGATCACAAATATTCCTGCTTTGCTCAAGGTGGCCTAGTTTACACACCATATTGGTGATCTTTAGTGCAGCAAGAATATTTTTTCTCATAATTAAACGTCGTTGTTAACTGAACATATGTTGCTGTCTGTGTAAGTCCTTCGTGTTTTTATTCTTTTTACTTCTGTGTTCATTATTTCATTTTTATTCATGATTTAGTCCTTTTGTTTTTGTTTCTTATGTGTTTATTATTTCATTTTTTTATTTTTATAAGATTTTAGTTAAAAATATGATGCCCTCGTCATTTCCTAGTCCGGCAAACAGTGGTGACCTCGTCGTGTTCAAGGAGCAGTAACGACCTTTTCATCTTGTATAGCTTCCGCGGCGAACAACGGTGTCTGTGTGCGTGTGTGATGTGTTAATCACACGGGAATATTTGACGACCGAACGGAAAAACAAGGCCAGCGAGGAGCGACTGGGGGCTTTGAACATCACACGGTGCAAGGAAGGACTTCAACGACGAGGCTAGCAAGCCAGCCCTTGTCAAAACTGCTGTGCTGGACCGCAGAGTCGAATCAGGACTGTGACTTTGTGAGTAAGAATCAACGACTTTGGAACTTCCGTATAGTTTACAGCTTAATTGTTGCCTTCCGTTTGTTTTATTTTAATAGGTGTCTGTGTGCTGATACATTTTTAGTTTATTTTAATGGTTGTCGGTGTGATATTACAGTTCTGTTCCTTATAATTTTTTCTTGAACAGGGAAGTGCTTGTTTGGAGTTTTCACGCTTTCTTGTATAAAACTTCATTTGCAAACCATACTCTCGGTCTGCTCTCTCGACAACCAATCCCGCCAAAGGGCTGTGACTTTCCGACGTCGAATGATATGTTACAATGTTTTCTAACTAGTGATTGCCTACATTCTATCTTTGTGGCATACATATTTGTTGAATGACAAATTCCAAACCAGGCCAATAAAGATTGGTCAGTGGACTATTCTGTAGATATATCTACGTGAACACACGTTTGGGGCAGTGTGGGATAGCAATACGATGTATATTTTGCGGATACTCATAGAAATGCGTTATATGATCCCATGTCTGGACCTGGAAAGTATGGTAACTGTCCCATGGCAATAATTTTCATGTGATGCCAGGAGGAGCATCATTGGAAATTTCTTTATATGGGGTGGGTACCCTATCTACCAGACCCGAACACGG
Source organism: Ixodes scapularis (assembly GCF_016920785.2). Classification (NCBI taxonomy): domain Eukaryota; kingdom Metazoa; phylum Arthropoda; class Arachnida; order Ixodida; family Ixodidae; genus Ixodes; species Ixodes scapularis. Next base: position 134,805 of record NW_024610079.1, on the reverse strand, counting down.
GATCATATAAAGCAGTCTATATATGGTATATAAGGAATTGGGCAGATATGGATATATAAGGAATTGGGCAGATATGGCTATATCCATCCTGATATGGCCTGATTGTGCATATCTGGCCATATCTGCCCAATTCCTTATATATCCATATCTGTATTTTTAATATAAGTCCAGATATTACATTTCTGTAAGGGTTCATACTGGCTACTGTATGTCAGGAACATCGGTGGTTTTTATAGAACCGAACTGGATGGACATCTGAGAGAATTCTAACTTATTAGTTATTACACTGAAAGCGACACATACTGATACATGTAGCGATATAGGAATGTGACAAATTTAGAGATAGAGACGTTTGTATTATAAGCACGACCACTGATTCCAACTAGGTATCCTTAATCCTAAAGTTAGATTGAACGGAAATGTATTCCCAGATGCACCACTCGCTGAAAGTAACTTTGTCAAATTGCCACGATAATTCAAGATCCCTCCTCCAGGTCATACCTGAGAATTTTATTTTTTTTATTTTTCGGTTAATATTGGTTAAAACCGGTTACCGGTAAATACTATACGGTTACGGTTACGGTTATGGTTACGGTTATGGTTACTGAAAATTTTCGTTCCTAAATGGTTTTCGGTTTTGGTTACGGTTACGGTTTGAGTCCCTGCTTTGCGTACCTATATTTATGAAAGCCCTTGAAAATGCCTGCATATGCACCATAATAGAATGTTGAGCATGCAGGCATAAACAAGGAGACCGCAGGAAAGCTATCAAAGATACGGAAATGACACTTTTCGATTGTGTGTACATCTAGCGGTGGCATCAAATTACCTCTTGTTTTTGTTTGTTTTTATGGGGAGAAAATTATGTAAAAAAAGTTATTCGACAGTTATCAAGCAATTATTTCGAAAGTAATTAAAAAATAACAAAACGTAGTCTAAGCATAATAATGAATAAGTATTGCAGAGTGCATAGAAAAAGCTAGATGGAATTAGATGGCGATGACTTGCGCTAAAATCGCCTTGATGTCACCTTTTTAGCGCCGCATTACAGCTTACTTTCTTCTGCGGTCTGAGCTCTGATCGAAGCAGCCCGTACGGTATCGGGATGGATTGTTTGCATGGGTGGTTTCATTTGAAATCGAACACGCTTGTCGGGGTGGGTCTTTTGATTTTTTTTAATATATGTAATTGCCCCATTTTTGGAAATAACAAAACTGCTTTCCAAAATTTTTTAAAGCATATTTCGCTTCACAAAAAATTATTGAGTGGAGCAGGGTGAAAATCTGTTTTTTACTCCGCGATTTTTCTACCCACTTCTGTACGCTGGTATGAATAGCGAAAGCATACAAAACTCACAGTAATTCTTTGTGTTCTTGTATGTTTTTTGGACTATTTTTTAGTTTAAAGGAAAATACTTTTGTAGCTTTGTTTATTGAGGTAAAAAATGCCAAACGTCGTCTCTTTGACGAACCGGTGACATCTTCAGAGCCTTGTACCTCATGAGTTATTATATCTGTCACTTACTAAATACTATGCGGGTGTAGCCCTGTACATGGGCCATTGACGGACATAAGTTTTGTTTATTTTATTCTCACAGAATTTTTTATATAAAATTTGAAATATCGTCGAAAATGAAATTAACCGATATTTTGAACTCACTTTATCAAAAAAAGGCCATTTTTTATTTCGTTCAATTTTTTTATTATTGCTGCCGATCATATGAACTTTCAATTGGTTTGATGCGATTTCCCCCTTTTTTTGTTGTATCTTCTATAGAAGTGATTGAAATGCTCCGACGAGACAATGCGGTGGCAACTTCAGAGCCTTGTAACTCATGAGTTATTATATTTGTCGCTTACCAAATACCATGCGGGTGTAGCCCTACACATGGAATATCGACGGGCATAGGTTTAGTTTATTTTATCACTGAATTGTTTATATAAAATTTGAAATATCGTCTAAAATGAAATTAATTGATAGTTTCAACCCACCTTATCCAAAAAGGCCATTTATTATTTCGTTCAATTTTTTTTTATTATTGCTGCCGATCATATGAACTTTCAATCGGCTTCATGCGATTGCCCCCTTTTCTTGTTGTATCTTCTGTAGAAGTGATCGAAATCGCTCCCACGTTCTCAGAACAGTCAAACGCAGTTTCCGCAGGTCGCGTTTGCTACAAAGACTATACTGCTTATTTGTGTGTTCAAATGCAGCGGTTAAATTCATTTTGATCGAGAACACTCGTGCCTGGCTACATTGTATTTTATCAATTTTTAATGATGTCAATTGACATTCCTTAGTCTGATATTCAGCGGTGCAGCGGATGTTCCATTATCCGATGTTTAAAGACAGGGCACAAAGGGCGGAGAAAACGGGACGAGCTCATCGTGTAGCCAGACCGGGGTCATATATCTTGTAGTGCTATACACAAATTGTAAGGCACGTACAGCACGCCCGGCCCTTCGCGCTATAGGCCCCTTCGTTACACCCAGGATGCATCCGGCACGGGCGCCAATCTTTGATGTGTCTTGTCGCGTGCGATCAAATAACCATGTAATCGCCTTTCTTTATTGTCAGAGTGTATATCGACTATATGTAATATCACAAGCCTCTCTTTAAGAAGAAAAAGCAGTTTGCAGAAAAAAGTGAGGAAAACGGACTGAGTTTACTTGTAGCGAAGACAATTGTTTACAGAACACAAACACCAATTGGCGATAAATAGTCACTTGTATTAATTAACGCTAATATATTTAGGATGCACTTGTAAAAGAATATGTAGTTGTGCTTTAAATAGTCCAGTTCACGAGCAACGCAATATTGCAACTTTTTGACAACGGTTTTGGCTTGCCTGTGGAGACGATCGAGCGCGGGGGCGAGCTGAACTTTGTACCGCAGCGGTCGGATGCACCCGAGAAGTTCAACAGCGTGGTAAGTCGAGACGAACAGAACGAAAACTGGAGCCAAAGAGAGAACCTGAGACGGTGACCCTTCTGTTTGAACAAGTGTGTGCAGTTAAAAATAAGTGTTGGGTTTTGTTCAAGACTGATCGATATCTCTGATGCCACGAAGCAAAGATTCCCACATGCACTAAAGGCAGCGAAAGCAGTCACTTAATGTCTCTGTAGACTTTTAGTTTCTCCACTTTGTCGCACCGAGCTTAATGCAAAGATTGTACAGGTATATGACCCCGGTCTGGCTACATGAAGAGCTCGTTCCGTTTTCTCCACCCTTTGTGCCCTGGCTTTAAACATCGGACAATAGAACATCCGCTGCACCGCTAAATATCAGACTAAGGAATGTCAATTGCCATCATTAAAAATTAATAAAATATAATGTAGCCAAGCACGAGTGTTCTCAATCAATGAATTTAACCGCTGCATTTGAACACACAAATAAGCAGTATAGTCTTTGCAGCGAAGCCGACCTGCGGAAACTGCGTTTGGCCGTTCAGAGAACGTGGGAGCGATTTTGATCACTTCTTGAGAAGATACAACAAGAAAAGGGGGAAATCGCATCAAGCCAATTGAAAGTTCACATGATCGGCAGCAATAATAAAAAAAAATTGAACAAAATAATAAATGGCCTTTTTGGATAAAGTGGGTTGAATATATCAATTAATTTTATTTTCGACGATATTTCTAATTTTATATAAAAAATTTTGTGAAAATAAAATAAACTAAACTTATGCCCGTAGATATTTCATGTATAGGGCTACACACGCATAGTATTTGGTAAGCGACAAATATAATAACTCATGAGTTACAAGGCTCTGAATTTGTCACCGCATTGTCACGTGGGAGCGATTTCGATCACTTCTATAGAAGATACAACAAAAAAAGGGGGAAATCGCATCAAGCCAATTGAAAGTTTATATGATCGGCAGCAATAATAAAAAATTGAACGAAATAAAAAATGGCCTTTTTTGATGAAGTGATTTCAAAATGTCGGTTAATTTCATTTTCGACGATATTTCAAATTTTATACAACAAATTCTGTGAAAATAAAATAAACAAAACTTATGCCCGTCGATAGCCCATGTATAGGGCTACACCCGCATAGTATTTAATAAGTGACAAATATAATAACTCATGAGTTACAAGGCTCTGAAGATGTCACCAAAATCTCAAAGAGACGATGTTTGGCATTTTTTACCTCAATAACCAAAACTACAAAAGTATTTTACTTTAAACTAAAAAATAGTCCGAATAACATACAAGAGCACAAAAAATTACTGTGTGTTTTGTATGCTTCCCGTATTCATACCATCGTACAGAACTGGGTAGAAAAATCACGGAGTAAAAAACAGATTTCCACCCTGCTCCACTCAATAATTTTTTGTGAAGCGAAATATTTTTTTAAAGAATTTTGGAAAGCGGTTTTGTTCCTTCCAGAAATGGGGCAATTACATATATTTTTATAAAAAAAATCGAAAGACCCACCCCGACAAGCGTGTTTGATTTCAAATGAAACCACCCAACTTGATGTTTCACCATATGCATGAAAGTCTTCGGCATAAGGCGGCTGATCCGATTTTCATTTGAACAAGATATGGCAAAGTATGATTTGTGCACAACGGATATTTTCAGTCTAGACTTTGTCCAACTTGCCTTTTAACCGAATTTGGCAAGGAATGGTCCCTTCGAACCGCATTTGTTTGTCTGGAATTCTTTCAATTGTACTTTTAACCGGATTCCAAAAATCACGGTTAGTGCGAACCGATTAGGAAAATCACGGTTTGTGTGAACCGGAATTCGTCTGTCTGAAATTCCTCCAATTTGACTTCAAAGCGGATTAGGAAAATCACGGTTTGTGCGAACCGGAATCTGTCTGTCCGGAATTCCTCCAATTTGACTTTGAACCGGATTAGGAAAATTCACGGTTTGAGCTAACCGGGATTCGCCTGTACGGAATTCTTCCAATTTGACTTTGAACCGGATTAGGAAAATCACGGTATGAGCGAACCAGAATTTGCCTCTCCAGAATTCCTCCAATTTGACTTAAAACCGGATTTGAAAATTCACGGCTTGTGCGAACCGGAAGCCGCCTTTTCGGTGTGACTCCGGTTTGTTTTTAGTCCGGATTTCAATTTCCGGACTGATTTCAAACCGTTATTTTTGCTAGGGTGTAGAGGGATATCATTTCTTCTGAACAATCATAACAAGTTTCTTATGCTCAAGAACGCCCTCTGCACTTCAATTAACTTGGATACCTTCTGTAGTTTCAATACATCAATAAGTTTATTCAACTGAGGAACCTGCAGTTTACATGTCATCACCTTAACTCTCTGCCACAAGAATAGCGGCATATGATGGAATGCAGTAATGGTATGATAAATTGCTGAAAGTGCAACGTTTTGGTGTTAGGGTCATATTTGTATATTCAGTACATCGGCTTCTATAAGAGTTCTGCGGAAAAAAACGAAGAGATGGCGTAAGAATACGATGGCATAAATACCTGGGGCTCATTAGCTCACACACACAAAAGCTTGCAACCAATGAGACCACTAGCGAGATTTAAGATATATCTATCAACTCGGGAGTTACGAGGGGTAAAGCAGTTTGTATTGTTAGTTTCAGCTTGCTTTGTACCGCTGATGCATCTAACGTGAGCCACGACAAGCTTTTAAGATTAACAATGAACAGCATTTGCTATAATATTCGCAATGATTTAACAGAAAACTTGAAATGACTGTCTACCGTGCGATTACTGAAACCAACACTTCGGCAAAGAAAATACCCACTCCAACGTCATTAAGAATGGAAATCTTTGCATATGTTTCCGGATATGCTACCGGACTGAGCCCGAAAATATTAGGCATACTCCAGTGCACACGGACATCAATAGGTTGGTTGGAAAATGTTTTTATTATAATTATAAAAAGGTGAACCACGCTAGCCCATCTTGACTTAAGTCATTCTTGAGCGGATGAGGATCTATAGAAGTAAAACGTGTAAAAGTTATTTATCGTTTTTTTTTTAGTTTCGGGTTTTCTTTTATTGGTGGTGGGGCTAAATATCATATATTAATGTTTTTTTTCATTGCATTTTACCTGGTAGGTTTATTTTGAACATATTCTTTCTTCAAGCCCTACGAAATCGACTGAGACGTATAGAAACCAAGGTACTTTTTGGTTTAAAGCATACATTTCAAAAGAACTGCTCACGTAATGTAAGTGCATTTAAAGGCTCAACTACTATTTGTTTGTTTTTTTATATGCCCCGTTAATGAGCGTAGGCACTTATCTGAAGGTGTAGTACACATCTCCATAAGAAATTGTAGCTTGCATGGCGTTTACCGAAAATATATTATTTTTACGAGCACATAGCCTCTTGAAGATCATAGAATTGATGAGGGCGATACAGTTTTCCAATCATTTCAGTTATTTGTCTTCGCTCCACTTTCCTGGCTAAACTTCATTTCCCGTCCTTGAATGAATTGGCTGCGAATGGTTTTTATCCATCTGTAACAAAAAACAACAACAAAAGACCAGATTTAATTTAAATAAAGAGAAATACATATTTTGCAAAAATAGTTTCTCTTTAAGCAGCTGGTATTCCCACATTCGAAATACTGATTCAATTTAAACTCCTAAACCCTAGACAGGTTGGCTACGTAGAGCCACAGTATCACTCCTCGTGATATAAGTATCGTGGTGAGTTATCGGACTTCTTGTATTCAAATTCCAGTAGTATAGGCTTACCTAGATTTTTACCTCCGATATCCAATAAAAAGTCTGATAAAATACGTATTGCAGCTTTTTTTTACGCTGGGTAGAGAGAAACTAGCATATGAAAACCCGTCTTCTAGGTGTTTGCTTAATTTTTTTGTGATATTGTACGCAGATATTAAAAAGCTTTTTGATGTATATGCATGTCATGAAGGACTGCTGTTTTAGGTGGGTAAGCACATTCGAGCAAGTGAATATAAAGTGTGAAATTTAATTCCAATTATACTACCTCATTTGAGCCTGCAGTTTTTTTCCCAATAATTTTTATTATAGAGCTTTTGAACAATGTTATACGCTGTAGTAACGCTTTATCAAACATATACAAATAGAAAAAAATGTATGTAGTCAATATAAATGCTAAAATAAAAAAAGATAAAGCCCGTTAACAAAAGGTCACTTTTATGCGCAAAAAAAAATAAACAAAAAGGGACATGATACGCGGCTTTATGGTTGTAACTGGCGTGCTAGGCCCACATTCAAAAAGCGAATACTGGAAATTACGAGAGCAAGCTAACGAAGTCAGAGTTATACTCCATTTCACCTTCAGTCCGAGCGCAGCGGACGCTAGGAGCCATCCCAGCCAATCCAGCGTGGAGAGAGTGTCATGTGACCTTAAGCTCCCCGTGTCCCTCTGCCCAACCGGCAGGTCACGCGATTTTCTCCCGGCACTGGATCGGCTGCAATAGCTCGCGGCGCTCGGGCTAAGGGTAGAACGGAGTATACTCCTTTTCGAAAAACACTCGACCCCAGGGGCAACGAGCTGTTTTCGAACCCAGTCACTGAGTTTGAGGCTAGACTTTCAGCGGCGTCCCTCCTAACCCTAACCGAGTGGACTGTGATTAAAATAGGCGCAGCCTGCGTAGGTGCAGTTTCAAACGCTGCTGGCGGCCAAACTCTCGTCTTTTCCCTTGATATTTTGTTTTTCATGGTACATGTATTTTCCCGAGGACATTGAGAAAGCATTGTGCCACATTTGGAAAAAGCAAAAAACAAAAAAAAAACTGTGAACTATTTTTGTTGGGTACGCGCGCGACAGAACGAATGCGACTGGAATGTATTGTTCTAGTAATTTTTTTTTCTTGCGATCAGTTTTGACGGCGCCGCGGGATTCGGCGCATGTGAAACGACAAAACGCTTTGCTGTCAAAAATAAATTGCAACAGAAGAGGGCCGAAAAGCATGCATTTTTCACGCTCACAAATAACGTGTTTACCGATGGACAGTACACGGACATGCAATTGAGGAAGTGTTAACGTTCGAACAATATATCGTACGTACCACACGATGCAGCGTTATCCGAAAAAAAAATTTATTTGTGAAAGATCTCAAATAACACAGTCATAGTCGACGGCAGTAACATCTTGACGATCGACCGAATCCGAGATGACTTGGTTTTGGGGCACGTCTTGGGGAGAGCTTCCTTTTTTCACAACCGCACCAAGGCAAAGAAACAAACGCGACTGACCCGTTTCTCACCCCAACCCGGACAACTATTTTTGGAGATGACTGAGGATTCTACGCGGATTATCTGTGGGAGGAGGAAGAACAATGTTCGCAGAATCGCGTCAAGGGTCGTTCGACGTCCTTCACCTCCTTCGTTTTCCGTGAATGTCGAGCAGGAAAGTTTAAATGGCAGGCACTTACCAGCCTTATTTTTCACAATGGAAGATAGCACAAAAAGGGTACGCAGCACGCATAAAAAAATTAAGTGGAAACTTTCAAGAGGGGCGAGAAAACGTCGAGTGCAAAACCACAAGAACGTAGGTAGAGAACCGCACTAAGTGGGTCCTCACAGTCCAAGAGAGTGGAAGAAAATTTCTAGCTGATAGAGGGCGCGAGAGTCGCACCAGCTGGATCAGCATCAGCAACATGGCGGCGGCCTAGGAGCGTTTTTCTGAAAGGTGTATAGCACTCCTAATGTACACTTCTGCTTTTCCTTGTCGTTGTTTCCCTATTTTAGTTCAGCCGCGGAGGTCAGCACGACTCAGACAAACCAGAAACCGTACGTACAATAAACCAAAAACCGTTATTCAACTCTTAATAGTACGTAGGCTATAAATCAACTTCCACACTACCGTAGTTTTCGTACTGTAGTCTGCGGAAGCCATATTGATTGAAAAATATAGTTTCTAACCTTTGCGGAATACGTCATCTTGAAGTGCGAACAATACAAATATTTTTTTTCGAAAGCAGTCGTAATACGTGGGGTTGTTGACCAGTGCCATTATCATGTTCACGCTGTTTCACGCTAGGCACTAGCCTGCAAGAAAAGTTGAGGTTGGCATTTTGTTTCTTGTGCTCTCAATACCCCGTAGATGACGCATAATGTCCAAGCGGACATTATGGATGGTTCACATTTCATCTTGATGGTGAAACCGCACCGCTTGATGCTGTAAAATATTACTACAGGTAACCAAGAATAACTTCAAGCTTCGAATCTCCTATCTCCTTGGAAAACATAAACAGATTAAATTTAAACAGACAAATAAGTAATTTTATCATCTTGAAGAAACCAGACCAGAAATAACAAAAAGAATTTATGGTAATTTTTGTGTGCTTTATAACAATACGAATTATAAATGTTAGACGAGTTATTAAACAAACAGATTTACATTTATACTTTGATCAGTAAAATTAAACTGGGAATAGCGAAATATAGTTTTTAAGCAGAAGTAAGCCATTTAACGACCAGTGGGAAAAATTCAACAAGGGCTGATCATGTGAGGAAAACCAATTTGTATCCAAATTTACCTCTCTGCATTATAGTCCTGAGTATAAATATTGCATAAAAGCTCACCGTCGGAATAAAAGCAAATACAATGCGAACTTGTTAGCGGGAGGCAGCTATCCAAACCTTGGATTTATTGGGTAGCTGAAGCGTTATCACTTAATATATTTTACGACTCTCAGTCTATAGAGGCCGAAACGCGTGGAATAGAAAGGATATTTAGCTTAGATCTTAAATTGTAATCAACGCATACTTATTTTACAAGCTAAAGGTCTCAGAACAATAACCGCCAGTGAGCATGCATTACGAATATTAGCAAATAAAGCCACATACCAATAATTGGAGCATGCTCAAGCAATAAACAACAGAACGGTGTTACCTTCCTCAGAAACTGGCAAATAATAGTTTGGTCTATGATGTTCCTGGCAATATTGCTGCTAAAGATTACATTAAACGAGACGAGGCTCTGTAGGTGATAGAGTAAATCGTAGTTGAGGATCAGCGAAGAGTTAACCAATTATAACGAGTTGGCATAACACGCTCTAAAACTGACCAGAAGGTAACAAAAAGGATTAATACAAGACGAGACGCCTACCTGTAGTCGTATTTTTTGCTTTCTGTTTAATTTGCAGCAAAGGGGTATTCCTGACTTTAACAGGTAATAATTACATTCGTAACTCGACGGGGTTTATTTTTCCTTGGCAGAAAGCTTATAGAGCGTATTCTCCTATTACTAAGAATATTTGTAGGAACTATGGCACATGGGTAAATTTAAGCGTCCTGCTAACAATTTTTTTCACGTAGTAACTTTTAAAGAGGTAGTGAGGACAATTTCAGACGATTTGTAACTATAGTGTTTTACGTCTTTGGGCAGCGTCGGGCAGTCTATTTGATTTTCCAGGCGTTTTTAAGAAGAACATTTTTTTTTTGCTTTCTCAACAGTGTGTTCTTTGTTCAAAATTGAAAGCAAAATATGTTCTACTTCTGCACTGACTTCTTGCTTATGTGAACGCTCACAAACACGGACTCCGCTGGAAGGGGGGGGGGGGGAGGATTTTACTGAGGCAATGCTGTCTAATCTGCGAACGCCTGTGGCCTTGAAAGCGCTATAATCCGTAGGCGCGTGAGAATGCGGTGAGAGCTCCGCTCTGTTCACCACTAAAGTGACCGAGCTGTGGAGACAATGCAATGATTGAACCAATTAACAGTTGGTCTTGTACCACTGAATGACGCCTTATAGGATACTCCCGAGCAAAGAGCGGGTCAGGCGATCACGCAGCTTAACCTCCCTATTGCTGTAAACGAAGTATACGTAAATACTCTATTTACGGAAAGTTATCCTCTAAAATAATGATTGAATAACAATCCCTCGATTGTTACTTTATAGGAAGTACTTCCGCAATCGCCTGTTCAATCAAAAACTTGCGCCGTGGAAGTGCGTTTGATCAAGGATTTGTTTCGACATTGATGTTTACTTATCTCACAGCAACAAAAATAAAAGCAATGATGGAATTATAAAAGGAAAAAAACTAAAACAATCACGTTTCAGCACGTTGAGGCGGTGACAAGGGCGATTCCAGACGATCATCTACAGATAGGAGAGGCGTCTCTTTACCACCAGATGTGTGGCTGAAGCTTCGGGTGCAAGGTAGATAACCCGAGAGAAATATTTTAATTAGGTTGAAGTTCTTTTGTGAGCTTCAAGCTCGAGGTTTTGTCGGTCTGAATTTTTCCCAAAATAAATGCCGCTTCGTTTATTGCAAGAGGAATTACCAACAGTTTCAGTTGTGAGGGGTCGTCATCATAATGCCCGTGTCCCACTAGAGCGACATACAGAAACAAAAGACAACGACAAGCCTCAAACCAGAATCTTTCGCGGTTTGAGAGGCTTTGCAGAGTAAAGCAGGCTATGTTCAAACACTAGGATCATGCACGCAAGGGTGGCTTTGGCAGGCTTGCAATCGCTTGTGCTTACTTCACGAGCACCGAACGACTAAACGCCTGCCAAAGGTACCATCGCGAGCATGCTGCATGGGTTGGAGGCTTGTCGCTGTCTTTTGTCTCTGTCTGTCGCTGTAGTGGGACACGGGCATAACTAGTACACTTAGTGGGTTTTTTTCTTTCACATTTTTGACACCTCGACAGCAATCAGTAGCAACACCTTTTGTAACGTATAGTAAAATATTAAAAAAACTAATATTTTATTTTAAATTTTGTTCAGCATCCTTTCCCCCTCGTACTATCTAATTTAATTAAGATATTGCCCCGAGGCACCATCAGCCACGCATTGTGTAGGTGCGCTTGAGACAATAAACGTTTTTACAAGATATCAGACAAACGCGAATGCAATGTTGCTTACCATGCTTCATACCCGCTTATGACACTCCACATGTCCGTCTGCATTCGTTTACCGAATCAAATCGGTTGAGATTTCCACCGCAGCCGCCGTAGACGAACTCTCTGCAGCGTCCCTGTAGAGGGTCGTAGTAATATTTCACGAAGTAGGCGTAGCAGTGGCCCGAAATCGGTGGCTGGAAGCACAGTCCATTTTTCTGCGCCTCGGTCACTGTTAAAGAAAATTTTAGTTTCAAAATGCTGTCCCTCTTTAGACTTCTGGATGTTAGCTTGTGGTTCACGTTGGTCGAGCGTGCGCGGTAAATGCGACAGGTCTATCCAGACTAAGGAACGGATTAATTTACGTTGTTATTAATTAAAATATTTTTAACATCTTCTCTTACCTACGCGAATACTTTAATTAGCATACCCGTCTCTTGGATATAAAACTATTACGAAGAACATATCTAGACCGTCCGCGCCCTAGGGCGTCTATATTCTCCATACGGGAACTTACTCAACCTTAATAAGGATAACAAAATACGGTGGGGGTTTCTATTAGAAACATGATTTTCAGTGACCATCAGATCATCACACATTTCTTGCTGCTATGAATTCACTTTAACGACGCAAGATTGGATTAAAAAGTAATGTCTAACTTCTTTATTAGCCAAATGTTGCATTTAACTTTAATATTGATGCTATCTTTTTTATTTAAAATACAGAAGTGTTTTGCTTATTTTCTTCGATAAAAAATAAAATGACCATAAGGAAAAAAATACTGGATCACAGATAGTTTGAGTTTTTCAATTCCAACCAAGCATGCTTATTAAAAAAAAATACTGAAAATATTTGATTCAACATAGCACAATTTACATAAAAATATCACATCTTTAGAGTTAAGATGCTCTGCTACTTGCGGTCAAAAATACAAAAGCATTGTTATGTCAAGCGAATCAACGGGGCCATGTAACAGCTCCCTTACCATTATTAAATTCTGCTCAATATTAATCAGTTACATGCATAATATACCAACTACTATTTTGACCCTGTAGACTTTGCTGCAGCAGTCACAAAAATTGAAGTTCGAGTATCCGCCGTGGCATTGAAAGTGGCAAAGCGCAAATCGAATGCTCACACATTGTTCGTGCCCTATTTATGAGCCGAATCAGGCTATCGTCTTTCTTCGTGTATGATTCGCGAAGGAGATGAAATAACAATTGACCGCGTCGCCACTTAAAATAACACATCGACATAAGAACCTATCGCTCAGTGGCGTCGCGTGCCTGCACAAGAGTGGTCCAAGGTTGACTGGAATTTTTATTTAAAAAACAACTACAAAATGTTATATTTTGCCCGGAACAAAGCTGTACCGATTCTTCGAGGAATTCCTAGCACGCCTCTAAACAATAATGCCATCGTTGCGTATATCCCTAATGTTTTCTTTGTTAATCTTTTGGTGTAAAATACATTTTGTTGCGTTAATGTACTGGGGAGAACGCTTCCGTGAGGCTTTTTTTGCGACCGATTGACGTCCTTCGCGAAGCTTTTGTCACCATTTGTGCACTCTTGTCTGTTATATTGTAAGTTCCACCATCGTATTTTTAATCTTCTGTGAACTTCAGCTGGCTGAACACTATTCTTCACAGAATATTTGATTATGCACGGCTGCTCAAAGGCTGCAGACATTTTGCTCACTGCCATGATAGCTAGAATCTTTGCTCGTGTGTCAAGTACTTGATTCTGGGTGTTGGATATTCAAGAAAGATTACGTTAACGTATTCTGTAAGTTTTATTGTGCTATATCTGTTCAGCAATATCTTAAAAATAAAAGTCCCTACCTAAATTAAACTATCCGTGTATTTGTCACTCTTACCTAGGTGCGCTTGTCTCAAGTACAAAACATTATAATCAATACTGTTTCGCGGCCTATTTCGTTCAACATACTGTTTTCCTTGATGTCATTTAGTTTTGATAAAAATATATTGGTTCATTAAAAATATAGCTTGAGTTAACAGACAACTTTATATCAAGAAGGCGTATGCACACAGAGTGGCATTGTAAGCGCAAAAAAAAAAACATCGCTGTTTCTTTTTTTTTCATTTTGCTTAAACATTGTACTGGCGATCACAAACGTTTACTCCATTCTGGAGAGTGCTGCGTCAAGAAGCCTCTCTTTGGCTTGTACCATGATAGCGTTGTTATAATATAAGACGTAATAAGTGCTATTCCGATAGGTTTGATGAGCCTTGTGCATCCTGTTCACCTTCATCAGGTGTCGGATGTGTAATATTAAAAGAAAACGATTGCATTCTCCAAAGTTTTAAAAAAGAACGTTTAGAGATTCTTTTGTTTTTAATCCACAAAATAATTATACTGTTTCTTGTACTACAGTAGTCATGGAACTATGCAAACACCAAAACGTTGAGGAATGTTTAAATACTTTGCTTGTGCTTACAAGTCTGACTGCGAAGAAACTTGAGAAACCGACTTACCCACAGTCATTTTCAAAAAGAGGAGTGTGCAAAGCAGGAAAATTGATGATTTCATGGTTTTCAAGGACTGAGCTTGAGAATGCGAATGCTCCCAATGAAGCGTCTGCGCCCAAATATATAGCCACAAGCTAATACTTCGCAGCGCACAACAGACAACACACCATCAAAACAGATACACACAAAGAAACAACACTCACGCAGCGCTGACTGTCAACTCTCGGATATATTAATCTTCGTTCTTGTCTTTCACCCTTACGCACTAAAAAGAACTAAATGTTAACCAAGGAAGAACAGCGAAAGAAAAATAAAAATAAAAAGAAAGGGGAAAGATTAATATAGGAAAGAAAGATGGAAAGAAATGGAAGAAAATAAGATCTAGTCCTACTACAGTAAAATTAATGAGGAGGTTTTCCTAAATAATATAACTCTTTTCTTGATAAGCTAATCGACGGGGTACTAACGCATACTCCGTCTAGCAGGTCTATGCTCGCGGCTTCGATGATTTCTCGAGTTAGTTTGTTGTTGCTTCGTCCCAGTACTGTGCAATTGCCCAGAAGGGGGGAACATCCACAATCTCTACAATGAATGCCCAGATGGCCTGAGTTAGCGTTAATGGCGTTGCAGTTATGTTCCCGGAGCCTGTCATTGAGACAGCGCCCCGTCTGCCCAACGTAACGCTTCCCGCACGTAAGAGGGAACGAATATATCACTCCCTCTGCACAGGAAACGAACTTGGTCTTGTGATTTTTCGTGCAGCACTCTGTTCGAATAGGCTGCCCATTCACCCGCTTGCACAGGCTGGAAAGTCTCTGCGGAGCTGAGAAAACCACGTCGACGTTGACTCTGCTAGCTACTTTTTTAAGCTTGTGTGACATGTTGTGAATATAGGGCACTATAACAGGCCTTGTAGTGCGTTCTCTTTTTCGGTAGTTAGAAGCTTCGGCTTGCTTGACCTCCTTAAGTAGGCATTCAGAGACTGAAATTAATATCGACAAAGGGTATCCTGCTGAAACCAAGCGAGTTGTTTGCGTTTTGAAGCTCATGTCGGTCATGTGCACGCAGGATTTCTTGAGGGAGTTTTTTAGGCAAAGTTTTGCAATGCCTCGTTTTACAAGTTTCGAGTGTGCGGAACTATGATGAAGTAGTGGCTTTTTTGCCCTCGGTTCATAAGACCAGCAGATGTACAACTGAGTCTCTGTGGCGACTCACCCTAAAGCATCTTAGATCTATCACTCCTCGCAAGACAAGAACCCAAAGCCTACCTCTTCATGTCATTGGTGACATCTCCTTGCCTCCAAGAGTGCGAAAGGTACTCAGCTTTGGCCCTAAGTTTGCGGTTGAACCCCGCAAGTCGGCACCTGAGCTGTTATCTTTGGTCCGGCAGGTATCTCAGAGAGCCTCTCTCACTGACGTTGATCGGTGCATTTCAGAAGGTGTAGACGTTCTTTCACATCATAAACATCCGGTAAGACCACTGTCCATAAAGAAGGTCGAAGCATACTTAAAAGAGCATAGCCTATCTCTTCTTCCTGCGGACAAGGAAGGTGGTTTCGTGCTCATGCATAAAAGCGAGTTTGGCACTAAGGCCTGTGCAGCCGTAGAGTCCGTTTTTCAGTGCCATTATGACATTTCCTTAAGTACAATCAAAAGCAGAGCCAAGCAATTATGTAATTCGCTGGACCTGAAGCAACTTGCTTCATCCATTGACCGTAAAAAACTGTCTAGCCTTGAGATTTTCTTCAATGCCAAAACACATAAAACCGAGTGCCCCCTCAGGGTGATTGTGTCTGAAAGAGGCACGTGGCAAAAATCCATCGCTTTGTTCCTTCAAGAAAAACTAAACCTTCTTGACATAAATGATCCGTATTTGATTAGAAGCTCGGATGACGTCTTGCAATTTCTTCAAGAACCAAAGGACAGACGACTCATGGCTTTTTCTATTGATGTAAAGGATCTCTATTATGCCCTACCTCAAGATCGGCTCCTGATGTGCATAGAGGACAGTGTTGACTCCTTTGGTGTAATAGCCTTCCAAAATGCAGCAGGGGTGTCCATTAAGGGTTTCCTGGACCTAATATCGACCTATTTGCATTCTACCTTTGCCACCTGGAATGGATCAACATATTTACAAAAAACAGGAATATGTATAGGGTCCTGTATAGCTCCTGTGCTCAGCGACCTCTTTCTGGCATTCCACAACAGAATCTTACAGCAAAACTTAGACAGTTCAAAAATAGTGCGTGTTTTTCGTTACGTGGATGACTACTTGGTTTTTCTTGACAGTAACAGTCGCACCTTCCCCACCTTGGTGGCCGATGTTCTTTCTACCTTCCAGAAATACCTTGAGCCGTTAAAACTTACCCACGAACTTCCGGTCGAGCATTCCATAAGATTCTTAGACCTTCGATTGTTCCTTAAAAACTGTCACATCTGCTGGTCTTATGAACCGAGGGCAAAAAAGCCACTACTTCATCATAGTTCCGCACACTCGAAACTTGTAAAACGAGGCATTGCAAAACTTTGCCTAAAAAACTCCCTCAAGAAATCCTGCGTGCACATGACCGACATGAGCTTCAAAACGCAAACAACTCGCTTGGTTTCAGCAGGATACCCTTTGTCGATATTAATTTCAGTCTCTGAATGCCTACTTAAGGAGGTCAAGCAAGCCGAAGCTTCTAACTACCGAAAAAGAGAACGCACTACAAGGCCTGTTATAGTGCCCTATATTCACAACATGTCACACAAGCTTAAAAAAGTAGCTAGTAGAGTCAACGTCGACGTGGTTTTCTCAGCTCCGCAGAGACTTTCCAGCCTGTGCAAGCGGGTGAATGGGCAGCCTATTCGAACAGAGTGCTGCACGAAAAATCACAAGACCAAGTTCGTTTCCTGTGCAGAGGGAGTGATATATTCGTTCCCTCTTACGTGCGGGAAGCGTTACGTTGGGCAGACGGGGCGCTGTCTCAATGACAGGCTCCGGGAACATAACTGCAACGCCATTAACGCTAACTCAGGCCATCTGGGCATTCATTGTAGAGATTGTGGATGTTCCCCCCTTCTGGGCAATTGCACAGTACTGGGACGAAGCAACAACAAACTAACTGGAGAAATCATCGAAGCCGCGAGCATAGACCTGCTAGACGGAGTATGCGTTAGTACCCCGTCGATTAGCTTATCAAGAAAAGAGTTATATTATTTAGGAAAACCTCCTCATTAATTTTACTGTAGTAGGACTAGATCTTATTTTCTTCCATTTCTTTCCATCTTTCTTTCCTATATTAATCTTTCCCCTTTCTTTTTATTTTTATTTTTCTTTCGCTGTTCTTCCTTGGTTAACATTTAGTTCTTTTTAGTGCGTAAGGGTGAAAGACAAGAACGAAGATTAATATATCCGAGAGTTGACAGTCAGCGCTGCGTGAGTGTTGTTTCTTTGTGTGTATCTGTTTTGATGGTGTGTTGTCTGTTGTGCGCTGCGAAGTATTAGCATGTTTAACCAACTCGCCCAAGCTGAAGTATAGCATGTTTAACCAACTCGCCCAAGCTGAAGTATAGCCACAAGTTTCCTGACAATCCCACTATCTAAAAAGAGCGACTTCCGACAGTCTATACAGCTTCCGTTAAAAAAAGATAAAGCTGTCCTCGGTGAGTTTTCCTTTAGAATGCTTCGATTTCCTTGCTTTGCCTCTGCGCCGCTTCAGTTAGTCAAACGCATGCATGCGATTGAAGTATACAGCACTCACCTCTGAAATTATTTGCGAATAGTTATATTTTTAGAGAATAGAGGTAACAACGACAATTACTAAAAATTACGTTGCAATTTAGTACCTTGTCTATAGCTCATATGCAAGATTCTTGCCAGCTATAATCATCATGTGATTAGAAGCCTCCATATGAGGGGTTTCTTACATTTTTCAGTTATGGACGAGGTGCATCTGCATTTTACTCGGTTTTCTTGATAATAGGACAAGTTATTTGTGCACACAACGGGTTGCTCTTCAGTTTTGGTTCCCAGAAGAAAAAGAAGACGGCCACAAAATTCTGGAAAAGGAATTGTCAGCAACGAGGTTGCAAGACTCGTCACTCAATCAGTGAACGTGGCCATTCAGGTCAGTGAACTGTCTTTGTCGAAGATGTCCTGTGAAGTCTTCGTACTGGATTTGCAGCGGGTGATTATATTTTAGTTTTGCGACTACCATTTTCCCGAAACCATCGTTTCTCGTGCGAAACTAGCGTTACTGGAAGCCTCACATTCATAGCTTGCAAGTGTCGCCATTCATGGGTACTGACGGTTATTTCTACTTACTGCTTTCTTCGATGTTCAGCTAACACCGCAAACTAAATGCTCGCGGCGCATAAAATACTACCATGGCCAGAATTACTTCAGAGCAAGCTTTGTATAGAGAGGAAATTTGGTAACTGATCATGAGTGCACTATACTCTGTTTCAACTTGTGTTGTAAAACAGTAAAGGCTACAAGTGCGAGCTCCTTGCTCTATGGCACACCTCGGGAGCACAAGCTCTCTTGCACCAAGGGCAGCTGCCAACGCTATGAGCTCGCGCTTTCAGCCTTCGCTGCGGTACAACGTAAGGTGAAATAGATGGAGCTTATTTTTGCAAATGGTTTACATCGGATACCGATCGAAGATAAAACCAGTGTTGTATCTTAGAGAAAAAGTAACAAAATACGTTATTTGTTACTCGCTAACGAAAGTATCGCGTTGCCGACCTAGGTTACCTCAAGATAAAAGAAACGCGATATACTTTTGCGCTATTTTTGTAATTATGAATTAACACGTTTTACTTCTTTGAAAATAAAGATATGCGCAAGCATCATACATAAAGAAACATTATGTTTATGAAGAAAATAAACATAATTACTTTTTTACGATTTCTCGCACTCACGAAAAAAAACAAAAAGACAAACGAAAAAACTAAAAAATTCACATGGCTTTGCGCCTACAAACACAAACATAAATTAAAGTGCACTTCTCACAGGTTTTTGTAGGATGTAGCGAGTAATGTAACTACGTTACCCGTTACTTGAAATATATAATTGCGACAGCTTACACGGAGCGGAAAACACCAATGGCACATCGTACCTCAAGGCAACTTTTTTCAAGTTGTGTGAAATTTTATGGAGATACGGTATTACGAGCGGTCTCTTATTTGGCCTTTCAGTCCCGGGACGGGGTTCTCCCTTGAGTTTCTTTAACAAACCCTCCGCAACGCTCAATAAAACCATTGCCTCGTCTTACCTACAAGCTGCACTCGAGAAGTCATGTCATCATGTCGTTAACGATAGTTTCTCCCGGCAGGTTGAGAGACTCACCGTGGCAGGTTTCCCAACTTCGGTTTTATTGAGCGTTGTAGAGGGTTTGTTAAAGAAACTCAAGGGAGAACCCCGTCCCCGGACTGAAAGGCTAAATAAGAGACCGCTCGTAATACCGTATCTCCATAAAATTTCACACAACTTGAAAAAAGTTGCCTTGAGGTACGATGTGCCATTGGTGTTTTCCGCTCCGTGTAAGCTGTCGCAATTATGCGCGAGGGTTGCCGATAAGAAGGACAAAGGCCCCGCCTGCTCGGTGAAGCATGAGCATCACTATGTTATTTGCAAGGTGGGAGTCGTTTACACGATTCCACTAACGTGCGGGAAAGCCTACGTCGGGCACACGGGCAGATGTGTTAATCACAGATTGCGGGAGCATGACTTGTCGTTGCGATCTGTGGTTGAAGGTGTAGGGGGGCATCTGCCATTGCATTGTCATGGTTGTGGGTGCGAACCTATCTTCAGTAAGACTAGTATCATTGGCAATGGTAGGGAAAGAGTGAATAGAGAAATTTTAGAGGCGCATGCAATCATCAAAGCCGGCGCGAACTGCGCAAGCCAAACGTCACTGGGCCTGAGTAGCAAAGAGATGTTTTTTTGGACACGTGGTGAATGTGTCATGTGACGTGGGCGGAGTTGCTGTTTTCTTTGTTTTGTTTCCTTGTGATTAAATTTCAGTTGAGAGTCAGCGCTTGTCCTGTCTGCACTTCCTCTAGTCCCCGTTGTCTGCGCGCTGTTTGCCTTTTCGTCAGTATGAACCGACTAACCCACATCGCCACCCTTATTTTGTTGAGCCTCTCCACCTGCTTTTGTGTTTTCGTGTGGCTGTGTGCGAGCGCGACGGCCGTTTTAAGCAAATCCAAGTGCTAGAGCGGAACACGTGAAGCCTCTGTAGGACGCGTAGGATAAAAACGCTCGGGTGAAAGTTTGTCGCGTGACTCTCTCTCTCTCTCTCTCTGTCGCGCTGATGGGATCACTGGGTCTCTAGTCTTGGCCGTTTGCCAGGTTATAAAAGGCGGGCTGCATAGGCCCGGTTTTCGATATGCGCTCCTCAGTGTTATGTTGCTTTCGTGCGTTGCAGGAAGTACGCCCATGCCACCTTTTCTCAAACGGCCGTTTTGTTTTTTTCGTCGGAGTCTCTGGAGTTCCTGTGCTCTGTCGAATGCGCTTCGACAAAAAAAAATTGCTTTTCGGTAACAGAGAGAATTCAGTTGAATGTGAACAACCTTCTTTTTTTCAACTTTGTGTTCCAGTTGCTCTGTGCTGCCCGAGTGGGATTATGCATCTGTCACGTGTTGGGGCCTCGACATAGGAAACGGCGACCGGTCAAGGTTTAAAAGGGGGCGTTTAAAGGGATACTGAACTAAGGAATTTAGTGTCTATAATAGGTGGCGCACGTTCTTTCCACGAGCCAGCAGCCGCCGGTGTGCGCGAGCACACGCAACAAAAATGACGTCAAAGACCTCCATTCGCGGTTAAGATGACAGTGAAATGTATGGGCTTCGGGCCAAATGAGAATAAAGAGAAGTTTTGCATCTACAGAGTGGTGTCTGGCGTGAAAGGTAAGAAATTAATTGGACTAGCAAGCACGTACCTTTCACCTTTCACTTCTAGAGATGAAAAGCCTCTCTCTATTCTCCGCTTGGCCCGAAGCCCATGCATTTCACTGCCCTCTTAAGTGCGAATGGATTTTCTCCGCTTGGCCCGAAGCCCATGCATTTCACTGCCCTCTTAAGTGCGAATGGAGGTCTTTGACATCATTTTCGTTGCGTGTGCTCGCGCACACCGGCGGCTGCTGGCTCGTGGAAAGAAAGTGCGCCACTTATTATGGACACTAAATTCTTTGGTTCAGTATCCCTTTAATATACGTCTGGCGGGTACACCTGCCCAGCAAAAATAAGGGTGCGCCAAACGGGTGGTGGCGCGAGCTTGGGGTCAGTCGTCTTCTTTTGCGACAGCGTTAACACTCGGCCATCCTAAAATTCAAGTGTCCTCACTTGAAGTTTCTTCAATGTCAACATCAAATGTGTTGAGTCGTTTTAGCTTGTCAACGGGAGC
This sequence comes from Ixodes scapularis, assembly GCF_016920785.2. Classification (NCBI taxonomy): domain Eukaryota; kingdom Metazoa; phylum Arthropoda; class Arachnida; order Ixodida; family Ixodidae; genus Ixodes; species Ixodes scapularis. The sequence goes on along the minus strand of NW_024610079.1, from coordinate 113,138 downwards.
TGTCGACGGCTAGAAACGTTGATTCCGCTAGTGACCAGGCACATTCTCGATGCGCTAGTTGTCATTCGAAAGTCGCTTCGTGACTACATACGGTCCTTTTTATTTTTCATGCAACTTGCGCGACTCTCCTGTTGACTTCGGTTCTGGCTGGACCACGACTATGTCGCCTGACTCAAGCATGGACGCTGACGTCGCTTTTGGTTGTAGCAGCGTTTTTGGGTTTCTTGGTCAAGGCGGATGGCTTGCATAGCGGCCGCCCTAAGACATGAGATGTCTTTCATTTTGTTGGGCTCACCAGGCAAAGCTTCGTCGAGATCATCGTCCCTCAGGCTCTTTGACTCGTAGCCGAGCAACAGTCTGAACGGTGTGCTTACGATTGCCTTGTGATACGTGTTGTTCAGGCTCCACTGGACAAGGTCAATACCTTCATTCCAGTTTTTCTCAGTTTTGTCTCTCGTTAGGGTGGCAATCGCTAGTGTGATCGTCTGATTAAAAAAGTTCGACTTGGACATTAGCCCGCGGTGTTGCTGTTGAAATCAAAACGTGAGTAATGTCACACTCATCACAGTACTTCTTAAATATCGAGCTTGTGTAAGCCACCGCCCTGTCCGTGATGACTCGGGTCGCTAGCCCAAAGAGTCCAGTGGTGTGTATCAGACATCGTGTGGTCGCTTGGGCTCCTGCGTTCCTAACAGGAGTAAGCATCACAAAACTTTGTAAGTCCGTCCACGGGAACAATAAAATGTGTTCCCTATCTTGACCTTGGAAAGGGTTCTAACCGCCGAATTCAGAAACCTCACTCAAAGTACACTCAAACTGATGGGCCCCTCCACTTCCTCGAGGAAGGTGCGAGGACGGATCCGCCGTCGCGATTTGCCGGCGCCGGCCCTCGCGCCTTCGTCGAGGAAGTGGAGGGGCCCTTCAGTTTGAGTGTAGTTTGAGTGAGGTTTCTGAATTCGGCGGTAAGTGATCAAGGTGGAGGGTGTGAAACGGAACACCGATATTGTCAATGGGATGCAGCATGCCTGGTTTCTTGTCTGTTTAACTCTTGTTGTAGAGACATTCAGCGCACGAGGCCACGTACCTCCGCGCAGAGCGCTTCATCAGCGCGAACCAGTGTTTTTTTTCTAAATCCGTTTGATTGTTTTAGTGCGAAAGCATTAACTATCTCATGGCGCCAGCGGACCTCGTCAGTTTGAAGCGCGAGAACGGCTCCTAGTTTCCGCGATCCCAATAGGAGCGATTTGCCTTCGGTTTCATTATCTGGCGCGCGTCGTCGGAGCTCCCATTGGCCGCTGCGCCATGGCCTCCGAGATCCGGAAGCGCGCGCGCGCTAGTACGCCGCAGACGACAAAGGGAGCGTGCGAGCAGCTTGCATAATTTCGCGTTTACAACTTATAAAAAATGCTTAGGTGTATTTTCCGTCCCAATATGCCCAAGTTCATCATAGGAACTCCGCACGACCTGCCATCGTATTGTTTTTGGCACACGCCACAATAACTTTGTCGAGTTTCCGTCGATGTTTCAGAAAATAGCTGTTCTTTGAAGTTTATATTCTTAGTAGATGCGTCGTTCAGCCGCCGAAAGCGCAGGTCCACCTAGTACTTCTTTTATGTGTTTCGCTTTGGTATCCAGTTGTTGAGCAGCAACCAACCAGTCGTCCAAGTAGGTCAGCACTGTAGCGTAAATATGAGGTCCTTTACACGCTTGCATTTCTTCCGCTGGTTCTGTCGGTGGCCGGCTCAACGCATCAACATGTTGCATAGAGGCTGGCTCTTTATGAACAGCCGTGAAAATGAATTCTTGTAGCGTCAACCACTAGCATGCTACTCGGAAAAGGACATCCCGTTTGCTCAGTTTTCCCCGTAGAGCGCTGCAGTCAGTAACAACGGTGAATTCAATTCCCAAAAGGCACGTCCGCAGCCGTGCCAACGTCCTTACCATAGCAATTGCTTCCAGCTCATAGGAATGGCATCGCTGCTCTGCTTCTTGCGTTTGGCAATTTAGATACATTACGGGGTGGAAATGTCCATCATTTTGTAGTTGTAGAAGCATTCCCCACAGTCCTCTTTTGCTCTCATCGGTGTGCACTTTGGTCGGTGTGCACTTCGTGGTGGTAGAGTGCCAACACAGGACGCTCTTGGAATCGCTGTTTAAGGCTGCGGTCCCACGGCAGCCATCTTGAACAAGGCGTTAGTTCAACCAATAGATGGCGACACGCACCCGTGGGGTGGCCGAAACATTGGTTCACAGTGGGATGGCTCGAGCACCATCACGTTCCCCTCGTGGCCTTGCTCGCGCCGCTGCCAGCTGTGCTCAGCTAGCTCAAGTAGCGTGGCCCAGCAAACGGATGTATGAGAGAATGTCAGGCTGGGTATAAATTGTTGTCTGATACGATCCTGGGTTCGAGCCCCACCCCTGCCCGTTTCGATCTGGATGAGCATCGTACCGGCGTGCGGTCGTGTATCACTACTGCGTGATGCACGTTAAAGACCCAAGGCTAGCGGCTGTACCGCACTGGCTAAATTTCTCATCTACAGCTGGGAGACTCGTCGCCCCTGTGAGGCAGACCAAGTTCTAGGCTGTATAAACACGCACACAACCCAATTTTTTTTTTGTTGTCTGATATAGGGAGATGCGGTCGGCGGTTGTAACGTGCTTTCGCAATAAATCTTACCGAGAAGGAATCAAATGTTGATTGACGTGTCAATATTCTATCAATGAAAATTTCCTCTGCAGGAATGCACGCTCAGTAGACTCAACCAGTGGAAGCGGACGTCGAGTAAACTGCTTCGCGATTTACGGTACTTACCTCACCATTTTAATGACGACTAAAATAATATCACGAAATATTGTGTTTCACGGGGTCCGGAAGATGTTGTAAAGGTTGTTACATTATAGTTCCCGGAAAACAAACGCCGTTGCAATATTTTCGGAAGTACCGACACACATTATGTTGTAAGTACAGCTTACGGAAACCATCAGAAGAAATAGGAAGACGTTTATTTGCAATGAAGACGCTATGAATGAACGGCGTTTAGCGACGGCAAGTTATGAGCGTTCGGGAATTTATAAGTTGACGTGATTGCTAACCATGGACATGCGGACAATGAAGACCAGTTTTGTCGGGAGATGGTGTTGTGGTGATGACCGGATATCGGACGACTCATGGCAGACGAACAAGCAAGTTTCTTCTCAGCGATTGGTAAGTGTCCAGTTTCAAGCACAACACGTGGCTACCGACGTTGTCGACGTTTCGAACACTTACCGCTTTTGACAAAAGTCCTGGCACCTGGGCTAACTTTGTGGAAAGACTCGAACAGTAACTGAAAACGATCCACTATTCAGTCGGTGGGTGGCGAAACGTATCCACATCTGCGGAGTCATGTACGATGCGTACTCTAAGTGGCCGGAAGTTTACACGATGTCTGCCACGACGTCCAAACACGTCATTGACCTTCTACGGTCTCTTTTACCTACTTTTGCCCTACCGAAAATACTTTTTTCTGATAACGCGCCAAATCTTGCTTCAAATAAAATAAACAAGTTTTTGAAGAAAAGAAAAAACAGCATCAGGCATCACATTAGTGCACCATACCATCCTGCAACTGACGGGCAAGCAGAACAGATGGTGTGCGAAACGAAAAAAAAATCCCTTTTGAAGCTTACGGAAGAAGCAGTTCAGTGAAGAATCGCCAGGTTCTTGTTCCGGCAGCACGCGTCGGTCTCATCTTACACGGAAAAAAAACCGCCGAAGCAATATTCGGCGGAAGAATAGCCACACCCCTCGATCTCATGATACTATCGCTTACGAACAAAGATCGAGAGATACCCACATCGGGAGTAATGGCAGTTTATTCGGTCGGACAACTCGCCTACGTGAGGAATTTCAGCGGAAGTCTGGCCTTCCATGTAAAACTTGAGTAGAAAAGGCTCTATGTTGGTTGACCAGGAGGTGTCATCTCTCTGAATAGGTTGGATATCAATGCCCTTAAGTGTAAATATAACTAAATCACAAAACTTTCTTTGTGTATTGTGTAACTGCCCTTGTATTTGATAGTAGAGGCTACGGTGGTGATCTGGACCTTTCACACCATGCTCCTTTTTCTTATTTTTCGCCTCATACTCCTTTGTGGTTTAAGTACGCTTCAAGAATCTTTCGGAACGGGGACACTTTACGTCAACGAGGCCATTTGTTCCAAGTAGTCAATCAGGGAATGCTGCTAGAAATCCGTCCCTCATATTAACGAATAAGCCGCACTTCTGCACAGTGCAGTTTTCCTGTTCCACGTACAGTTGTAAAGCAACATCCTCATTGATTCTACCATATACTGTTGCGGGTGAAGAAAGTCTTTGGGTACACGATACTTGAAACAAGTCTGGCACTGTACGTTGTGGTTCAACACCCATTAATGTCGTCGTCCTTATAGAGCCTCATCATTTAATCATTACCTCGTCACCTCATATTGCTCTTCATCAACAGTAAGTACAATAGGCTACCGCCACATTACAATCCAAGAATCGAAAAATTAAGTCGTTCAGTCCTTCAACCAGTTTATAATTTATATAATGTTATTACGTTACATTACCTCGAGACGATCGACGTCCATTGTCGATCTTCAAATACTTATAACTGTATATAAATTAGACGCACAAGGGGGGTTGGTTGCCGAGTGCATGGTCTAGCGCACACCTGCTCGGAGCACTGGGAGCGAAAGCTCGCGCTGCAGAACCCACCCCGCCCCTGCCCGTTTCAATCTGGAAGAGCATCGTACCGGCGTGCGGTCGTGCATCACTACTGCGTGGCGCACGTTGAAGACCCCAGGTTTTCGGTTGTACCGCACTGGCTAAATTGCTCATCTACAGCTGAGACATCAGACGCCCACTAAGGCAGACTAACTTCCGCCTGAATAAACATACACACAACAATTTGCAGTTAGACGCATAATAACAAAGAACACAGTGTGCCGCCTCTTTTCTTTGGATGCCTTTTTTTCTAAACCAGCGCAAGCTCGTGCGTTCTCTCTTTTGAGACGGTTAGAATGGTCGCGTATAAAACCCGCGTTTCTCCTACCCGCCCGCTTCCTCCTCTTATTATGTGTATTTGGTTATAACTAAATAAGCTATAATAATGGTGTATTATTCATATTTACTTTCAGTTTCAGTCAGGGAAAAGGAGTTTCGCGGCAACTAGAGCCAATAAATGAGCTGCGCTTAGAGTATCGGCACTCTCTTCCCCGACAGTGTTGTAAACGCCGCCATTTTGGTGCTTGTGCAGAGCAGGCGCAACTGCCGATCGTCATGATTCAAAAGTGCGACATCGTCAGCATTAGATTCGGTGTTAGGAAGCTCATGTAATGTTGCTTTGCTTTGTCGCAAACTGTTTAAAGTGGGGGACGGAAAAGCGTTTCTTGTGATTTCAGATAAAGCTTCAAATAACTGGCAACCATAATTTTAAGCCATACTAAGGCCAAGCGTGGCTACTCTGAAGCATAGCTTATTTAATAACACTACTCATGCTCTTGTTCAAGAGGCTTGTAATACCTAGGGTGCCTCAATGTCCTTCTGTTTAGGGTGATGCCACCCTCTGTAGTACCCGATGCCGACAGCACGCGCTCAAGGGGAAAATACAAAGAAATCGACGAAAACAAAATGTCGCCATAGCACAATCAGCGCCACGAGCGCGTGCAGGGACACGCTCTTTCACGCGCTTCTGAACAAAAAATAAAAATAAAAGAGGGGGACAAAATGGCCAGATGTCGTGCTCCACCCTAAGCAAAGGGCACATGAAGTGCTCCACCCAGTAATACCTGGAGGGGCCATATCGTAAGCCCCGTGGATTCCACAAGCCACTACCTTTTGACAGCTGCCTCTTCTTCATTGTTCCCGCTTGTGCCAGTAAATTAGCTACGGTTCAGAGTAACGACACTTGGCCATATTGTGGCTTAAAATCATAGTTGCCAGTTATATGAAGCTTTATCTAAAATCACAGGAAACGCTTTTCCCTCCCTCACAAATGTTTAAACAACCCGCGACAGAGCATTGCAATATTGCATCAGCTTCCTAGCACCGCATCTAATGCTGAGGAAGTCGTACTTTTAGATCACGATGGTCGGCAGTTGCGTTTGCTCTGAGCAAGACCCAAAATGGCGGCGCCCAAAGCAATTTTGGGGAACGGAGTGCCGATACTTTAAAGCTCATTTAGTGACTCTAGGCATAAAGTGAACTCGGGTGTATTCTTTTCCTCTTCGTCTTCATTGTTTATTGATTTCAATCATATCGAATAATGAATACATTATATCACGCTACGCTTGTGTAAATATTGGTCTTAGATTTATTAGCCTGACCCAGTACTTAAACCATTCAGTTATCGATAGTAAATCTTCCAATATATTTTTTAAATGTGAGGGTAAAAAGACACGGAGATTGATGATGATACAGACGCCAACGCCGCCCTCGGAAATTTTTTGAACATTAGAAATCAGCAGTTTGTCTGCCATCCGCCAGGTAGCGCAACAAAACACCCAAACAGTTTTTAATTGTTTTTAAACTTAGCTAACCTCTACACCTATTAAGAAACCAAAGCAATATTATTGTGAAAATTTAATACATCGCAATGTATATCTATTCCAAACTATAAATGTTATTAAATGCCAATAAATCTGTTTGATGTCCAAAACAGATATGCGTCAAAAACAGGTAAGTTTGAAGGGCTCCTGGAGCGTTATGACTTCGAAAATGAAAAAAAAGCCATCGTCCACCTCTTGGGCAACTATTGTAGCTCTAAATGTTATAAAAGATTTTATCATAGTTTAATTATTTCTTCAGCGGCATTTGAACTACCATGACACGAAGCACAAAAAAGTGCTACGTTTGATATAAAATATCTAAACAAAAAAAATTTACACATTAAATTTTTTTCTGCATATTACCAATTATAAGCACTACATCTGTAGCTAATTTCATTGCCCTAGCTCTTGTCATTAAAAACATATTTGTGCGGAAAAATGTCAATTTTAGGGCAATATTTGGAGGGATGAAAAAAACAAAGTAGTGCAAATATAAAAAAAGTGGATCGTTAGATTCTGCTCCGACATCATCTTAACAAAACTGATATATTGGAACCGGGCTATCTTTAATGGATCGTTCATAAAACATGAACTAGCGGAGCAAGTGAGGGTCCGCGCCTTCATATTCGCAACGCTACAAATGCGCATGAACAGTAAAAACCAACACATACATAATATCAAATGAAAGAGGATTGCATTGCCTTTCAAATGACATCAATCCCAAAAAAACACTATTTAAAACGAGATGAGTAATGGCCTGCCGAAAAGTACCTAAACTGCCACATTCAGTGGGACCGTGGCCTTAAAGATACCAAATGCTATTTACTGGTCACTAGTACACTTCCAAGGTGCGTCCTTCTTGAAGAGTTTTGTCAATGGCTGGGCGAGTGTTGCCGAATTCTTGACAAACCGCCTGAAATAACTGGCCTGTCCAACAAACTGTGGAACTGCATGCACTTTTGACGGTGTTGGGTAGTCAATTGGAGCCTTGACTTTGTAGTTACTGGGGCTGAGTCCGGCCGCTCCGGTCTCGAAGCCGAGATATGTGAGTCAGTCATGAAGGTGTATTTCCTAGCACTAAGCGTAAGGCCCGCAGCTCGCACAACCTGAAAGGCGAGCTCGGGATGACCAATACCCTAATCAAAGTCTCTGGAAGGGATAAGGATGTCGTTCATGTATGCCAGGGCGAAACCATATGTTAACAATCCAAGGACAACATTCAACATACATTGAAAGACGGCTGGTGCGTTAGTAAGACCGAACGGCATTTTGAAAAACTCGTAATGTCCATCTGGTGTCACGAAAGCAATCCTAGCTCGGGATTCCATAGCCATGGGAACTTGGTAATAGCCAGAAGCTAAATCGAGCGTTGTAAAGCAGTACTTTCCTTGAAGTCGGTCCAGTTGATCTCCTATATGCGGTAGGGGATACTTGTCGTTCCTTGTAAACGCCACTGAGTGCTCTATAGTCAACAGAAAGACTCTCCACCCCTTTTTTCTTTTTCACTACGAGCAATGGGCTCGCAAATTCTGATGACGAGTCGCACACCACGCCCGCTTGCTTCAGTTCCTCAAGGGCTTGGTTTACTTGAGTACGGTGGTCATAAGCCAATCGGTACGGACGAAGCCATACTGGCTTCGCACCAAGAATAGTCTTAATTTTTATTTCCGCTGTACTAGTCGTGCCAAGCGCGATAACGTCAGCTGCAAAACAGTCTCGGTACGCGTTGATAAGAGCTAGGAGCTGATCAAATTCTTCGGTAGTCACCTGAGGTCCTGTTCGGACCTCTTCTCCTTTGATTCGTTCCAGGAGATCTGTCGTCCTTCGCTTGATGGTGGTTTCAGACATTTCTGAACACCAGGAGCTTCTGGCTGCTACACTGCCTTTCGAAATATGGACGTTAGAACTCGATGCGTTCAAAATAGGAAAAACCGTGTCGCCACCTCCTGTGATGTTGATTATACAAGCGGGCAAACAGAGTTCCTTGCCGTCTTGCATCCGCAACTGTTCGTCAAAAAGACGTGCCCTGCTGCGGACTCCTTGGTCGTCAGATGAATGGTCCCCAAGTAGTTCGGTAGAACTACGACAAAATCCTTGGCCCATAACACTAGGAAGCGTGGCGGAAGATCAGGGACTTAAATGTGTCGGAGCCGTTCATCATCATCATCAGAACTGCGTTGTTCTTCAAAAATGCGAACCATGTTTCTTCTTCGCATGATGGTAACATGTGGTTGCTCTGTAAATGGTTGTCCAACAAGAAGAGAAATCGCTTACGCTTCATTTGGAACAATGTGGATTACAACGCGGGCTGTCGCATGGTGTATGGTGATGCTTTCTTCCGCGATTCATCAGAGCAGGACCTGACCAAAACCGTAGCCTCCATTCTTAAATCCTCGGGACGGCTGGTTATGGTTGATTCCCAAATCATCGGAATCCATCTTGCGCAGCCTAAAGCACTAACTTCCAAGGTCAAGATAAGCTCGGACAAGCTTCTCGTCTACGAGAGTGTCTTGAATATACTTTTCGTTTTGCCCATTTACTTGCCCGTTGTTTTCGATATCATGATTTTTTACGGACACATTTCCTCTGCCGCTTGTTCTGCAGTCAGCTGTATTATGTCCAGTTTGGTGACATTTGCTACAGTGTTCTCGCTTCTTTGGTTTACTGCAGTTTACAGACATATATCAGTATTCGTCACAGTTGAAACACCGTGGTTCACCATTAGAGTTGAAAGGCGGTTATCGTTTCGGTAGTCTGTGGGAATTTCGGTCGCTGGGCCAACCGTTCTTTCCCGCTTTTGAACCGGTTTCCACATCGGATCGGTGGGATGCTTCCCGACGGCGGTGAGCCGGTCGTTCAAACGTTTGAGGCACTCCAGCAGATCCTCTGGAGTAGAAAACTTAACAACGCTCAGGCTCAGTACGAGAGCTTCATCACAGAGGCCTGTAATGTCATAGTCCACAATGTGACCTTCCGGAAGTTGACAAAGACGTGCCAGGCTGTTTTTCATGAAATGCTGCTTGACGGTTTTGTTCGGCAGTTTTCGCCTCGCTTCCATTCCTTGGTGTCAAATTACAACCGGTGAAAAAGCCTTTTTCAGCTCCAGCTTCTATTCAAGCCACGAACGATGGACTCCAACGAGGCTGTCGCAACACGTTTTGGCGATTCCTTCTAGCTTCCTTAGAGCAGAACACGCCATATGTATCTCGGTCCACGCATGTATCGCCGATAGTTTGTCAACTTTCCGTATCCAATGTTCAACTGTCTGCACCGGATTCGTGACGGGGTTGAACAATGGTACTAGCTTGCCGGACTCTGCAGGTGGTCTTGGGTCGTGCGTCCGCTGGGTTCCGGGATGAAGCTGGTCAGCCATGCCCGCGACCGCTTCTCGGACGGCGGATTGTAAAGCCTCCTGTAGAACAGTCTGAAGCACAGACAGCTCCCCTGTCGGTCCATACCACCCTGTCTGGATTGGCGGAGCGCTTGCTGGGCCTGCCAGCGGTATTCGTTGCCCCACAATGTCGGTGTCGGAGCGTTCCGAATCTTGATCTGCCACGTCACCTTGGCTCGTGGTTGCGTCGTTGCTTCCGCCAAGGCTCGGGCTCCCTGTTCCAGTAACAACGGTTGCTGGAAATCGGGGAGGGCCCGCCGCCGCAATCTGCCGTATTCGGTTCTGCTCGCCCCGCCGCCGCCCTTCCTCGTCCATGCCGAGCTGCTGGTAGGTGCCGCTGCTGTGACGATTCGTGGCCACTAGAGTCGACTTCCACTCGGTCGTGGTTGCTGGATCAGGCTTGGTTCATTCCCCTTCTGATATGTTGTGGCCTCGACATGGGAAACGGGGCCAGGTGAAGGTTTAAAAAGGCGCGTTGAATATACGTCTGGTGGGTACGCCTGCCCAGCAAAGAGAACTGTGCGCCACGCGGATGGGGGCGCGAGCTTGGGGCCAGTCGTCTTCGTTTGCGACAGCGCTAACACAATGCTGACATGATATCGCTCTTTAGTAAGTACACTGCAACCATGCTTCTGATAGTAGTCCTGCTTTCCTCTCAATCTCCACGTTTTCCGTGTTTTAATTTTTGAGTTTTGCTTGGCATAAAATCAGTGTTAACTTTGTTTATTAATTTGCTGTGTTTTACGAAGGAGTCTAAGTTTTAAAAATGTGTCGAGTATAAACTGTGCGTAAAGATAGTGGTTTAACAAACTTCTGGAAGCGATCTAAATAAATTTTGTTAGTCCGTGTATGTGATTGATATGCAACACTTGATATGCAACGGCCTATTCAAAGCAGAGTTGCACGACGTCCGGCCTATACGGAGCATACGGATCGTAGATTAATCGCACGATACTGCGTCAACTCTAGACTGAGGCAAAAGGAGGGTACGCCACTCCCTGCCAGATATCGAGCGGCGGTGCAAAACCATAGACACTTGACCAATATTCGAGCCTCTTTTTGGCCGGTATTGGCATGACACTGCCAAATATTCTCGAGCGGCTTCGGGAAGGAAATGGTGACATTTTCCTATCGTGTTTCGAACGATTATTTAATTTTTTCTTCCGGAGCGCGTGAAAGAAAAGTCTTGTGGCGCACCAGAGAAATGCCAAACTTTGACAGGCCTCTCAGCACCCTTTGGCACTTTTGGCACACATTTGGCGCTCCAGCCAAGCTTTGGTATGCTCTGAATCCACAAATTAGGATTTACTTTTGCAGTTGTGTTTAGAAAATTTTATTTACAACAGTGGTGTCATGCCCAGAACCAAACCAAAACCCGAAAACGCGCTATGTACAGTATATACAGGCTTTCAATGGCAGTTAACTAACCTCGTAGACGACGTCGGGTTCGTGGCCAATGAGTGCCCTGACGGAACTTATCATCACTTGCGAACGAAAAGTTCTATGGTGATAGAAAGAAAAAACGTAAGGGTGCAGGCGAGCTGGTGAATATTAATCATGTTGAAATTAACCTGAGACTGGGGTAGAGAAGAAACACCAAAAACGTAGAAGGGACGGAAAATAGACAGGACGACGCCTCTTCTCTAGCCCAGTCTCAGATAATTTCAACATGGTTCTGTGGTGTGCTTAAAAAGCACGGTGGAATATTGGGGCCATCGCACAGGTGACCTAGCATGTCAAGATCGCGTGGTTTCTTAGTTTTCTTTTGAGCTGAGGATTACACCCAAGGCAGAAGTTAAGAAATCGTTTCATGGCCCCTTTAACACGGACATTGTGCTGCACTACATACAAATATTGCGACTTTTTGCACGCCGGTAAACTTCCGTACGACCACTCGGCCGGTCGGCAAAAACACCTCATATCCGGCGTCCATCTTTTTTAATAGCGTTAACAATACTCTGGAGACCACCATGCTGTCCTTCTTGATTGAACCCCATCGACTTTTTATCACCCAAACGAGTGTGAGACCGCCGTCGACGGGTGAGACCGTCGTCGACGCGGCTCGTCGCCAGTCGGTGAGAGAACCTCATCCTGAATGGATGATTGGGTCTTAAAGAAGTATGATGCTAAGCACGCATTCCCTGACTATGGGGCAGTCAAGCAGCAGTCATGTCCCGAGGCGATCGTTCTGTCGTGGTCGGCGTAATCAGATTTTTGTTCAATCGGAGCGGAGTGGTCGTTATCCCGGCGGCGCGGAAAACCGCTCGCCTTCTTCGTGCGCCTAGGATACCTTGGAGCTCTCGTCGCCCGACAATTCTTTGGCTGCAAATCGTATCGCTTCACAGAAGAAGCAGGCACCGTTCCTCCAGAGACCCGTGCCGTGCCGCCATGCCAAGCGTCTTTTACAACTTTTCAATAACCGAATGGAGATATCAACGAAACTAGGCTAAAAAAGTTGTCGCCAGGCGTCGCTAGCAGCACGGTCACCACAGAGCCGTTTATACTGAGAGAGTTTGGCCTTCTTAAGGAGATTTTGACAGTCTGACAACCAAAGCAGCGTAGTCTGACAACCGGGGGATGACTACTTCCGTCCGCCATATTGTGGCTCTGACTCATAGGAACTCTACGCGATTTCTCAGGAATGAACAAGACAAAGAAGTGACGCCATATTGTGTTATCGCGAAATCCGCTTGTTCTAGCGGCCAACAAGCTCCGCCCATCGGCCAAACTCTCTCAGTATAAACGGCTCTGGGTCACCATGGCAATCTCCCAGGCCCAAAATAGAGATCAGTATCGGCGCTTCTGACGTCGTACATCTAGATATTTTAGCGCCTTGTCGCTACCCTGGCAGCTAGGCTGCCATATACAGTGGATCTAGTGCTACCTGGCCATTCCTAAAAGGTTAAAATGGCGCAAAAAACGACGGACGAGGTAAAGTAGGACACGGACAGAGCGCTGACTCGCAACTGAATCTTTACTGGACTCAACGGGGCAATATATACGCACAATTGAGAACAAAAAGGAGAAAATCAGCCTAAAAAACACTCAAAACAAAGCACAAAAAAACGAAGTATCACCTCTAAAAAGACAAAGGCACGCGCTACAACCAAGCTAATCAAGTGGCCAGAAAATGAATCTCCTTCCTTGATAAGGCAACGGAAGGGCTGCTGACGCACATGACTCCCAATCTTTCTATTTCTAGGGCCTCCTTAATTTCACGTGTCAGCTGGTCCCGGTGATGTTTAACGACCTCGCACTGTTGGAACTGAGGCTGGCAGCTGCAGCCACGGCAATGTATGCCAAGGTGACCGGAAGCAGTTGAAGATACGTTGTGAGCATGTTCCCTTAGCCTGTCGTTGAGACAGCGACCTGTCTGGCCGACATAACGCCTGCCGCAAGACAGAGGGAGGGAATACACAACTCCCTCAGCGCAGGTGACGTAGCAATTGCGATGCTTCGTAGCGCAGGCCCTCGCCTCCCTATAAGGGGGAATTAACGGCTCGGCACAATCTAGAAAGTTTGTCAGGAGCGGTGAACAAAACGTCCACATCACATTTGCCCGCAATATGTTTGAGGTTATGGGCCACGCCATGCATATACGGAATGACGGCGAATTTTCTTCTTTCTCGTCCTTTTCTACTGCTGAAAGGGATATCGCTCGTCTCGGGCCAAGTTTTGGTTTCTTTGAGCAGTGACTCAGCAACAGCTGTCAACACGTGCGAGGGGAACCCAGCGACAGTGAGGCGTTCAGTTTGCTTATCGAAGCTAGGTTGAACTTTGTGAAAGCAAGAGCTTCGCAAAGCATGTGTGTAGCAGGTCTTCGCGATTGCACGTTTTACAATTTTTGAATGAGCAGACTCAAAGGGTAGAAGAGGCTTGCCGGCCCGAGGTTCATAAGCCTAGCATACATGGTCCGGGCACATTATTAATGTTAAATCTAAAAATCTTATACATCCGGCTACAGGTGCTTCATGAGTTAAAACAAGTGGCGAAAGACAGTTAGAAAAGATGGTTAAAATATGAGTCATCGATGAATGAAAGGACAAGCCGTCAGTTTCCAACAGGACTAAAAAATCGTCTACATAGCAGAAAACCCTTGCAACCTTGGTACCCTCAAGGTGTTCTAGATTGATGCGATCAATGCTTGCTAAAAATAAGTCGCTAAGAACAGGGGCGATGCAAGATCCAATGCAAACTCCCTGACGTTGCAAGTAGACAGTACTCTCCCAAGTCGCAAAGGTCGACCTCAGGTATTTGTAAAAAAGCTCTAAAAAACCTTCAACTGATATTCCAGCCGTATTTTGGTAAGCAACAGCACCAAACCTGTCAATACAATCACGAATGCAGACAAGAAGTTCATCGTGAATCAAAGAGGAATAGAGATTTTTAATGTCAAACCTGCAGGCCATATAACCAGTGTGTTGGTTTTCGTTAAGAAACGAAATGATTTCGTCAGAGCTATTCACAAGGAAAGGACCGTCGGTCTTTAACAAATTCAATCCTTTTTGCAGGAACATTGCGACAAACAAATTCAATCCTTTTTGCTGGAACAATGCTCTGTCCGTGTCCTGCTTTACCTTGTCCGTCTTTTTTTGCGCTGTTTTAACCTTTTAAGAATGTCATACCAACTCGCCAAGGCTTCAACTTTAGCTACCTGGCCAGTCAGTTTAAAACGCTGGCGCGCCCCGGCTTGACAGGCGTTTTTTCCGTGTCTAGCTCTTCGGCCCTAAACATCTGCAGAAATGTAAGTGCAGGTCCAGTGGTACGGTATTTTTAGTGTTGTGCCAATTTTGCTTTGTTTTGTTAGACGAAACTACAGCCTGCTAGGTTACGCAGGCTGTTGTATAGTTTCCGCCAGGCGCGCGCTACTGAACTTACAGTGGCGGCGAGCGTATTTGTATTCTTTGTCGCTCTCTATAACGCGTGCCCTTTTGAAATGGCACGAGAGCTTTAGTTCCTGGTTGCTCGGTCCTTTGAGTAAAGATCGTCTTCATGGTCCTCCGGTCTTTTTTTGTCTGCTACCCGTCAAAACACGACAACTTGGAGAAAAGGAAGCTTTTCTGACCTGCGCGGAAGCCGACATGGCAACGGGTGACCCGGTAGCGACGGGAGCAGTGCCGCAAGTCTTCGCTCGACTGTCCTTCGTTGATCTTTTCGACGTATTGACCAGCGACTGGCCGTCGTATGAAGAACGATTGGCATCGTTTCGTTTTGTGAACAGAATTGCCGAGGGCGACAAGGTATACGCATTTCTGTGTCTTATAGGCTCGAAAACGTAGTCTGCTTAAGTGGTTGACCATGCCGAAATTGCCACAAATACGTTCGACCAGCTTAAAAAGCTTTTTGGGGACCACCTGGCACCGAAACCATCGGTTATCAGCGAGCGTGCGAAACTTCACAGAAGAATGCAGCTCGAGAACGAATCTGTAGCAACGTTCGTTACGGAATTACGTAAGCTGGCACAAACGCGCGACTTACGCACGTTTGTGCAAGCCTCTTTGGAGCAGTCCTTTGAGGGATCGCTTTGTGTGCGGTCTACGAAGAGAGGACACTCAGCGTGTGTTGTTCACAGAAGACAACAAGTTAACCTTCCAGAAAGCCGTCGAGAGAGCACTGGCAATGAAAGCAGCGAAAAAGAATGCAGCAGAAACACATACGTCGGAATCTTGCGTGTCGGAAGTACACAAGATAAAGGCGGCCCCGGATGCAGACGCGACACAGCGAGACTGTTATCGTTGTGGCTCAGCGAAACATGCCAGCCGGATACGCCCACATATTGCGTATATCTGTCTCAAATGTAGCAAGAAGGGTCACATTCAACGTGTGTAGCAGGCTAACAAACAAAAGAAACTGAAGTCGATGCCGCTTAAAACGATGAAAACATTGATTCCTGTTCAAGCACCAGTTAGCATCAAAGAAATGGCTACGTCTGGCCTGGAACCAATTACAATAGCATGACGTTGCCTTGGAAATGTAATTAGACACAGGGCAACTGTTTCTGTAATGTCATTGCAGCAGTTTCGTCAGCTTTATTTTTCAACCAAGATGATGGCAACGACACTTAAGGTACGCACGTTCGAAGGAGACATCGTCCAGCCTGTCAGCGTGGCTCACGTCAAAGTGTAGTATGCACTGCAGGGGCCGAGCTTCCCATCTACATCACGAGAGAAAAAGGACCTCCCCTGCTAGGCCGACAGTGGCTGCAAGCCATCCGATTGGACTGGCATCGGATTTTTGAGCTCAACAGAGTGACCACGTCAGAAGTTTCAGCGTTTTGCCAGCGAGACACTAAGCTTCGTGCACTTCTTGACAAGTACCAGGATCTGTTCAAGAACGAACTGGAACTACTACCAACGAAAGGGTGGAGCTATCGTTTAAACAAGATAGCGTAGTGAAATTCCTTAAGGCAAGGAATGTGGCGTTTACCTTACAACCTGCTGTCGAAACTGAACTAAAGACAGAGAAAAAAAATTTATTTTCCCTCCAAATCCGGAGCTTCTGAACTAAAGAAAATGCAGGACATGGGCATCATATTGCCGCGCGCCAAATAGGCAGCGCGGCCGTAGCCTAACGGTTATCGCGCTTGCCTCCCACGCGAAGGGCCAGGGTTCGATTCCTGGCCGCGGCTATGCATTTTTGTTAACACCGTAATGTGATGTTCTGGTGAAATCGAGAACCGTCTAGCTGATTCGAGGTCAGAATTTTCTACGCGCTCGAAGGAACGGCCAGGCACTGGTTCGAGAATCGGGAGACATCATTGATCTCGTGGAGCGCCTGCAAGAATGAGTTGAGGCGAACTTTCACAAACCAGTATCGACGGGAGAGGGCCGAGGACCTTCTTCGAATGAGAACCCAGGGCGCAAACGAGACCATCACCAGTTTCGTCGAGGATGTCCTGCGCCTGGTCACTCGCGCCGACCCTCAAGCCACCGACGAAAAGAAGTTGCGGATCCTGATGCGAGGCGTACGAGATGACATTTTCGGAGGCCTCGTCCGCAACCCGCCGACCACCGTCGAAACGTTTGTAACAGAGGCGACCAACATTGAACGGGCCCTGCAAGCACGAGCCGCTCACTTCCACCGAGCTCCTGCCGTCGCTGCACCCTTGCCGTCAAGCTGCGCCCTCAGCACCAATATTCTGGGGATCCGAGAAATAGTCCGGGACATCGTCCGTGAAGAACTGAAGAAGCTGATACCTGCCGCCGAACACCCCGCTTCACTCTCGATCGCCGAGATTGTTCGAGAAGAGGTCCAGCAAGCGCTCCAGCCAGACGTTCTCGCCGACGCCGCACCGAAACCACCAGCTGTGACCTATGCCGCCGTTGTTCGTCGTCCGCAGCCTCCTATTGCTCGGCAGTACCCAGCTGCACCCCAACGAGAAGTCTCTTCGCCGCAGTACGCGCCGCGCCAAGAGCAGCGTGGACTTCGAAAAACCGACGTGTGGCGCACGGATGACGGACGCCCGGTGTGCTTCCACTGCGGGGAGGCTGACCACGTTTACCGGAGGTGCCCCTACCGCCAGCTCGGCCTGCGAGGATTCGCTCCAAACGACCGTCGACCTCGTTTTGGAGAACGACCAAGGGACATCGAAGAATACCTCCGTCGCTCTCCGTCACCAGCGCCCACCGCACCACGAGGTTCCCGTTCTCCATCCCCCCGACGTTCCGCGTCGCCTTTCCGTCTGTCGCGCCGTGACAGCCTGTCCCCCCTATCCCGTCGGGAAAACTAAGTGCGGCAACGCCTGGAGGTGCCGTTGCCGAAGACGACCCGAGTAAAGAGCCTCCACCAAAATGTCACGGGTGGTGACCAAAATAAAAGGAAATAAACGGGAAGAAATAAACGTTTAATGTGGCGAACTTGTGCCAAAAAAATAAAGGGAGAACAAAGATAATAACAGAGCGTCGCGGGCGTCGAAGTCGGCGTAGCAGCACAGTCGAACGCTGGAGAGAAACTGACTCCGGCTTGCCTGCGGAGCCGCTTTTGTACACACGTTGGCTTCTGGAGCATTCGACGTAGAAGGTTCGACGCGTAGAAAATTCTGACCTCGAATCAGCTAGACGGTTCTCGATTTCACCAGAACATCACATTACGGTGTTAACAAAAATGCATAGCCGCGGCCAGGAATCGAACCCTTGCCCTTCGCGTGGGAGGCAAGCGCGATAACCGTTAGGCTACGGCCGCGCTGCCTACTTGGCGCGCGGCAATATCATCAGTTACAACGAGTGATTATGCGACGCCAATTGTTCCAGTAGTGAAGAAGGACGGTGGAATAGGGCTGTGCGGCGACTACAAAACCACCGTGAACCCTTGCCTTGACACTGACCAGTGTCCGCCCTCGAGAATTGACGACCTGTTCGCAGCACCCACGGGAGGCCAGGAGTTCTCGAAGATTGATCTAAACCGTGCCTACCACCAAGTCGCGTTGGCTAAGAAGTCGAGGAGGTACCTAACTCTGAATAGATACAAAGGGTTGTTTGCCGTAAACAGGTTACCGTTCAGAATCTGCTCAGCTCCAGCCATAATTCAGAGGATTATGGACACAATGCTCAAAGATCTGAAAGGCGTCAGTTGATTAAAAATTAAAACAGCTCAAAGACACGGACAAGAACAAAAGGGTCTTATTTCTTCTTTTTGTCCTTGAGTTGTTTTAATTTTTAATCATGAACTACCAACTAGCCCAAACTACTACGTTCGTCAGTCGATACTTGGATGGCGTCCTTATCACCGGTAGAACGCCGGAAGAGCGTTATATGATTCTGGAAGCCGTTTAACCGCTCAATCACACTGGGAGCTGGCCCGCGTTTTTTAACTGCACTGGATCTTTATACAACCGCGATCGCAACTGCAATTGTACTGGATCTTTATACAACCGCGTTCGCAACTGCAATTTTACTGGATCGTTATACAACCGCTTTCGCAACTGCAATTGTACTGGATCCTTATACAACCGCGCTCGCAACCGCTTTGCGAACGCGGACCCGCTCCCAGTGTGAATGAGCGGTTAAAGCGGTTGTCAGAGCGCGGAGTTCACGTGAAGAAAGATAACTGTTAACTTTTTTAGAAATACCTGCATTACTTGGGTCGCGTCATAAGTGCAGCAGGTGTCAGTACGACGCCGAAGAAGATCGAGGCTCTGCTAAAGGTTCATGCACCCACAGGCAAAAAGCAGTTGCAGTCACTCTTGCGCATGATAAATTACTACGGGAAGTTTGTTCCTCGACTGTCTACCCTGGCGAGTCAGCTTTACAAACTGCTGCGTGAGGAGCACCCTGGTGTTGGGACAAAGCATGTCAGGCAGTGTTCGACGAAATCAAGACAGCGTTGGAGAAACCCTCGATTTTGGCCCATTACGACACAAGTAAGCCATTACAAGTTGCGTGCGACGCATTCCGGTATGGCGTAGGTGTTGCTCTTTCACTAATAAGCGAAGATGGGAGCACTCGTCCCGTGGCATATGCACCGCGAACAATGACTGAAGCTGAGAAGTACAGTGAATCAAAACAAAATCATTAGCTATCATATTCGGCATTAAAAGTTTCACTTTTCCATCTGCGGACAATGTTTCACGCTTGTCACGGATCATGAGCCGCTGCAAACTATTTTGGAACCAAAGACGCATTCCGCCTATTGCCGGAGAACGTTTGCAGCGCTGGGCTGTGACATTGTCAGCGTACAAGTACTCATTGGTGTACAAGAGATCCAGTGAGAATTAAGAAGCCGATGTTTTCTCAAAATTCCCTTTCGAGATTGAGAAGGACGATCGTTCTGAAGGAGGAGCCTTTCTATGCATTGCGCCTAGGGTCAATGCCGGTATCCTCTAAGGATATTGCACATGCTACGTCACGCGACCCGTGCTTTGTCAAGTACTGGAACTCACGAGCATGGGTTGGCCAATGCGCCTGCTAGAACATCTGAGGCAGTTTTTTGATAGACGCATGCAGATGAGTGTGTATCAAGGGTGCCTAATGTACGGCATGAGGGCTGTCGTTCCGACCCAGCTGCAAGAGTTCGTGCTCGACGAACTGCACCAGAGTCATCCCGGCATCGTTCGAAGTAATAAGCTGGCTCGCAGTTATGTTTGGTGGCCATCAATTCACACAGACCTCGAAAAAAAGGTACGAAGCTGCCAAGCAAGCCAGGAACAACGTACCGATCCTTGCAAGGCACCTCTTCACCCCTGAGCATGGCCAGCACCACCGTGGAGACGACTACACCTAGACTTTGAGGTGCCGTTTCGCGGAAGCAGGTTCCTACTACACTCCTAGAAAAAGGGTCAGTGTAGTCCTCCCTAAAGGAAGGAACGCTCTTGACACATATGTTCCTTCAGAAAGGGAGAAACCTTCGTCCCTTAAGCAGGGGAGCAAAAGTTCCTCCGTCGACTGCATCTCATTATGGCGGCCACGAATCGAGCAAATCGAGCTCGATAAGGCTTAACGAGAACACTCAGTCTATTGTACGAAGCGAGAGGAGCAGCAAATAAGAACGTAACACGAGCTTTCTGCGAACTGTATTTATTTCCGAAGTTTCTTTACCCCTGCAGGTAAAGAAACTTACGTTTCGAAAGCATGCAGTCCCTCAGTCTTCTCATCGTCAGCACTGCGATGTTCAACGGAGACAACCGGCACCCAGTTCGCGCACTTTATGTCTTACCTTTGCTATTCCTCGAGCCACAATTCCTTCGTCAACCGTTGCGTCAACCGCACATCACGGAGGAGTGAAAATCATTCGCCCGCAAAACCAAAAGCCGCTTTAAAAAAAAAAAAAAAAGCAAACCCGAAGCAACCTCTTGGCTTATCTCAGCACGGTAACACGAAATTATGGCGTAGCCGCGTAGCGTAAAAAGGATGTTAAATCGCTTGCCACCAGATGGCAGGGTCAAGCAGAGTAATCCCAAGTAGCTAGACTAGGTGGCGCTAGGTACCGCCCAATCCTTGGTTTCCAAAAAAATTATTTTTATTTTCTTACGCCACAATTCCGTTTCCTTTCCTTCGGGAATATCTAACACATGCAGACACGTTACGCACACTACAAGCATCAGGTGAACATATATTGAGCGCATACACAGGCATGGCACATACAAACATCAATACAACAGCACACTACTCCCGAGCCCTGCGTTTCCGTCTTTTATACTGGTCGTTTTGAACGTACGGAATTTTTCGGTGACTCCCTAAGCAACAAAAAATATTCCGAACGTGTTCATTTTTTCGCAGCAATGCCAAACATCTGAGAATATTTTTAATAGCTCAGGGGATGAATCTCTTATTAAAAAGAAAACTCTCGATCATGCCGTAATAATTTGAAAGCCAATAAATCGAGCCGCTTAAATGCGGTTCCAAGCCGTGAGTTTGTTTTCCCGCACGACCCTTCGTAGCCAGTATTTATATTGAAGTGTTTGTTTTTCTATTTGTGCTGCTCGCGCACGGCTGCAATTGCCGTCTTGAATTAATCTTTGTAAAGCGGATATTCACTCAGCTGGAAGTGATGCTTCACGGGCAGAGAAATCGCTTTTCGATCAACTTGAATTAGGGATGCCGCGAACTTTTTTCGAATCGAAGTTTCGATGATCGAATCAAGCGGTTCGAAAGGTTCGAAAGATTTCGATTTTTCGAATTGTCTGTATCGTGAAATTCGACGGAGGTCGAATTTTCGAACTTGTTAAGCTAAGAAGTTCGACGCTTTTCGAACCGTCGAACTTATCACGCTAAAAAATTCGATCTTTTTCGAACTTTCGAACTTATTGCGCTGCAAGGTTCGATGCTTGTCGAACTTTCGAACTTGACTGACCAAAAAATTCGATAAATTTCGAACTTTCGAACTTATTTATCAAGAGAATTCGAAAAGTTTCGAACTTTCGAATTCTGAAAAGTAAGCAGTTCGACGAACTTCGAACTTTTAGGGTAAAAGTTCGACGTTCGTCGAACTTCGAAAGACCGGCGGACGGTTTCATTTGATTTCAAGTAGTGGGGTACATTCGTAATTTTTTTTCTCGAACTTTTACACGCGGTGTTGCGTTCTTTAAGAAAGACAATGTCGTTTATTTAAATTTTCTGGCATGCTTAGGTTTAAAGAAATGAATCCCCGAAGGGGCGAGGAAGGACGACGGGTTTTTGACGATTATCGTTTGTGCCAGATTTGAAGCACGCTGCAGCCGGAGCTATTTATGGTAGACATGTTATACTTTTTTAAGAATGATCTATGTATAGCTTAGGTAAGTGCCGTCTTAAGATGTGATTATTGTTATTCAACGTGCGTTTCGAAGAAATGTCCAAACATGTATCTGCATGCAATTTTGACCTAAACTTGATATTTATTTTCGTCTAAGTTGTTTGAGGTATCGCATTTAAATTAACACCACAGACAGTACATATCATTGCCATCTGCGGAATACAAAATAATATATTTATTGCTTTTTCACGTTAAGGAATAAATTAACTCATGGGAGAAGATTTCTAATAGTGTTCAACTTCAGCACGTCATTAAAAGAAAACTTTTTTTTTTTCGCTTCACGTGTTTGGGACGTGTTTCTTTTAGCCTGTACACATTTTGGTAAAAGAAACTTGTTTTGAAGTTCTGAACCTCTTAATATGCAAGAATAGAACACTTCCGACGAATTCCTGATAGTTTTTTTTTTCTCCTGCTTTTTATTCTCGCATTTATTCTTTCTTTTTTTTTTTTTATTGCTATCGGCACAGGTATTTAAGTCGAAAAGACAGCTTTGAACTTCCGAACCACTAAGCATGTGACGAGTAGTGCCTTCTGACAACCAGTTTCTAACAATGACCATCTACGCAACCTTTTATGCAGTGAAGAGCGACAGTAGCTATACATATGCATAAATAATTTCAGATTAAATTAAGGCCGACCACGCCTTCTTTCCCCGTATTGCTTTCTTTAACAGTCCGAAATACCTGCAAGGTGGAGAAAAAGGCTGAAGCCCCCCGCTACCCTCTTCCCCCCGTTTTTCCTCTTCCGACGCCACTTGTATGGCAGAACGCTTCTCGACCTCGAATTGTGTCGGCTTTCGTGCTTTTTGCGAGGCGATTCCTCCGTCCCAGAAAATAAACCTTTAGGACAATTACAAACTTCACCGGATCGGATTACTACCAGCGTGCAAGGGGTGGCGAGCTAGTTGGCCAGGTCGCTTCAAGGTTTTTCTGAGCCTCAACCTCCTGCTCGCTCCTGGCCGTTTCGAACTGGATGAGTCTCGTAAAACAGTGTGTTCGTGCAATCACTACTGCGTAATGCAGGTTAAAGACCCCCCCCCCCCTCCCCTCCCCCCCCCCCCCCCCCCGGGGGGGCTGGCGGTCACAATTCTGCACTGGCAAATATTCTAGCACGTCCGGGACACTCGTCGTCTCAATTAATTGCCTGACCAACTTCGCAGAATCTAGATATCACACCCTAACTTTTCTAAACTTGATTTTGTGAAAACCAGTGAGTCGTGAAAACGTTATTTGAAACTGAAACTGTGGAAAAACTTGAAAATCGGACTTCGAACTTCGAAAACTTGGATTAGAAAGAAATTCAAAATCTTCAAAGTTTTTTTTTTTTCTTTTTTTTAATTTAGCGTTAAAAGAGAATCGAAACTTTCGAACTTTTCGAACTTTTCGAACTTTATGCAGAAAGAAATTCGAAATCTTCGAATTGTTCGAACTTCATGTCTATAAAAATTCGAAGCGTTCGAAGTTTTCGAATTTTGTTTCCAAAGAATTTCGAAATCTTCGAATTTATCGAACCTGAAGGAAAACAATATTCGAAATATTCGAATTCGAAATTTTAGAAACCGTGAAAGCTTCGAAATATTCGAATTCGAAACTCCGCTGTGGTCAAAAGTTGCGAATTGTTCGAATTCGAACCTCGGTCGGTACGAAAATATCGAAAATTTTCGAAATCGAACCTCAGTTCGCTTCGCAAATATCGAAACCTTTCGAAATCGAACCTAGGGTGGTTCGCGACATCCCTAACTTGAATGCAGTCAAAGCCGCGACTTGCGGCAACTGTTAAGTGTACGGAGCTACACCGTTGCGAGCTCGAAAACTTCTAGCGCTCATCCCAGCGCGCCACTTGGAGGGCAGTTTTCTACAGGAACCGTAATATATTTAAACAGTAAAATAAAGGATAGCGTTTTTTTTTCGATTTTACCGTTTTTTTTTTATGCTAAACTTCCATTGTAACTATACGTACTTTCCGTCATACTTTCGTACTGTTCAGTCTTTTCCCCAGAGCGCAATCGCTCTCGGGGACCGACAGTCACATTGGCCACTGTACGATAGGAGCTTACCGTTCAGACCAGCGTTCCAACATGACTATCCACACGTCGACCGACTGCACCTAATCCCTCAAGTGGTTTCAAACTCTTTAATGTAAAGCGGAATGGTCATCCTGTGACACCCCGCCACCTCCGATCACGGCCCGACCAGCGGCATCAACGCCCGACCAGTTTGCGTCATCTCATCTTGTTGTTAAACACCTGATACGAGAACACAAGGTCACATCGGCGATAATTACAGTCTTCTGTTCACAACCCACAACACTGCCATCACGATGTCGCTGACACGCAGAAATACAGAACCACGTTGACGATGTTGCTGACACGCAGAAATGCAGAATCACGTTGAACGCCGGTTGGCACTCGGCACGGAAGGCACCCAGACAGCCGGCAGGAAAATCTGCCTGCCTTGGACGCAGTTGTCGCGATTTTCATAACGTCGAAAACGTCGACACAGTTCCTTGTGGTTTCGCTGCTGTAGTTCCGCGTGTGTCCCGCAAATCGGAGACGGCCGTCCGGCCGTCTTACCCAGTATATGTAGCGCTGCTGGCACTGCTCCGGAACTTCGCTGTTTCTAGCGGCTTCGTTAGCTCCTTTGATAAAATTAGTGATAAAAACGTCAATGCAACCGAAATGTTCTGCACGTTTGGACTAGAAGATGGAATTATAGGCGGCCTTCACTGCCGCTGAAGCTCAATCAACTCAACATTAATTTATTAAACAACGTGCGCGATGTGCTCGAAAAACGAAACCGAAAGAAGATGAATCGGGAGGGCGAAAGCTTTCTCCGGTCTGCCTGGAGTAGGATGAAAACGTCTCAGTGAATTATAAGGACTTTAATTTTCCTTTCATCGGTCTGGGTTTGTTTATGTTTGTTTTGGTAAATAAAAAAAAAAAAAAAACTTTACGAAAAAAAAAAAAAACCCAGTCCTCTGGGGATCGAACCTTTGACCACTCGGCCAGTAGCGCGATGTTCTACCCCTGCGTCAACTGAACAAGGAGAAACTCGCCCTCCTCCTTTGACCTGAACTGCCGTTCCTCCCTTCTGTGGGCAACTTGTCCGCATCAAGGAGGAACAGTCGCTGTTGCTACCTTTCTCCTCCTTTTTTTCTTAGAGTGTAGTGGTGGATGCTCACTCGAAGTGGCCAGAGGTGTTCATCATACAGAACACGACAACCGAGCGCACAGTAAATTGCCTGCGTTAACTTTTTAGCAGATTCGGAATTCCGGAAACAGTCGTCTCAGACAGTGGGCCGCAGCTGGTGTCAGAGGAATTCAAGGCGTTCATGAGGAACGACGGAATTCGACATGTCGTGAGCGCCCCGTATCACCCGAGCACAAATGGCCTATACTCCGTTTCACCTTATATTGTACCGCAGCGAAGGCTAGAAGCGCGAGCTCATAGCGTTGGCAGCTGCCCTTGGTGCACGAGAGTTTGTGCCGCCGAGATGTGCCATAGAGCAAGGAGCTCGCGCTTGTAGCCTTTCCTGCGGTAGAACACATGGTGAAACAGAGTATAGGAGAACGGTTTCGTGGAAACACTAAAATCTGCACTACGCAAGTCGACCGCTGGTGAGTCTCTCGGAGAAGCTCTGCAACACTTATTGTTGGCATGTCGGAATACTCCACGTTCCACAACAGAAGAGACTGCAGCAAACTTATTCTTGAGTAGAAGATTGCGTACCAGGCTGCA
This sequence comes from Ixodes scapularis, assembly GCF_016920785.2. Lineage (NCBI taxonomy): Eukaryota > Metazoa > Arthropoda > Arachnida > Ixodida > Ixodidae > Ixodes > Ixodes scapularis. The sequence continues at coordinate 87,213 of NW_024610079.1, read as the reverse complement.
TGTGATCAAAGCTATGGTAGAGGGGAGAGTGATCCACAGGCAATTTACGTAAAGTAAACAGAGGAGGTAAAGCAGAGAAGAATTCCGCCCTAATGATCACGTCCTAGGGCGAAACTATAGCGGTTTGCCGAAGTGGCTACGTGGCACCGTCCTGAAGATGACAGGTCCGGCATCTTACCAAGTCCAAGTTACTACACCTCTAGGCAAGTTCATCTGGTGTCGGCGCGTGGACCAGCCTCTGAGCCAAGAACGGCCGACGGCAAGACCAGTAACGTCGGACAGGGACGATACTGAGGGGTTCCTGGTCTACCCGCCGAGCGAACCAAGCGTTCAGGCCACAGAACAAGAACATGAGTCACAGCAGCTTCCCGCCATTCGGCAAGGGCCGTCCGTGCCTCCTACAGACCCATCGGTTTTAAAAGGACGTTAGCCGTTGAGAGAACGACGTCCACCTAATAGATATTAAGTACGCTCCTAACTTTTGTGTAAGACTATCGTTGGAGCTACTACGTACTTAAATGGGAAGGAGTGTTGTACAGTTACCGCCAGGCGCGCGCTACTGAACTTAAGTGGCGGCGCGCGTGTTTATCTTCTTTGTCGCTTTTTATTACGTGTGCCCCTTTGGAATGGCACGAGAGCTTCTGTTACTGAATGCTCGGTCCTTGAAGTAAAGATAGTCTTCATGGTCCTTTTGTCTTTTATGTCTGCTGCCCCGTCAAAACACGACACAGGCTGCATAAATATAATAAGCATGACGTTTTGTTTCACCTGCTCAATCTCAAAAAGAACACTTTTTAGTTCCAAAACTTAAAAACAAATATAGCCTTTCTACTTTGGTGAAGAAGGAAGACCAGCGGAGCTGTACACTGGAAAGTAATAACCGGCCACAAGTCGGCAAGCCAGAGTGTAAAAGCTGCCGCCATCTATGAGCGACCGCGGCCACCAGATACCTGGCTTGCCGCCGTCGCTCGTAGATGGCGGTGGGTATCCAGAGTTCGGTGTCCTCATTTCTTTGCGGGGGACACGATCCTGGTGAAACTAGCCCTTGACAGCTACGCTGTAAAAATGAGGTGTGTGTTTATACAGCTTAGAACTTAGTTTGCCTCAACAGGTGACTTATATGTCAGCTGTAGATGATACATTTAGCCAGTGCAGTACAAACCGCTAGCTTGGAGTCTTTAACGTGTATCATAGTGATACACGACCAAAGGACGGTACGATGCTCATCCAGAACGAAACGTGCAGGGGTGGGGATTCAACCCAGGACCGCTGGGTTCTGCAACGCGAGCTTTCACTCCACGTGCTACGAGCAGCTGTGCGCCAGCCAACGCGGCCAACGATGCAGCATTGAAATCTTTATAGACGCTTTACACACGCGCCAAATTACAGCCGCCATTGCTGACCTTCTCTTGTCTTACCGAGATGCCGAGCAACTGAAACGGTAGTTGACGATCCTCTACAAAGGCTGATGCTTTAGGAAAGGACACAGTTGAATCTAATATGGCAATAACCTGGCCTGCTATGGTAATGATGAAGTGAAATAAGCGGATTAAGAGTAAACAAAAACTGAAGGTCAGTTATGGCGGCGTTCATGCACAGCTGCTGCAAAGCGTCTATAGAGGCTCGTATCTGTTTCGCCTCCATTTTTTTAGAGCGCAGCTCTTAGGCGCCCATTTTCTGGTTGAGCGGTGTCGGCGTCGGCGTAACCGCGCGCGTTGCATTATGGGGCGTTCCTCACTAAAGTTAGCGTGAAAAGGTTCGCGCTAAATTTAGCGGGGAAATGTTCCACTAAATTTAGCGAGAAACTTTCCGCTAAATATAAAACGGAAATTTTTCCGCTACACTTAGCAGGGCAATTTTCCCGCTAAATTAGGCGAGAAACCTTTCCCGGCAGATTTAGCGGAAAAGTTTCCCCGTTAAATTTAGCGGGAAATATTTTCCCATTAAAGTTAATGGCTACTTTTCTAGTATCCAGTTGCATTACATTAATGTAAAGCCGTTGAATTACACACTGATCAGGTCAAACTGACAAAAATTGTTTATATAGAATCAATATGCTAGTACAACGCATGTCTTTGTAGTCGCGGTAATGTGTGCGCATTGCTCGATTTCCTAAGTGGAAAGGATGCCCGTGGGCTGTTGAAATTATACGATTGGATTATGAACTATGAAAAGTAGTATGGTGCATATGTAACTCTACTCCTTACCTCAAAGCGACATATCTATATAGGGCATGATTGCAAAGTCACATCAAGACTAGTTTAATCAACTAGGCAACGAAGAATTAGAAACCCTATACTAGTATAAAAATCAAGGTCACGATGACGCGCATAAAATGCTTGTTTGGAAGATGGAATGGTCTTTCTGTTTCGTAAATTTGCAAGAATGACGACTTTTATAGTTTTATAACGAAAGCAAAATCTTTGAGCTTGATGTGTTCGCAATATTTTCTTGCGATATTTATTATATTGTTTTTATTCTTAAAAGTTGATAAGCATAAATTAATGAGAAACAACATGCAGCTTACAGTCCGCGCGATATCACTGTGCAGGGACTGCACGTGCACTCAATGTTCACACCCTCGAAGCAGGGGCATGAATCCCTATGGCATCGCACTCGTGATCTTTGTTTCTAGTGGAATATTTTAATTCAATATATATTTATTTTATTCTAGATAGTCAGTAGGATAACCAGAAGTGATGTAGAAGGGCTTCTTGCTGTTAACTTTGTTTCCCTACTCCTTTGCCTCACTTCCCACTAACCCACTGAACAGATGTCGGTGCAAAACAGGAACTTACGTTAATATTGATTAAAACAAATTACCCCTGCTCCGAGTTGCACTTTTAAGAGGTCACCTTTCATTCACTATCACTGATATGCTAATCTCAGAAGTACTTTGCAATTCGATCGCGGGAATTAGTTGCGGGCAGACTCAGTAGCCGTCGTCCGCAATGTAAGGCTGCTGTTGGCTGAACTCGTTGTTCATAAACTTCTTGTAGTTGTCCTCGCCGCCAACGTCGGCGTTATGCATCCAGTCCAGTTCCTGCGGAAGCCGGTAGCGCTTGTCGGCGATGACGATCAGCACAGGAGACACCCGGTGGTGGAAGATGCCCTGGGAAGATGATGTCCCAAAGCAGTGCGTTCAACGCTATCTATGAGGCAATTGAAGAAACACAAAAAACAGGAAACCTTTCTTGATCGAGCAGTTTTTTAGCCGAAAGTGTTTCTCCAACTACTGTATACTTTCCGACCTATTTTGGAAATTATGCTTTTCAGCTCCGCGAGCCGCCAATTCAATTTATTTGTTATATTTCGGTGGAGCACGAACGGAGTAAAAAAAAAGGACTTGACCATATTTTTTTTTAATTATGACGCGCGTGCAACTTGTGTACACGTGTGCACATTTTTGCAAGCGTATCTGTGTGTGTGTGTGTGTATGTGTGTGTGTGTATGCCGGTCTGCATGTGAGAGATAAAATTTTCTGTCGGGGGTCTGAATATCGGTTAGTAGCGTATTTCGACATATTTCTCATGTTTTCTTGCTTGCTCATTTCTTGAATATTATCAAACTTCTTTCATATAATTTTACTCGCGACGAAATGGAAGACGCGCGTTTCCATAACTAGTTGTGCTCGAAAAATGCGAAGAATTATAAGTGCGACCGAACTGACCTGCTAATCACTTCACAGACGGTGAAAGAGTAGTAATACAGTAGAAGCACCGCCTACAGCACGCTCTTATTGTCTGGCTTCGTGTTTCGGCTGCGTGTGCGTGGAAGTATTATTAATGGCAAAAGAACTTGCGTAAAGGTGCATTCTTAACGTGTAAAAGATTATAGTATGAAAATGATTTTTAATAAATCCTAAACATTTCCTGCACCTGTTTTGTAGAGTGGCATAAGATCATTTTGCATAACTATTCACAAACCTCTTCTTCGTATGCAGGGAAAGGGTGCTTAGAGTATTTTGAAAGTCGACCAACGCTGCCATGAATTTAGTGTCCAAACGCTGCTTACAAACAGATGTTGCCATGCAATCCCCTTGTGAGGCATATAGTTCAACTGCCTATTGATAACAGGGTGGAACTCAATATCAAGCAAATATTTTGACCGCTTTAAACTTCTAAGAACGGGACGACGGGCGGGTCGGTAGGGCTAATTAAACTTGTGGATGGAAACAAGAACGTTGGTTGCTAGTTCGAAGCTTGTGGTTGTCCGTCCTTCTCGTTTTCTTCCTCAAGTTAAACTTATGTTTATTCATTATTCGGTCGTCAATCCTCGCAAAGCTTTATATATCACCTACAGTTTTATGATTAATAATAAAAATGATTTATTATTGCGAATATTTAAGCCCTCCAATATTCAAAATGCTATGAACTTCTATAAATACTTTTTGGTAACTGAAACAATTTTTCATTGTTGTAATGTCATCTTGAATGTATACAAGGAAAGCGCCACGCTACAGCCCTAGCAAAGGGGTTTTAAAGAACTAAATCATATCTGGATTGACAGAGCTCTCGCGCCACAAACTATGACATGCATTTATATATCGTTTCTGGCGAAAGATATTGGTCACACCGCGTGCAATTTCTATTTTTCCTCGCAGAGCCAGCTGTGATAGCGGTCACCTAGTAACGCAAGTGAATTACACGTCTTGTCTGATATGTACCGTCATTTGCAGACATGATAACACTGTCGGCTGATAACCCCCATAAAAAAAAAAGAAAGTGGATCTTTTCTTAACATGCGAGTGCCCAGGCGAAGTGAGATCGGACGCAGGCAGAAAATGTGGTCGTCTGCTGTTTCACGGTAGAAGTTATTTACAACCCGTGTTTCTGTTCTGAAGCCTTATGTGTCGCCATACAGAAGCTGACATCGACCGGCAGATGAAGTACTACGTAGAAGCACATCAGGTGCCGCCTGGCCTTTTCCACTGTTTGTGTGCTGGTGTGCTATTCTCACCAAAGCATTGCGTCATCGTGAACTCGCTAAAGGGCAAACATTATATTATTGGGTGATTACAAACAATCGGTCACGCCACGTTCAATCAGCAGTCAAGAGTGCTATCGCTCTCCTTGACCGAAATCAAACCACTTTGTACCCACCTCCCACATGCGGTGAGGCTTGAATTAACGCATGCAACCTCTCATATGGTATAACCATTTGTGGTCGTTGGAGCAGTTAAAAAGAAACAAAAGGCTGCGCAATTGAGGAAATAGACGGCTGACCTACTTTGCTCTAATTCCCCAATTTAATCCTTGTGATTTTTCGGGTGTTTACTTTCCTGCGTTAGATATTCGTCTCAGGCGAGCAAGAGCACCGATGGCCTTACGGGAAAGCTGAGCCTCCGCACGGACTGCGGTATGTAAATGGGAGCGATGAGGGACTCCTGGGACTCGGGGTCCACGGCGACTCCCTGCACCAGGATGGCGTCGTGTACGTCCGGCGGCAGGATAAAGCGTGACGCGCTCTCCAGGTTGGGCATCAGGAACGTGTCCAGTCGCCTCGTGATCTTGTCCACGGGCCAGGTCTGCGAGAACATTGACAAAGCGTTTCGGGACTGTCTTTGCATCAAGATTACGCTGTTCAGAATTAGGGGCCCGTGCGTTCGGAAAATACCGGTAAACGTTTAAAACGAACCGCCAAGTTGCTTTTATGAACGTAAAAAAAGAAACGAATTTTAGTTGCGCTTAAAAATGAAACACCCAAGTTTCATGAAAAGAAAATATATATCTGCAATGTGCAGGTCCACTTCTCTGTCCGCAAGTTTGACTCTTTATTCATAGAACACCCTTAATCGCGCTCTCTTCGATTATCGGCACCGGGTTCACCTTTGCAAGTATTTGTTGTTACGCGCAAATTACCAGGGAATGGGGAATGCCATGTTCTTATCATATTTTCAATATATGTCCGGGTGAACGCCGAAGATTATTGACACTGATAATTGACGCAAGACTCAAAATTTTTTTTAAAACAAATAGACTCTTAAAAACTTTCCCAAATTGGAAAAAATATGAGCACCGAAAAAATTCACGCAGTTTTAAGAACAATTTACCCCTAAATCACAAAACCCTAGAAATAATGGGGGAGTGATAACCTTTGACAACAAAGTACAGTATATTACGCTTTATTTCAGGTCAAAGACCAAGGTGCAAACGCTAGCATGTGGCCCCGAGAAATAAGTTCAATTCGGGAGCGTCTGTGCATGGCAGGGACGCTAGTCCGGAGTTTGCCCCCGTAGCCTCTTCTGCTCGGACTTCAACGGGCCCTGCAATGATATTGTGTACGAATGTTTTCTACGAATGTTTCTCCCTTTACACAGGCTTACTATCACTAATGAAACCCAAGTTTATTCGCGCGCAGATCATGAAGCTTCTTTGTTACCATATAATTCGAAGGACAAAAGTGGACGTTTCTTTCCGTGTCTCAGTCGCAAAGCTCGATGACGAACTTGTGGGGATCGCTCAGTTGGCGTTGACAACAACGCGATCCCGGGATTTCGTCATCGAGCTTTGCTATCCCCGCTGTGACAATATTTAAGTGCGGGTTCTACCGTGGACACGAGCAGCGATTTAGCATTCGTTTTCGGCTCGTAACAATCAATGCCTCAACATACGTTTGGGTAAGGGCTCGCGCCCAATCGCTGTGATGACGGAAATAGCCGAGCCTTAACGATGTATGAAACTTATCGCGTGCACTGTTTTTCGCCAACCCTAGCGCCTGGCTACCGTAAACACGGGCGACATATAATCGGCTCCCTATCCAGTAGCCGCTTGCTCTGATTTCAATTTGGAGCTGAACGCTGTTCGTTTTTCTCAAATATTTTTCTGCGGCTTTCATTACGTAAATAAAACATTGATACGTGTTTAATAGGTTGTCAATATTGAGGAATAATTCTAAACGCTATTTAACGAATATACAAAATGGTTGAATTGCCCCTTTTGAAGTGATACACAATGTAGAGGATTGGCTTTCGGGAATAATTGATTAAGGGAATTCACCCGCTCGTCACTCAATCAGCTAATTTCGATACACAACCTGAGTTTCAAGATTGCATATCAATATTGATTGCTTTGGAGGTTCATTGTAAAGGCTTACTGAAGGTCGTACAGCCCTTGACCCTTGCTCAAACAGTGGCGTTGCTTGCGCTAGCGACCGAAAAGACAGCAACAACAGTCACCGGGAGAAATGTTCGCCGTATAAAACGCAGCAAACAATGCAAAATGTAGCTCAATGAAGCAGTCGTGAGCCGCGGTTGTCCTGGTGTTCTGGTCGTTGCTATCGTTTTGGTTGCTTCAGGTGGAGCCGACAGAAATGTGCAAACCAGCCTTTCGATTTTATCTTGAGAGTGCTAGAGAGTTCTTTTAGAATCCAGAACCCTAACGGTCTCCACAAATTCAAGCTCATTTTGAGGCAATTTAAATATAAAAATGACTTAGAAAATAAAAGTTAAAAAGAACACATGGTATACTCTTTTTTGACATAATTTGGCAAGCCGTAAACGTAAGTCTACAGTCCAATCGAGCCAATCAGCACGTCGGAGAGTGACACGTCACTCACTAGGTGCGCGCAGTGCGTCGAAAACTTGGCGGGAGAGAGAAGAATGTCGTATTTGTAAAAATTATGAATGAGAGGCTCTGGGAGAAACAAAACGACGTCTGGGGCATACAATAGTGGGTCTGGATGTGAGTTGCTGCTTCCACTCTTCTGTGACTGCTTGGGTTACGCGAAATTCATCTACTGTCTCACCCCCGGCTGTCACGTCCTTCGCCTTCGCCACTCTTATTGGATCGAGGGTGCTATAGCGTTCGCTCTTTGCCGAGTCAAGGTGAAAAGGAATACGGTTCGCACTAGAGGAGTTTCGTATCTTAATTTTAACACCATGACGAGAAGTATAAATAATGTTGTATTTGCGTGTTTTTTTTTGTTTTTTTTTTGTGAATAAATTTGTCAGGACAGTTTACGCTCGATTTATCTAGAATGCGACAAAAAAGTGGGCACCACCAGCTAATGCACTAAGCCAGATCATTTGTTGTTGTTGTTGTTGTTCTCTCCAGCTGGGAAGAATAGCGGCTCGTGGCAAGCGTCATTTGCCTGACACTGCCAAGATCAGTTTTGCCATCAGAATGGTGTGAGTGCAAATTCTGTCAGCTGCACCAGGACGTGTACGTAATATACTCTTTTCCGTTTTCGTTCTGAACTATTTTTCTAAGTAATTTAGTAACTTTTATTTTAGTAATTATTGTTTACTCTTAATAAAGTCAGTTAAGTAAATTTACCTAGTAAATTATACGGAAATGATAAATGATTTTGAAATATTGTGATAGGTATTTTTCATGAGCAAACAATCGGGTAGGAAAAGAGATAAAATGTCAGAAAGGCCTCTGATATTCGCATAAAGGGGGAAGAACTCAAGTGAAGACAATCCAGAGGAGAAGCTATCCTTGCAGGGCACTGAAACTTTGCCGTCTGCCTCAACGACATTTCGAAGTGGAGGCGAAACACGGACCTGTGTTTGAAGTATATTTTTAAATGAGGCTTAGTATCCGCGTGATTATCGCCGGTGAATTGAATGACTCTCGGTGCGCCAAACCTCGCGGAGAGAAATACGTTCCACAATTAAAGAAAAAAAAATCCGAGTTAATTTACGTTACTGCTTGAAAGCTATCACATGCCCTTTCGTTTGAACTTGGAGTGTTGAGTAACGAACTTGCTGCCAGGTGCGGTTGCCTTAGATACAACGCGTGCCATTGCGCAGCCCGCCATATAGCAGAGGATACGTGAGCGACGAAAACGGGCGCCGCGCGGCAGTTTCCATAGCAAGTTGCACGGACGCTGTGTCGTGGGCCTATGCCACACCGGCCGTCACAGCGTCCGTGCAATTTGTTAGGGAAACTGCCGCGCATTGCCCGTTTTCGTCGCTCTTCTGTCTCCTGCTTAAAGGACGGTAAAAGCCAGACCGCAAAATGTCTCCCGCATTAATGTGGAAGGCGGAAGCAACGTCGCCTCTGATGTCAGCGGTGACGTACTTCCTGCAGCCGGGCCGGGACTGAAAGTTCAATATACTGAACTCAGCCGCACAAAGACGAGGCCGGAGAACGCCGAATTTTCGCAGTAGCCAATCAGGGAAAGGCGGTTCACCCTCCTCACCTTTCGCCAACCTTGCGCTGGAGCGGGGTCGGGTAGGGGGGGGGGGGGGGGGGGGGCTAAGAACTTTTTGGGAGTCCTACAAAAGCGCAAAGGGAGGCTTAAGTTGCTTATGCTCCATTCTCCTCCTCGAAGCTGCTAAAAAAACAAAACGCACCCAAGGGGAACCTTTCCGCCCTCTCCCGGCGTGCAGACTGATGCGTTTTCCCTTTCACGCTACATCGCCCCCTCTGCCCGTGGCCGGTGCGCTGGCTGTCTTTTTGCTGCTCCAGACGATTCCGTTGAAGTTGTCCGGTTTCGGCCTCCGGCAGTTATAAAAAAGCAGGTTCCGCTTTCCGAATTATGAGAGAGTTTTAGCAAGTCATATTTGCAGCACAGTTCCGAAATTATGAATGGAGCAGGTGGTTCGTTCCGTGAAAACGTGCGTGAAATTTCATGTATTTCGGAACCTGTCGTAAACCTGGCACAACCGTGTAAACGCTGATGATGATTGTCTTTGACCGAAAGCTCCACCTTCTAGTAAACATGTGAATCATTCTGCTGCGTTCAAATCTGTGGCTCGTGCTTCCGGCGTACGACTGTTTTAAACGGGGCTGTCTACGTAACATCTACAAAGCAGAATTTCAAGACATGCGAAGCTAGAAAGACTAAGAAGTGTCTGAACAAGGGCAGAGGTAGATAGCGTGTCTCCATCATCTTGATCTTGGACGGTCGTTGGCGCTGTGCCGTCGAACCAAAATATTTCGCCTTCTCGCGGTCGCCGCGGCAACTATACAGCCCGGAGATCGCAAAAATTTATTAACATGCGTAGTTTACAGCTTTCACGATCCCTTGCCATCCTGAGCAGTCCTCGAAATCATTTGGTTCAATCTCACAAAAAAAGCAGAGTGACATGTTGGCATCATGGGGATTTTCAAGTGAATGCCAATCTTTGTACATTTTGCTACCATAAAAATTAATTAAAAATAGCCTTATCAATAATTGGATATGTTTAGGTAGTTAGAACTCCACTCAGTTACTTTACTATAAACAATTTTAATTGGCTAAAAAAAACTCTTAAGGTTTCTACTCAGTTATTTAATTGTTTTTGTAGCTCGTATATGTCTGGCTGTACCACATAAAATATAGGACCACTAAACGGCGACGTATAATTGACGTAGTGTATGGAAGCGTGCAATATCTCCCCGCTGCGCGATGCAATTTTACTTTCAAAAGTAGATCGACCGCGGTCGATTCCAGTAGCTACATAACCTAGGTGACACATGCTCTAGGTAAGGCTATTTGTTCTCTATTTGTTGGTCTTGAAAGCAGCATTGAATTATCGCAAGGCACATGCCTTGTCCGGCCCTTTGAAACAAGTAGCTGCCCTGCACTGAAATGAGCGGTAATGGAGAGGCTCCTGAAAACAAATTGCAATGTATTACTCGTTCGTGGTCTCGTGGTACGTGTCTAGCGCGTTGCCAACAGCGGTTGGCGGTGCTTGTAAAAAACGTCATGCGTAGATTTCATCCAGTGACTTTGGCTCACTGTACTGGACTGGCTTTGCTATTGCTTATATCGTCCAGTTGACATCTCGGTCATTGTGTTTGTTAAGCACATGCGCTCTGGCATATCTTGGCGTGAGTGCTCAGGCCATTCTTTATTTCATCATAAACTTGTGTCTGAGCGAGATAGATAATGTAACGACGCCATCTTATCCTATCCAGTGTTCCATGTTCGCCGCGTGACTTCACGCTTTGCGCGTCGCTTCGCCCAAGGACTTATGACATGTTCGGAGGAAAAAATATCCCCCGGCGGCTCCTAGCCTCCCTTGTGCTACATTGTATGGTAAAACGGAATATAGTCGCCAGGTATGATTGAATATTCTACTCGGTCAAGTTGTACCTCCACCTTATGACAAATGGAAATGGTATGCGAGAAAATAAAAGTGCGTATACATAAATACTTAATTAAGCAACTACATAGCCAGGTTTCATACGCTTCTAGCATGGCTATCATTTTATTTTCTGCAAGCAATAATATAACTCTCTCAAGATTATAATGCAACTAAGTGGAAAGGTGCAAGCGAGCTGGACAAAAATGACGATAATAGACCCCGGAGAAGGCGAACAAGGTGGACAAAAAGCAAACACAAATCTCCAAACACAGCTACGTGACTGGTGAGCAACCGAAAAAATCCGCCTGGTCCGGGTATCAAACCCGGGACCTCTTCATTTCAAGTGGAGCGCTCTACCAACAGAGCTAAGCAGGGGTTAGACGTCAGTAGAACAGACAGGTTTTATCAGCCGCCACCAGTCTAACACCAACAACGCTGAAAGGCTTGCATTTTAAGGTTATAATTATAATGCAATTAAATGCAAAGGTGCGTTTAATTTCATTTAATTGCGGTCCCGCACCAGTCACCAAGCTGTGTTTGGAGATTTGTGTTTGTCCTTGGTCCCCCTTGTTCCCCCTCTCCTGGGATTATTATCGTCACTCTCTTAATTTTTTTTTATCTAGAACATTCTTTCGATGTAAATAAAATTAAAAAAAACTCGGATATACACATATTGAGTGTGACTACTAGGCACTGTCATAGCTTTATATCAGAGAATCCTTAGGCAGCAATGGTTATCTAAGTTGTTCAGAACTAACCCAACACCAAACTTCAGTCTTAAGAACTATCCAAACTTCAGACTTCCCAACTAGCTGACACGCCAAAAATATGCAAAGTGCCCGCCAGTGCCCCGTGACGTAAGGTGTCTGGGCGGTCAGAAGGGAGGCATCAACCTACGTCACTAAAAGTGGGTTCGCCGGAAGTCGCGTGAGTTTCACTTTTCGTGCTCTCCACGAACGTGTCTAAGACTTTTTTTTTATTATTGCCGTTTTTTTACGAGCGATCGTAGAAAATGAAGTTTCAGTTCCAATAGCTTTTTATCGCTGCACCGTTGGTTAGTTTGCGTGCTGTAAAACTTGATAACGAATAATCAGTGGATCGACGTGATGGAGGTCAATAATGAAAGCGTTGCGTGTACAAGCCAGTATACGAGTGCATGCCATCAGTCCGATGATACACAGCCATATTGGGCACAAAACAAGCTATCGAGTTTTGAAAAATAAATTTTAGAACGCTAGCAGATATTAGGTTTGCTAGCGTACGACACGCCCGATCGCATTGCTAAAGGTTCATACATCGAGGTCGCCGAATCATTGGATACTCTCCAGGCTGAAGATGGCTGCCGTCTAGGGAATACAAACTGTTGAGTGTACCAAGTACAAGTAAACATCGAGCATAAAGTACGTGTTTTGTCTAGAAGACGAGTAGAACTTGTTAACTAAGTTCCCTGACTCCTCTTTTTCTACCTTTGCAGCAACATGAGGCGATAAAAAGCAAATAAATGAAACCTTGTCTGCTTAGATTGCCTGCAGAAATGCGGAGAAATAACAAAAAACGAGAAAAAATATTACACGTGTTCGCGGTAAGCACGAGGAGTGATACAAATCACGTGACTTCCGGCTATGCCTTCCTTCTGACTGCCATGACACGTCGCGGTACGTTATTACGTCGCAGGGCACTGGTGGGGATTTTGAATTGGGCTTTGCATTTCTATTTTTTAGAGCGCAGCTCTTAGGGGCCCGTTCCCGGCTTGAGCGGCGTCGGCGTCGGCGTAACCAAGGTCATCCCAAGGTCACGTGGCCCCCAAGGTCATCCCAAGGTCACGTGACCCCCAAGGTCACGTGACACCCCAAGTCACGTGACCCCCCTGAAGTCACGTGACCCCCCCCCCGAGGTCACGTGACCCCCCCCCCCCCCCCCCCCCGAAGTCACGTGACACCCCCAGGTCACGTGACCAGCCCCAGGGTCACGTGACCCCCGCCGAGGTCACGTGACCTCCCCGATGACGTCATCGATGACGTCACCGGCATCCGCATCGTCATCGTCATCATCACTGATGACGTCATCAGTGACGTCATCAGTGATGATGACGGTGACGATGCGGATGCCGGTGACGTCACTGATGACGTCATCAGTGATGATGACGATGACGATGCGGATGCCGGTGACGTCATCAGTGACGTCACTGATGACGTCATCAGTGATGATGACGATGCGGATGCCGGTGAGGTCATCCGCATCGTCATCATTTTTCCGCTAGATTTAGCGGAAAAATTTCCCCGCTAAATCTAGCGGAAAACTTTTCCCCGCTAGATTTAGCGGAAAAAATTCCCCGCTTAATCTATCGGAAAAATTTCCCATCTAGCGGAAAATATTTCCCCGCTAGCTTTAGCGGAAAAAATTCCCCGCTAAGTCTAGCGGAAAAATTTTCCCGTTAAACCTAGCGGAAAAATTTCTCCGCTAAATCTAGCGTAAAAAATTCCCCATTAATCTAGCGGAAACTTTTTCTGGGGTCACGTGACCCCCTAAGGTCACATGACCCCCCCCCCCCCCCGCCCCGAGAACAGGTAACCCTCAGTACCCTTCCCTCCCCCTCCTCAAGAGCTGCGCTCCAATTCGGTGTTACAGGGAGTTGTGAACGGCTTTCATTTTTTTTATTTAAAAAAAAGTGAAAGCCGTTTACAACTCCCTGTAACGCCGAATTGGAGCGCAGCTCTTGAGGAGGAGGAGGGAAGGGTACTGGGGGGGTCAAGTGACCTTGGGGGGGGGTCACGTGACCTAGGGGGGTCACGTGACGATGACGATGCCGATGACGTCATCAGTAACGATGACGATGCGGATACCGATGACGTCATCAGTGATGATGACAATGACGATGCGGATGCCGGTGACGTTATCAGTGATGATGACGATGACGATGCGGATGCCATTGACATCAGTGACGTCACTGATGACGTCATCAGCGATGATGACGATGACGATGTGGATGCCGGTGACGTCATCAGCGATGATGACGATGACGATGCGGATGCCGGTGACGTCATCAGTGATGATGACGATGACGATGCGGATGCCAGTGACGTTATCAGTGACGTCACTGATGACGTCATCAGCGATGATGACGATGACGATGTGGATGCCGGTGACGTCATCAGCGATGATGACGATGACGATGCGGATGCCGGTGACGTCATCAGCGATGATGACGATGACGATGCGGATGCCGGTGGCGTCATCAGTGATGATGACGATGACGATGCGGATGCCGGTGACGTCATCGGTGACGTCACTGATGACGTCATCAGTGATGATGACAATGACGATGTGGATGCCGGTGACGTCATCAGTGATGATGACGATGACGATGCGGATGCCGGTGACGTTATCAGTTACGTCACTGATGACGTCATCGGGGGTCACGTGACCCCGGGGGTCACGTGACTTGGGGAGCCACGTGACTTTGGGTGTCACGTGACCCTGGGAAAGGGGTCACGTGACCTTGGGGTGACCTTGGGGTCCCGTGACCTTGGGATGACCTTGGTTACGCCGACGGCGACGGCGACGGCGACGGCGACGGCGACGCCGCTCAAGCCGGGAACGGGCCCCTAAGAGCTGCGCTCTAAAAGACTACGCAACTCTAAAGTGAAAAAAGAAAATTCGGTGATGTCCTGATACACTATATTAACGACTAGCATGAAAAAAAAAACTTTTTTTTTCCTGGCGTGTGAGAGACTCTTTAAGACAAAAGCCTTCAGGACTAGGCCAACACTTTTCTTAATGTAGTAATTGCGTAGTTGTGTTAAAGAACACTAAGGTCCTCAACAACAACAAAAAAATATTGTTACAAACGTCTAGTGTTCTAAGCATTGATGATAGATAAGCATAAAGATTGCTTTCGCAATATATCCGCTTAACTGGGGAACCAGAGTATAACGTTCCTATACCAGTCATTATTCTTAAGTGTTGTGGTTTTTGTAGCGTGAGCTACACTGGCCAAGGTTGAGCAGTTTCGCGTGGCTCGCATAATGAGCCGTGCTCCGTGCTGCGCAAGCGCGAGGAGCAGTGACGTCACTAGGCGCACAGCTGGCGGGGCGGAGCCGCCGTCGTCACGGGCTTCGCCGCCACCGCGCGCGCCTCGCCGGCCTTCGCATTCCAGAGGAGTAACGTCATAGCCGCTGCAGACGCACTGGCGCCGCTGCGTGCTCAGCTGTGTGCCTCCGTTGCGCAGTAGCCAACTCTGGCGCTGCACCGGAGCTACTTGATAGTGCCTCTCATTTTGTGCGCATAAGCTCACGCTACGTATATCCTGGCATAGCCGAGCTAAGCCACCGCAATTTTTTTTAGGTCATCTATGAAGTGCTCAAGAAAATATTATTTTCTTTGTATTTTGCGTCCATTCCCCTTAGAAGTTTCTACTCTCTGTTGTGAGATTTATCCCCTGCCCGGGTTTCGAGGTATGAATTTGTTTCACTTTTTTCGAGCGTCGCACCCACGTCCAAGTTCGCAGGTTGTTTCGCTATCTTCAAGCGCCTCCGGGTAGTCGTGTTTCTTTTTGGTCTTTCGGATTTCCTTCTTTCCGGATCATCGTGAAGCGTAGAATAAACGCCAGCTGTGTGTAGGGATTTCTGTTTGTGCTTTTCTTCTTGTCCCTACAGTCCAGGGTGAAAGTAATTTATGTGTGGATATACTCATTTTTGTTTCTAAAGCGCAGCTCTTAGGCGCCCGTTTCCGGCTTGGGCGGCGTTGGCGTTGCCGTCGGCGTAAAGGCGAGGTGACGTGACCCCTCCAAGGTCACGTGACCCACCAAGGCCACCCCAAGGTCATGTGACACCCAAGGTCACGTGACTCCGCAAGTCACGTGACTCCCCTCCCCGAGGTCACGTGACCCCCCTCCCCGAGGTCAGGTGACCCCCCGGAGCATATTGAAGAATGAGGGGAGGAGGAGGAGAAGGAGGAGGAGGAGGGGGGTCTACCCTCCCCTCGGTACCCTTCCCTCCTGATCCTCAAGAGCTGCGCTCCAATTCGGCGTTACAGGGAGTTGTAAACGGCTTTCACTTTTTTTACTCACCCACTACTGTAAATCTCCATTAAAAGCTGACCATATCAGTAAAAAATAAAGAAATAATCGTCTATAAAGTGGAAAATATATCAAGGCTGGTAAATAAATCTACCATTAGATCTGACAAAACTATTAGGCTCTTTCAAACAATTTGTGTTAAAATTCGGAAAAGAGAAGAGATGAGCTGCCTCTCATATGAACAGGATTACCTGGTACTTCGGGTGTGTTTGCAGAACTAGGAGCCCAATGGTCCTGGCAATGTAGGATAACACATCGTAGTAAAAGCTTGGTGGCTGCGTGAACTCTTCCATGGCTTCTATCACGCGATCTCTCGGAATTATATAAGCCTGTAATGAGAGCAATCACTATAAGTGAACAACCTGAAAACCGAACCTACATTCCAGAACTGGGTCCGGAAATTTCATCGAACGTCGTTTCATCGAACACCGTTTCATCGAACACCGTTTCATCGAACACCGTTTCATCGAACACCGTTTCATCGAAGCCGTTTCATCGAACGCAGTTTTATCTAGCGTCGTTTCATGGAACGCCAATCTATCGAAGCCGTTTCTTCAAACGCCGCCTACTTGAGCAGTAGGACTATTTTTTTAGCGCGGAACGGATAGCAGTGTTTGAATATGTGTTATAACTTACAAACTTACACATATATAAAAGAAAGAAACCTTTTTTGTCAATTTCTGTTTTTTTTTTTTAGTAAATGATGACTTTTGGTAATGGGGCCAATAAGAAACGGGAACACTGACGAAACTTTTTAACGCTCTGATCAGCAGGTGCAGTGATCAACGCAGGTCCGACAGAACCATGGAACTGCCTGCCAGATATTCGACATACAGTATATATACTGCATGTCGAAGATCCGACATGTCCATGGTTCTGTCGGTTACAATAAAGTGACAAAGAGGGGAGACGCGACGTTTTTTAAGAACATATGATATATGTTCTTAAAAAGAAAACTATTCTTCTTGGAAAAAAAAAAGTTGTATCGACAAATACAAACAAACAGGCGCTGCGGAAAATAGCTGTTTCCCTCTTGAGAAAGTGCCTTTCACGCGTGAATAAACAGAGGGTTCAAGTGGGAAAGAAGTGTGTGACTGAGAACAGCCGCCTACCACGCCAGAGAAAAATAAGTCGCGTACCCACTCAAGTTTTGATTTGATAGCTACCTTCTATGATCCAGTAGCCAACATTTAGGTGGGCAAAAAATTGACAGGGTAGCAATTCTACCCGGTCAATTCTACCGCGTCAAGACTATTTCAAAAGCGATAGTAAATTATGGAAAAAGTATTGTATTACTCCAAACTTCAGTAAAAAGAAATTCCATAAAACGGTGTCGAATGATTCGATAAAACGGCGTTCGAAGAATCGGCGTTCGACGAATCGGCGTTCAATGAAATGTCCGTGACTATTCCAGAGCCATTACTGATAAAACATGATACAGTATGAACCACGTCTGAAATCGCTTTGGATATAATTTTAGTACACGCACAAAAAAAAAAAAAAAGACTTATGATCCTTCATTCAAAAGGGAATGCGCCACTCCAAAACAGTGGAGCGGGAAACGTAATCGCTGTTTTCGCCCTCAGCTAAAATAAGCAATAGCACTTCATCAGAGTGAGAATAAATATTTATTGTAAATGAAACATTTCTTCCGGCGCTCGAGGAGTAAATCTACCACTTCCCCAAAAACGTCGTAACCTGCCGTATGAGGAGTGGCAGTTGGTCGGTTAGTTGTCCTTTGGTGACAAGGCGTTCGCGAGCTCGGCAGTTTCGCGACGTTCGCGAGATGTCACCACTTGAGAGCGGATACCTCTCACGCTCTCATTACTTGACTTAACTTGACCAAAGTTTCGGCTCAACGCTCCCCCGAGAATCGTTGTCAAACACGTAGCTATGTCTTTTATTCTACTATGTTTCATTTGTAAATTACAACTATGGCCAAAGAATAAAATAAATCTTAGACGGAAAGGATGACGCGGTCGAGTAGCGCTTTTAAGTTGAAGCAACTGAAGAAGTTGAAGTAGTTGAAGTTTGAAACGTGGCAATATTTGACAGAAGTTACGTTCGAAGTAGGTGCACTGGTTGCGGTTCGAGCGCTGAAATCTTTTGAGCTTGATCGCTTGATACTCGAAGCGTGTCGGATTAGCTGACAAGTGACAATTTCGCAGTCTTTTCGCAGAGATACGAAGCCTGCATGTAAGAAAAATATCTCTCCGATTGCTCTTCTGGTTTTGGTTGTGTCAGTTTGGTTTTAGAGGCCAGGGGTAGCGCACGTAACGGCGGTTCTGCGTATCGGTGGCTTCGGCTGCCCTCGGTGCAAAGCGGCAAGCACACCTGCTTTAATTTGTATGCAATGGTGCTATTCACACTCTCTGTGGAAGCGAATTTTTGACACAATTTTTTCGTGCAATGCGGAAATTTTTACGTGTTTTTTGTTGCGGGGGGAGGCATTTAAGTTGAATTGCCACCGCCATGTCTGATCCGAGCATGAGCGAACGCAAGTACAGTGTTTCCGTGGTATTCTCAAAAAAACACGTGAAGACAGCTCGCAGCGACAGGGACTTTATTAAGGCTTGAGAATAAGTCTGGTAATGTTACAACTCTGTGCTTCAGTAGCAAGAAAACATCTGCTCAGCTTTTGGCAAAAAGCTTAAATATGTATTTTATATTTTAGAATAAGAAATAATTTAATTTTCATGGTTCTATAATAAGTGTAGCATTTTTCAATGTAAAAAGCGCAGTTTTCTCCCCCAAAAGTTTTGTCAATGCTTTTTACACAACGATGTTTGGTCGTTCATTTTTGGCCAAGCTCTGGTCGAGTCGCACAAATGCGGTGACGTCACATCGAAGTAGCCGGAATCGCATTGAATATTGTCCGCTCTTACTATTCAATTCTATTCCTTTGATGGCGCCGGAACCGATAAAATGGAAGGGGTTACAGGGCGGCCACGCCCCGTCTCCCAAGCGGAAGCGCCGCGTTTGATCCCCGAAGTTAGGACGCACCCAGGTCGGCACGCGCCACTTGAAGTCACCGGTGACACATGGTTATATAAAAATATTAGTTGTGCCGCAGAACCATGTACATCAAAATTGTATTCAAACGTCACCCTCCTGTTATTTTGTACTAATCTCAAACAATGTTCACCATCCCGTCAGTCTAAAAGGTGAACAGAATGTAGAAGGCGTCGGCACAGCGGGCAAAAAAGAGGCGGACGTACATTGACCTGCGTCTCGGCGATGACTCTGGTGATGGAGGGCTCGTCGGTGATGAGGCCGAGGTACCCCACGCAGGCCGGAGACGCTATGTAGTCCACGAAGTATCCCTCGTTGAAGAAGAACAGCGGCGACGTGGAGTTGGGCAGCGCCCCGTCGCCAAGGTCCTCGTAATCGCCCTCAATCTGAAGAAGAAAGAATTCAACTTAGAAGAACATTCAACTCCCCCATAAATGGTGTTTTAAGTGCTTGTGTATGAGATTTCTCAGAAAACAAACATGGCGCGATATTTAAATCGTGAACCTCATTTTGACTTCGGGCCAATTATGAAGCATGCTTATATGTAGGATCTACGTCACGATATTTAAGTATTGTTGGGAATATCTTCTTTCTCGGAAAGTTTTTTGAGAAAGAAATACAATAGGCGCACCTTATTCAGAAAGACTAGGGTCACAAGAACAAAGCGCAGATGATCAAGCATTGATATTTTGTCATTTTCACACACAATGACCCACTCGTACAGACTCTTCTCTCTGATGCAGTCATCTCCAAGCTGCTTTAGCATTACTTTATGCTTTTCCGGAGACGTAAGACTAACGACCCCAAAAAGTCAATTACTGCTGGGAGCTTCTCTATAGTGCCGACATATTGCCGCCCGCTCGGCCGAGAAAGCAACGCTCGGTCCCGGACTTGTAGAAGATTGGCGTTTATTATGGTTCCGGTTGTAACTTTAGTCCTACTTTCTTGTTCTCAAAAGTGCCAGTTCATCCTCGCCCCTCACCCCGAGCGCGCGACGCTCGAACCTTCTTTGCCGAACTTTCGAGATAGTGACGCACCATAGATAAGCAGTTGCCCGCGACCTTGTCAAGTCAGTCTCGTTCCCACTCTCTGTAACGCCGCCGAATCGTCGCCTGCTTTTCTGCTGCCTTGACGTTTTCCTTACTTATTTTGTTTGGCACATGTTCGCCCATTAAACCTTTGTTTTCAGTTCACTGTTCGTCTTCTCGACACCTTCATTGTTAACATTTCTGGTGGAGGTGCGGGATACCGCAGCCCATGAAGCAAACCACTCCGGTGACAACCAAAGTTTCGCAGCACAAGCCGAGTCCCCGGGTCCAGAAAACCTTCCGTGGAATCGACTGAGGCCCGAGAAAGCCGCTGTGTCCAAGGTTTGCCCTCGGAATTCGGTTCACTGCCGAAGAAGACCCACCAGTCACCCAAGCCATCAATCAGCAGCCAATCATCGCAGACCCCTGCCACCGCCCCCGTCGTCTACCTGCCCATTGCCCCTCGATCGTTGATGCCCTTCTATGGCGAACTCTATGAAGACGACGAGGACTGGATTCTACACTACGAGCGCGTGGCACGCCACAACGGATGGAACGCTGAGCAACTCCTCCATAACCTCTACTTCTCGCTGGAAGGTACCGCTAGGCACTGGTTCGAGAACCACAAGGCTTCGCTCACTTCGTGGGACATCTGCGCCACCGAGATGAAGCGAACCCTCTCGAGCCAACACCGGCGAAGTAAGGTGGAGGACCTGGTCCAGACGCGGACTCAAGCACCCAACGAAAGCGTGAACAGCTTCGTTGAAGATGTGCTTCGACTGTGTACACGCGCCAACCCGCCAGCCACCGAGAAGAAGCGTCAAGAGCGAAATCTTCGGAGGTCTTGTCCGCAGCCCCCCTTCCCCCCCCGACAAATGAAGGCTTCGTTGCCAGGTGACCAACATTAAAAGAGCACTGGAGCCTTAGGGCGCCACTACCACCGAATCGACGACGCCTCAATCCTCACACTGCCGCCGCACGCCGAGCTGAGGGTACGTTATACGCAAAGAGCTCTGAAAGCTGCTCCCCACCGCCGAGCGCGCGGCCTCGCTGTCAGTCGCTGAGATTGCAAGCAAACGAGGTACAGCTGGGTGATTTCAGATAAGATCGACCAAAGGGTGGCTGGTCGACATTTTTAAATCAACTGATGTTTTTATATGACATTCTCTAGTGTCTGGTATAAACGAATCCACACTTAGTTTTGACCAGAAAACAAATTTGGAGACGAGAAAAATCGTAAGGCAGGGAGAGGTGGACAGTTGCAATAACGCGCAGTGATGGAGGGGGCAAGTTTGAAAGTGAATAATTAAAACAATAAAACTAGGAGAATTTTAAAACTTTTTACAAACAAACTATGGGTACAACTTGCTTGTAATATCAAGTAATAATATTTATTAAAAATTTATTTAGTTTTCTAAAAATTGCCAAACATGCCTGCTCGAACGACAAATGGCAAATTTTGGAAATCTGTATCTCATGAAATAATTTAATCATTATTACATAACTTGCAGAAATTATTTTACTAATATATGGCTATTATTGAAAAAATAAATAAGGTATCTGAGTGACGAAATAGTTACAATATATTTAGGCAAACATGGGAAAAAAATCAAACAAAGAAAAATTCCAATGCGAATAAAAAAAAAAACACCACCTTCGATTTTTTTTAAATTTGGGTACCCTGTTATACTCTATTTCCGCATTCATTTCTATTAAAAACATGTTGCATCATTGCACTGTGAAAGAAGAAACAACTCCCCAAAGTAGGGTCCTTTTTCAAAGCCTACACTTAGAAGTGTCCTATACAAGAAGTGACTCTGAGTTCCAGTTTCATGAAACTTGCACAAATCTTTTATATACATTTATTCAGATGAGGTCATTGATAAAAAGAGCGATCGGTCACACAGTAAAAGGGAGGAGAAACTATATACAGCATTTTACATAAGCGTACAAAGTGGTATCATATTAGAGACTAATGATTTGAGAAAAGATGATGCAGTGTGAAGTTGTACCTTCCGGTATATTTTACATCTAGAGTAAAATAAATAACTTTACTTCCACACACAAAAACAAAGATATAATAGTAAGATATTTAGGTTGGCTGTGTATTTACGATTACAAACAATTTCAGGTGACGGATGCCATAGTGCCTAACTGGAGCAGCTTCGATGCTCTCGGTGTATGAATGAATCGTGGCAAGCCGATATATTTTATTTTGCTCGAGGATAACATTTTGGGATTTTTTTTATAGTGGTCAGATAAAAATTATTAGTAACCGCCAACAAAAACAGTAGGTTAAATACCCCGTGAAGAAAAATGTGATAAATAAGATGTCCCTGCATTCAAAATGAGCAGTCTTTGGGAAATCAAATTCGGCACTTTACGCTAAGGTTTTCCTCGCTGTACCCATTTAATAAAGTTGCTTCCAAGCAGATCCGACTGTCCGTGCTACATATACGTCACAGGTCCCTTCTGTTGATGACTTGCTGAGCCGCCACGCGTGCCAAGACTGAATGCCAGGGAAGGCGCGCACCGTCAGCCACTCTCCTTTTTTTTGTTCACGATACCGAACAACCTCATTTTCGTCCAGATATACAAGATGCACGCCTTTCAGTTTCTTTGATAAAACGCTCACCATTGTCCTGGCCGTCTGAATTGCGCTTACTGAACGTTCTCTCAGGTTGTTCAGCGTGGCCTGGTGCTTCACGAGTCCGCCAACTCCGTCCCATGCATTTTTCCCATGTCCAGATGCGGAAAATAACCACTGGGCTTGTGGGCAATCGTCCTTTGCAAATTAATGAAGCTGGTAGCGATTCTTGAAATGACTGGCGGCGCCGTCACTTACGTACGTCACGTACGAGTATACCGCAACGTTGTCTTCAACCCACTCCTTCACTTTTTCTAGAGCCAAGCAAGCGTGAGCGGCGTCGTGACACAGGTCCTCACTGATGATGGCAAAGCTGTTTGTAGATTTTCTTGTCGTCACTACACATGTAAATATCGAAACTTGTTTTTTTTCCAGTGATATGCTTGCACTTCGTCAGGAAGCACGATGGTCCAGTTTTCAGCAAAGTCAAAAAGAAAGACAATGCTCCCGCGTTGCATGCACTGTTTTTCATCGTAGATCGCTTTACCTTGCGTTTGCCGGATATGGTTGTGAAGTACCCAACTTCCAACCGTCACTTGGATGACTTTTAGGAAAGTCTCAGGTTCCAAAGTTTTTTTCACAAGGTCGCCGGACTCCCATGTTGCAAGCACAATCTCTTCATCCTCCGGGATATCAAGTTCCTGGAGTGTAAGAAACTGGCCTTTTGGGCAGTGGTCACAGTCTCCTTGAAGGCACCGTCCTGTCGCTCGGTCGCACAGAAATGCCGAGTTAATTTCACCAGTGTTGAATGTTGAGCCTGTAACGTTTTCTAGAGCGGCAATACAAAGGTAATAATCGACTCAGCACACACAAACGGACACTTCCTGGCGTGGAATACAATGAACCCACCTAGGGCGCGATGAATAAAATTTCGTTAGCCCAACGCCGGAATCGGGATGCTTGTCTTTGTATATACGGAAGGCCTCTCGTATTGAGCGTGTCATGAAGCGCTTTGGCACGAACGTTTTCTCTCCGTTGAGCATGACAGAGATGACGTCCTTCTGGTTGGGACTTTGGCGCGAACATTGTAGCTCGTCTTTCGTGAAGTACTCTAGGGCAGCAAACAGGTTCTCAGGGCTCACCTTGCACCTCGTGTAAGGATCCGGCTCATACCACACGCCATGCTTTTCCTTGAGTTTTCGGGATTTACTGATGAGGTACATTGAGGCCTGTGGAATCATCTTTTGAACCTCATTCTTCGTCAGTGTTGACGGCAGGAGTGTAAGCAGTTGACAACGTTCCCGGAGAGAGGTGGCGGTTTTAAAGGCCTGCCGAAAGTTGTCCACCCACTCAGTGCATGTGGAGCATGTTGGTCCGGACGACCCCGATGGTGCGTCCCTGTCGTACGCAATACGTAGCCTTGAGCGCATATTCTTGACAGCAACCTGCTCCAGTTCTGTCTGCTTTCTCTTGACATAGGCAGGCCTGTCCCGACTTCTTACGACGCTAGGTTGTCTCAGCGGCGACACATCTGTAGGTAGTATGGTGCGATTTAGATCTTCAATTGCTTCTTCAGCTGGCACAAATATGTCAGGGCACTGCTCTGAGCTTCGCATCGAGATCTCCTTAGTGATGTGCATGAAGCAATGGTAGCACAGGTAGTCCGTCGCACTCACTTTGGTGGAACAGTCAGGCGGAAGAATTTGCTTCAACGAGTTTAGGTCCAATTCGCCAACACTTCGAAAATTCCGCTGCTTTGGTATAGTCTTTTTGTGTTTGCAAAAGTAATCTGCACAAAACACTCGTTCGGAGCTCCAGGACGTCTTCATAATGTATACATAAATAATAGAAATTAAACCCCAACTGATGGCATATAATTGCCAAGTGAAAGAACTACTGGGTGCACAAGTGACAAGTCCGAGGCTGAGGAGCTCACTCACTGCAAACGTACATTTGAAAAGAGAGGTCACAACTGAGGCTGTCGGCAAAGCTTGATCCACGTCAAAGGAAGAAAGAGGGAAAGTCTCCAGACAAAAAATTGTGGTCAGCGGCCTTCAAAAAAGACTTTCCGGAATCGCACTGTCGTCCCTCCACGCGCTGATATGAAAGCACCCGAGCTTCTACCACGTGGTTCATGACACAGCCTGAGCCATGTCGGCGACTGGTTCGCGAGGGGTTGGCGATAGGGTTACGTTGATGGTCACTCGGATTAGCCCTTGCTGTACTGAGCTACCGCCTGCAGTGCCTTATCGCCGGCTGGTGTCAACAACGAGAACACACACACCCTGTCTACACCAAAACTACAAGCGTTCACCGCACACGGGTCGCCGCCGCTTTTAAGCTTTTGTGAAATTGCTTTCTTTTGCCGCGGAGAACCGCCTTATCTTAACTACGCGCCTGAAATCCTTCCAGACGGGCGTACACAATATCAAGCGTTTCGAGAAATGCCCGTGGAGTAGAACTATGGGAAAATTCGGAGCCCGCGATGTCGATATCGTCGCCGTTGTGTTAGTACGCCGTCGTGTACTGCAGTCCCCCGTTGGGGGAGGGGGGGGGGGCGGTCTTACTACGATAACATGGCGACAGCGTTTACACTCTATGTATTTACGCGAGGCTCGAGTATTTGGAGATAATGCTGCCGGTTGTTGTGCCCCTTTGTGCCTGATATTATCGCCCGTGACGCCAGCGAGTGAGATGGCGACAGGCATGACTGCTCAGTAAACAGGCGTCGGCGGCCATGTTTTGCTAGTTGAAGCGAACCCCCTTGTCCTTGACAGCGAGCGGGGAAATGCGAAAAAAAGATTGTATCGGGCGTTTTGCCAGAACTAGCGACGAGTGTCGTCTGCGGTTTCCGGCAACTATTTTGCCATAATCGTGAGCTTAGCGAGGAAATGATTTTTGCTAGCCATAGAACACTACCACGCAGAAAGGGAATGCTTGAACATGTTTTTGTTCTGGATATATATCAGGGATATATATGAGAGAGAGAGAGAGAGAGAGATGAAGGTAGAGCGGAAGAGGGAATAGCGTATTGTGTCGCAGGAGAATACAGTAAACAAAGTTCCTAGTGGCCGATGGCTGCATGATCTTTTCTCGGATCACTAGTCCGTAATATGATACCTCTTTGTACACAGTAGTTCCTCCTTAATTTAAGTGTGTGAACGATTTCTTTAGTTATCATTGGCCTCATCTGAATAAAAATATATAAAAGATGTGTGTTGGTTTCATGAAACTGGAACTCAGAGTCAGTTCTTGTATAAAACACTGCTAAGTGTAGGCTTTGAAAAAGGACCCTACTTTGGGGAGTTGTATCTTCTTTCTCAATAAAATGATGCAACATGTTTTAATGGAAATGAATGCCGAAATAGAGTATAACAGGTTACCTAAATTTAAAAAAAATCGAGGGTGGTGTGTTTTTTTTATTCGCATCGGAATTTTTCTTTGTTTGATTTTTTTTCCATGTTTGACTAAATATATCCTAACTATTGTATCACACAGATACCTTAGTTATTTTTTTAAATATTAGCTATATATTAGTAGAATAATATCTGCAAATTATATCATAATGATTAAATTATTTCATGAGATACAGACCTCCAAATTTTGCCATTTGTCGTTCGAGCAGGCATGTTTGTCAATTTTTAGAAAAATAAATAAATTTTCAATAAATATGATTACTTTATATTACAAGCAAGCTATACCCATAGTTTGCGCCTAAAACGTATTAGAGTTCTCCTAATGTTATCGCTTTAGTTATTCACTCTCAAACGGGCCCCCTTCATCAGTGCGCGTTAATGCAACTGTCCACCACCTCGTGCCTTACGATTTTTCCTGTCCCCAAGTATTTTTTCTAGTCAAAACTAAGTTTGGATTCGTTCATACCAGACACTAGACAATAACATATAAAAACATCAGTTGATTTGAAAATGTCGACTAGCCATCCTTTGGTCGATCTTATCTGAAATCACCCATCTCGCCTTCCAGCCTGAAACTCCCGTCGACGTGCCAGCCCCCGAGGAATGGACGCTGTCCTACGCCGTAATGGCCTGATGACCGCCGCCAGCAACCCGCCAGTACCCGTTACCGGCGCCCCCACGGCGGGAAGCCCCTACGCCGCATTAGGCTCGGAGCACCGAAGAACAACATCCGTACATTCCAGCCGTATCCTTAGCGTCAAAAAGGACAGACGTGTGGCGCACGCTGACCGACGTCCGCTGTTTTACCACTGCGGGGACGCTGACCACGTGTACCGGCGATGCGCCTACCTGCAGCTTGTGCTTTGTGGTTTCGCACCGAACAACCCCTGCCCGAAAAGCGGAGAACGACCGGGGGACATCGATGAATACCTCCAAGGTCGCAATCCCCGGGACCGTCTCCCCGCCGCGGTTCCCGTTCATCGTCGCCACGATGTCCGCCATCTCCACTTCGTAGGTCCCGCAGAGAGAGCCTGTCTCCCTTACCGTGTCGGGGAAACTACGCACGTTAACCCCGGAGGTGGAGTTGCCTAAGACGACCGTCGGAAGCATCCTTGAAGAACGACGAAGGGCCCCCCTCTAGCGACGACAAGCATCAGAACGACAATTCTGGAACGGTACTTAACCACCTTAACGTTGTCATCGACGGCCACGACGCGACGGTGCTAGTGAACACCTGTGCAGATTACTCCGTTTTGAGTTGCAAGCTCTCACGCCGCCTTCAAAAAGTCACAATGACTTGGGACGGCCCTGAGATAGGCACCGCCGGAGGACACCTCATCACGCATGTTGGGACGGCACGGCTTGCGTGGAAATTCATGGGGAGACCTGTCCAGTCAAGTTCGTCGTCCTTCAGGACTGTGCGATAGACATCATTCGTGGCATGGGCTTTCTGTGTGAGTACGGCGCCATGATGGACATTAAAGCAAGGATCCAAAACGGCGCCTGTCGAGATCCGAATCATTTCGGACCACGTGAACCTGCCGCCGCTGTCGAGTGTTCTTCTGCCCGTCGTCACCGATGCAGTCGTCTGCGGGGAAATCCTTCTGGAAGGCAACGTCCGCCTGCTTCTCGGAGGAGGAATAGGCATCGCAAGGGGCGTAACGGACCTGTAGGATGAACGTAGTGGGGTCCTCGTGACGAAAGTTCGACCTGAGGCGCAGCACCTCACGAAAAGTGAAACTGTGGGACACGTCGAGGAACTCCGGGCCGACGCCAAAATGGCCGTGATCTCTGACGGGCCCTTGCCATGTCAGCCGTACAGTACACCAGCGCCGCAGCTGGACGTTAACCCCAAGCTCAGTGCCACAGAACGAAGACAGCTCGGAGACCTCGCCGAATTCAGCGACTGCTTTTGACGACGTCGAAATTGCGCCAGACAACAGTTACGAAGCATCGCATCGTTGCCAACAAGGATGCGCTCCCTGTGCATCAGCCGCCGTACCGGGTCTCCTCAAAGGAAAGAGAGGCGATTCATATATAAGTGCAAAAGATGCGCAACGACGACATCATTCAGCCTTCGAGCAGTCCGTGGGCCCCTCCAGTAGGACTGGGGGAGAAGGGCGGAACGCTTTGGTTCTGCGTTGACTACGGGCGACTCAACGCGGTCACGAAGAAAGAGTGTAACCGATACGCCGCATCCATGACACGCTGAAACGGCTGCGCAACTCCCGATACTTTTCGTTGATGGACCTTAAAGTGGCTACTGGCAGTTTGAAGTCGACAAACGGGATCAAGAAAACACTCCCTTCGTCCCGCCCGAAGAACTGTATGAGTTGAAGGTGAGGGGCTTTGGACTGTAGCCGGTGCCGGCAACGTTCCAACGCGTCATGGAAACCGTCCTGGCAGGTCTCAAATGGCAGAGCTATCTCATTCACCTCGATGAAGTTGTGGTATTCTCTGCCAACTTTGAAGAGCACTTGCGACGCCTTCAAGCCGCTCCTGAGACAATCAGGACCGCAGGAAGCTTACCCTCAAGCCGAAGAGGTCCGGTTCGCCTACGGCGAACTGAAGTTGCTAGGCCACGGTGTCAGCAACCAAGGTGTACGTCCTGACCCTGAGCGAACTGAAGTTGCTAGGCCACGGTGTCAGCAACCAAGGTGTACGTCCTGACCCTGAGCAGACTCACGCCGTTGCGGCATTTCCACCGCCCAACGACACAAAGGCTGTGCGAAGAGTCCTGGGACTTTGCGCGTACGACCGGCGATTCGTTCAGGACTTCGCCAAGCCTTGTGCGCCGCTCACGCACCCCACGAAAGACGCCGCGAAATTCGAATGGGGTGGAGAACCACAGGGCACTCGACGATCTCAAGTGACGACTCCAATCACCACCGCTTATCGGCCACTTCGTCCAATCAGCCGAAACGGCAGTTCCCACAAACGCCAGCGATAGAGGACTCGGTACGGTAGTGTTCCAACGACAAGAGGGTACACAGCGCGTGATCGCATATGCTAGTCAGACGCTGTTGAACACGGAACGCGATTACTCTAAGACCGAGAAGGACCGAGAAGGAATGCCTGACCGTCGTCTGGGCCATCACGAATTTCCACCCTTACTTGTACTGGAGTCTTTTTCCGGTGGTCACCGACCACCACGGGCTGTGTTGGTTGGTGAGCCTGAAGGACCTATCGAGATGCCTCGGTCGGTGGAGCCTAGGACTACAAGATCACGACGTTACCGGAGTAAAGATGTTCTTTCTTCGACATTTCGTCGGGACCCGACGACGGAGGCAGCTGATGGTCGCTGACGGAAGAATAAACTAGACAGGACTCCGCGGGTATGGGGAAGAAAAAAAAAAACACGTCTATTTACAAGTGAAGCTAATTTTCGAATGTCCTGCAAAAAGTTACAGCACGTGCTGTCCTTGTCTTCTTCTCTTCTCAAAGCGTCCCCTGCCCCAGCTCGCACGAGCGTCGCCAGTTCACCCACACACAGGGGCACACGTGCAAACGCCAACACGCAATGGAAAGAAAATGAAGCTCGGTCCTGTTCCCGCGTCCACTCACGGTGATGGCGGGGCCGATTCTCACACCTCCCGACTAAGTATATTTTTTAGACCCGAAATGTCAAAAATAATATATATAACATCTAAACTCAAACGCGAACGCATATCAGTCATACCTTGCACAGAGTTTGTGACTCGACCCACAAGAATTCAAACTATGAGAGAAATGTCCACCAATATGCAAATCACACGCTAGTAAAGTAATTCTTACTGTGTCCGCCAAGGCTTTAATGCTATCATGACCAGCCTTGTGTCCACACCCATAATATACTGATACTCAAAATAGGGACTTAAAAAAAAAAGGAAACGTTACGTGTGTAAGGTACCGATACAAGACTAATAAACAAAAATAGGAACAGAAGAAGTGTTTTCGTTATCCCTTCTCGCGATGAGCTGTAACATATCTAGATGAGTCAATAAAATCTTCTAAAAGATGCTCTTACGCTGTCCCACAACACGTTCTACCACGCCCTTGGATAAGCTCCTCGCCGTCGGCGTACAGCCAGGGGCGTCGTCGATTGCCCTCAGGGAGGCCTCCTTTTTGAAGGGCACCACGAACGGCTGGTAGCGGTCCGACAGGTGGTCCCGCTCCTCTTATACGTACTCTTCCACCGCGTTCTTGACGTCCACCCACTCCTTCTCTATGCGGTCCATGAGAACCATTTGGACCTCGCGCTCCACAAGCTGGTCCATCTCGAAGGCGCTCAGCTGCGGCACCCGGACTTTTACCGGAATCTCCGTGGCCTTGGCCTGCTTCTCTTTTGGGCTGGGCTGGTCCTCCTTCTTGACGGGCTCGCCCTCGGCCACTTTGTCGGGGTCTCCTCCCTCGGTCGGGGGTGCCTTTTCGCCACTCACCGCCCCCGCCACCGCTAGGTCGCCATCGTTTGCACGCCCAGCACTTGCCTGTCGACCGTCGGGCTTGCGGTCCACGGCCGAGGCGGACACCACCGAGAAGATACCGAGCAGGTTGAGACGCACTTTCACCTTGATCTTGGAAGCCCCGCCCTCGGCCGCGGAGACAACCTTGTTCCCCGTAAAGCTGCCCAGCTGCAGGTTCGGGTGGGGCACCACCGCCTCCTGCGGGTACCTGGCCTCGAGGTTGAAGGGCTTGCTCCGGGAGAAGGTGAGCATCTTGATGAAGGGCAGCCGGTGCCAGTGGGGGTACACCTCTGCCTGGCTGTCCTCTCCCTTGCCCATGTCGTAGCAGAGCTCCATGGGGTAGGGCTGGGCATCCACCACCGCGAAGTCCCGCACCTTTAAGATGGGTGACAGCCTGGCACACTGCAGGGCCCCGCTCCGGGCCACCGCCTCGTCCTGGTGCAGTGTCGTTGAGGGCTCCCGTTGGAACACCTTGCGGAACAGCTGCTTGACCGCCGGCACCCGGGTGCCGCCCCCGACCCGCTCCACCGACTTCACGTCCCGTGGCCACAGCCCGGCCACCGTCGGCGCCCACGCCATGGTGCGCTCGGCACGCGCTAGCGGCTCGGTGGACATGGCCTCGAAGATCTCCCGCTTCACCTTGCCGGCAACGTCCCGGTCGTTCTTGGAGCACTTGACGTTGAGCGGCAAGCCGTGCCGGTTGGCACACATCTGGTTCTTGAGCTTCTCGCATTCGGTGATGAGGCGCATGAGGGCGCACCGGTTGGTGGCCACGTCCAGCTTCTAGCGCTCCATGAACTCCTGTACAAAGTAGCGCACCAGCACCATGCCGGAATCGCGGCCCCCGACTCCATCGAAGGTGGTGGCCAGCATCTTGAGCCGATCCTTGTTGAAGGCCACCAGCGCCACATAAAGCACCGAGTGGGCCATGTCCACGAAGGCCCTCACGCGCACCTTGTCCTCGGGCAGGTCGTTCTTGTAGAAGCCGAAGCTGAGCGCCACAGTCGTTTTCTGCTACCTCACCACCTTCGTGAGTAAGCGGGTCTTCAGCTTCACAAACCGTCGGTTCCAAGTCAACCCTCCCGCAAGCCAATTTTAGGCTGTCGTAGTCATCGGACGTCAACAGCATGTCTATGCCGTTAACCAATTTTTCAGTGACGGCGCACAAGAGCGGCACCTCCAAAGGAACGTACTTAATGTAGCTTGTGGGAAGAGTCATCGGTATATGGCGCAGAACGGCGCTCACGCTGTTCCCGAACGTCCCGGTCAGTGTCACTCTTCCGGACGACCCCTCCAGTTCAGGCGCCACCCCATCACGCACAACGCTAATCACCGCTCCGGAATCGGTAATCGCCTGCACCATCCTCGGGTCGCATTTCACCTCCACTCTCCGCAACTCAGCGCGTGTACTGCTCTGATTGACGTTTATGTCCTAGGACATACTCTGTTGAGATGGTGTCAAATTTGCTGAGATCTTACCCACCACGGAGTTATTTCCTTCTCCATCTGCCTTCTTCCGTGGACAGTCACGAGAAAAGTGTCCTATTCCCTTGCAGTTGAAACACTTCACCCGGGAATTGTCAGGTTTAATGCTCTGCCTTGGGTTTTCGTGTTTCTCCTCGAGAGCAGTGGCTTTTGTTGCGTCGTATGCGCGGCTCTTAGAGCCTGACGGGTGATCTTGCTTTTTACATCGCTCACCCTCGTCGAAACGGGCAGCCAGTACCGCCACCTCCAAGGGTTTCAACCAGTCACCCACCTTGTTGAGGGTTACATATGCCTGCATGTCGGCGGGCAAGGAGTCCCTGATGCGATCGGACACCATCAGTGCGATTAAGTCCTCAAGAGATTCAATCCCGCGGCTTCTAGCATAATATTCGAAGCAGCTTTCAACCCAAGTCGCAAACTGAGTCCAGGGCTCTCTTTCCATTCTGGTGACTTTAAGGAAGAGCCTTCTGTACTCTGCCGGCGACAATCGGAGCTCTAATAGAACCCGCTCTTTTACTGCCTTATATTCACTTGCCTCCCCTACGGGCACCCTATTCACCAGAGCACGCATGCGCTCCGCGAAATAGGGTCGCACCAGGGATCCTCTCAGCCGCTCAGGGACTGCATACGTCTCGAAGACGTGTTCTACACCGTCAAACCAGCTCGGCACTAATATTTCGGACGATGGCATAGAAGTCAATACTCCTTTCATCAATCTGGAAAAACTTAAAACTTCATCTCGGAGGTTGAACTCCATGCCGCCTCCACTGGCTCGGGTTCGGTTCCCTGAGCGTAGATGTTCTAGCTCTAGCTCGAGACGTATTAGCCGTTCTTTCTCCCTCACTAGTTCTATCTCCTTTTCAATTAAGCTGTCTGATCGGAATCCTCCGTTCCCCTCCCCTTGTGTCTGCGAGTTTGCCCCTAATCCACTCGAAGGTGACGATTCACCTGGCCCGTCAACCTCCCTGTTCCGACCCCTATTCAGCTCGGGCATTAGAACCGGCATCCGCCGCTCTGCACTGTCTGTATTTATGGCGGGCACACGTCAAAGAATCACCTAACCGTAAGGTCAACGACTGCCGCTGGATCACAGACGCAGCCCGCTGCTCAGAATAGTCAGGCACGAAAATGATGTCCGAGCTGTAGATTCAGGCGTTCCTCGCTGGAGTGGGCCGGCATCAGGTCCGATGTAGCTCTGTCACCACGAAGTAGGTCGGTGGTCCAGTCTTCAAGGAGCTCATGGTCCAGTCTTCTCTTTAGAAGGCTCCACCAGTGCCACGTCAAGTCGCTGTCCGCCGATTCCGTTGTGAAGATCCCGCCGCCGGGGTCCGCTGACGCAATCCTGTCGACTACGCCAGTAAAGAAGTTCTTTCTTCGAGATTGCGCCGGGACCCGACGACGGAGCCAGCTGATGGCCGCTGACGGAAGAATAAACCAGACAGGACTCCGCGGGTATGGGGAAGAAAAAAAAAACACGTCTATTTACAAGTGAAACTAATTTTCGAATGTCCTGCAAAAGGTTACAGCACGTGCTGTCCTTGTCTTCTTCTCTTCTCAAAGCGTCCCCTGCCCCAGCTCGCACGAGCGTCGCCAGTTCACCTATACACAGGGGCACACGTGCAAACGGCAACACGCAATGGAAAGAAAATGAAGCTCGGTGCTGTTCCCGCGTCCACTCACGGTGATGGCGGGGCCGATTCTCACAACCGGGGTCTACAAGTCGGACCGAAAACACAGCGATGCTGACTGCCGGTCCTGCGCACCTGTCGAGTCAGCTACCGGCTGTGCCAAAAACGACGATGACCACTTTCTTGGCGCAGTGAGCTTTCGCGCTATGGCAGCACTTCAGCGGGACGATCCTGAGCTGCGCCCACTGATCCACCACTTAGACGGACGAGGGGGTACGATTACCCGAGCCTTCTAACTTGCCCTGCCAAGATTCGTCGTCCGGAGAGGTATTCTCTACAAGGAAAACTTCGGAGACAGCAACTCGACTTGGCCCCTAGTGATTCCTATTAGACTTCGAAAAGAGGTCTTCCAAGCCTGCCTCGACGACCCTACATGTGGTCACCCTGGCTACAGCAGGGGTCTTGCATGGATCCGAGAAAAAATACTACTGGCCCAAGCTCCCGAAGACTGTGCACCTCTACGTGCGTTTGTGCCGCGAATGCCAACGATCCAAGAAACCGCTGACGAAGCCGGCAGGGCTCCTGCAACCGATCGCGCCCCCGACGTCACCGTTCCAGCATATTCCAATTTATCTTCTTTGACCTTCTTCACCGTCGACGCAGGGAAACCATTGGATAATCGTGGCAACTGATTATATCACCAGGTACGCCGAGACAAAGCCACTCCTGTCGTGTACCGCCGTGAAAGTAGCTAAGTTCGTCGTTGAGTTTATCGCCCTTCGACACGGCGCTCCCCAAGTCCTGATTACGGATCGAGGCTCCTCGTTCATGGTGCAACTGAAACAATAGATAATCCGTCTGAGCCACATCGACCAACTCAGGACCACGGTATTTCACCCGCAGACCAACAGGCTGACAGGGCGACTAAACAAGGCCATCACCGACATGATCTCGATGCACGTGGTCGTGCAACACAAGACGCGGGAGGAGGTGTTTCCATACGTTACGTTTGGGTACAGCACGGCGGTCCAAGGAACCACTGAGATTACACCTTTTCAGCTGGTGCACGGCGAAAATGGTGACAACGACGCTCGACGCCATGCTGCCCCACGACCCGACGGACGACGGCACGGACGACGCCAAGCTGGTCACCCAACGAGCAGAAGAGGTACGCCAGCTAGCCTGCCTTTGCATAAAAGGCCAGCAACGTGTCGATGCTGGCCGGTACAACCTTCGCCGCCGCGATGTGGAGTTCCAGCCTGGAGACAGGTTGTGAGTGTGGACGCTCGCTGGCCGCCGCGGCCTCAGCAAAAATTGTTAAAACTTTACTTTGGGCCCTAAAAGGTCATTCGCCACCTTGAGGACTTGAACTACGAGGTACTCCGCGACAAAAATCGACCATCAGGACGCCGCCAGCCACTAACCGAAATCGTCCACATAGTTCGACTCAAATCGTCCTACGTGCGTTAGGATTGTGGCATTGCACGTTTATTTCGTTTGACCGAAAAATTTCTAGCCATTTCTGTTTTCCTTTCGCGTTGCATCGAGACGATGCACTTTTAAAATGGGGGATAATGCCGCCCACAGGGCCGAGAAAGCAACGCTCGGTCACGGACTTCTAAAAGATTCGCGCTTATTCTGGTTCCCGTTGTAACTTTCGTCCTTCTTTCTTGTTCTCGAAAATCACAGCTCATTCTCGCCCCGAGCGCGCGACGCTCGAACCTTCTTTGGCGAACTTTCGAGATAGTGACACACTGTAGATACACAGCTGCCCGCGACCTTGTCGAGTCAGTCTCGCCCTCGCTCTCTGTTACGCCACCGAATCGCCGCCTGCTTTTCTGCTGCCTCGACCTTCTTTCTTTACCTATTTGACTTTCCAGAAGTTCGCCCTTTAAACCTTTATTTTCAGTTCACTAGTTCACTCTTCGTCTTATAGTCACCATCATTCGTGAGAATATAAGGGCTCCACCATTTTGTACACGCTGCCCTTCGCATTAAGCATGCAACCTACTGGGCAACATCAACGTCTTCTATAATGGTACATTCGGCTGGTCGTTTTCCAGCACTCCAACCATATCAATCAGATTTGCGAGATTCGGGATCATCTCAAATTCCGATCTAGAATAACGACGCGCGTCAGCCGAACGCCAGAGCGCTAACATGGACACCAATGGTGAAATTTCGAAACCGATCCCCTACGATAACGCAACCTACCGCCTGGTACAAAGGGTTCGTCCTATACCTTTCATCCATCCAGGACTGCAAAAAAAAAAAAGAGAACAGCTTTTTCTAAGTTACCTAAAATAGAAGAAAGAATTGACTGACCATTTATCAAGCTGTTGCTGTGAACATAATTAAGCGCTAGAAAATAGCCTCTTCTACAAATATAAGCTCGTTTTAATACGACATCATTGCTTAAAGGCTCGTGTAGAATATTCTTAAAAATCCGCCGCAGGAAAGCATACAAAAAGGTTAAGAAATTTATAATTTATCTTTTATAATAAACCGGGTGCAAGTTTAAGACAGGAAGATTCCTTGTACGAAGGAAAGGGATCGTGCAGTGTCGCGTTAAAACTGTTCTCAGCGGGTTTCTGATATCTACGCGGGTGGACGATAAAAATAGAAGTTGCGATTAATACGACGAAATCAGATAAAATTTCATTTTTGTGAAAAGGTGCTCAAGGACCTTGTGCATTTTGATAAAATTATGTAGCAGCCTCTTTTTCTAACATTATAGACATAAAATATGTGCATATCGATGAAACACTCAAACAGTCAATCTTACAAACGCTGAGTTAACAAGAGGTTGTAAAAGGTATAATGTAGCTTAGCCATAGTCGAAGCAGTAATATTTCGAGCATAAATTCATTTATAAACAGCAATTTCTAGTCGTTTTTTTCACTGGGAATTATCAATAGGCGTCGGAAAGATATTATAGTTAACACATACACGCCGCTACATCGCGGGGCACATTAAGTACGAATGTTCAATCGCAAGCCCTATTGCTTAGCTAAAAGCAGCGATTCTTATATTGTTAAGGCTGATTATTACGTAGCACGTAAGTGATATCTAGGCTCTAGCACAGATATTTTTGAGGGTAACATAGTTATTGTGCACAGGCTCAAAACAAACAAAATACTAGGAATAGAACCTTACACAACCGGTTGGGTGCAATGCACACTGCTCACCAAACTTATAAAATACGTGAAATGTCTCTTATATCGTCGAATAGCGCGACAATCGTTATCACGGAGGCAGTCAAAAAAGCTGCTCCATGACGTAGCACTCAATGGAGCACCCCGCACAGGGGACACTGCGAAGGTCAACGTAAACTACAACCGTAAATCCAAAGGCGCGACATGCGCAGAGTTTCGGTTTTGTCTTTCTTTTCGCTCAGTGATGACTTTAAAGTGAACGACGCGGCTGTGGCTCGAGCGAGACATGGAG
Organism: Ixodes scapularis; assembly: GCF_016920785.2. NCBI lineage: Eukaryota > Metazoa > Arthropoda > Arachnida > Ixodida > Ixodidae > Ixodes > Ixodes scapularis. The sequence goes on along the minus strand of NW_024610079.1, from coordinate 50,071 downwards.
AAAGGAAGAGGAAAAAAAGGAAGACGCGCGAGGGCCGTGAAGAACGTCGGTTGGGCATCGGTTCGATCTGTACTGTAAATAGACGTTCCTTTTTATTCCTCTCTACTTCATGGAGTCCTGTCAGTCATTTTTATGACCACCAACATCCGCAGACCATCGACGTTCTGTCATCGGGTCCCTGACGCAATCGTAAGAAAAGAACGAACCTTCGCTGACACCGCTTGCTGAAAGTTGAAACTGTGGTTGGACTGTGGACAATGCGATTCCAGCACTCATCTAAGCACCGTAGTGCAACGGGTGCGAAAAACGCGGAGAAGGCGCGGCAGACAAAATTGCTGCATTCCGTGCGATCCAGCGGACATTTCGGCTCTGAGTGAGCGGCCTACCCTGCTCGGGTCTGCTCCAATCACCGCTACGTCGTGAGCAGTTTTTTGGCTGCATCAAGTGTAGCGATTAGACAGAGTTCGCGGGTTCTGTATCATTCTGGTGAGCACCATACAGGCATTGGCATTCGAGTAACTAATATCCGAGACAGATTACCGCCTTTATTTTCCTTCGTCGTCAACTCTTCATTGGCGGAGGAGAGGTCACCTGCGCTAAAGTTTACTTTTGAGCTTGCGAGGAAGCCGCATTGGGGAGCGCCGGGTTTTGGGCGGGACATGTGTTTTGCTTTTGCGCTCGCGAAATGTAAAGCTTGCACTCAAGTACGACGAGTAGGAATCTTTGTGAAGCTTCGGACATTATGTGGACTACGAAAACATTAGTAAATACGTTTTCTTTTTTTTTCAGTTTTAAAGTGGTTCTGAGCAAGCGGACGACACAATGACTACTACAACCAAGCCATGCGAACGCGCATTTTTGGGTCCGAGAGATACACGACGGCGCATCCGCGCTGAACCACCACCTCAAATCGTTCCAGTCGTCTCTTCTGCAAAAGCGATGGTATCTTCTCCTGCAGTATCTGAAGTCATATATTTGAGACCGCTCCAATGCTCTGCTCCGCAAGCAGTGCGCGTAGAGCTACTTTAGTTGACATAAAAATTCGGTCTGTGTAATTACACGACCCGGCGACAATCGCAGGCCCATTTTGACGCGATAGCGTTTAGGAGGTAGTGTCACAAAAGTTCGGCGTCGTCGTCGGCGTCGGCGTCGGTGGGGCCAAAAAATCCTATATGGCAAACGGTTGTAAACACGCGTCACGCCACCCTTGGCTGTGATGTCACGACCTTATCGACCCGCTAAATCTAATGGGAAACATTTCCGCTAATAGGCCATATGCGAAATTTGGAGCGCCATCTAGTAGCGCGCCGAGAACTACGTCCGCCATCTTATTAATGGCGAGGAAACGAAACCAGAGACCCGACCGGCAGAGACCCCATGTAAACAAGCAACCGCGCTTCGGTCGAGAGATGCGATGCCAGTGATTGCTGCGTTCCGCTGCGGATGCAGCGATAAACCTTCGATTCATGCATGACGTGAACGTAAACGAGAACAGGGTTGACCTTTTTTGCTTATTTTTATTTGTCACTTGAGACGCAGCTTTTGACAAAAACAATCGGTGACAACGCGAAGAAACATGCGGACCTTATCGCGCGGCTTGAAGCCATTTACAGCTATTGAAATGGGCCCTGATCATTTTTTAGGAGTTGTACCAAATTTGTTTGTGACCTTTTTTATTTTATTTGCGTTGTAGTGTCGGCCTGGCCTTTTTCTCGATGCGCAAGCAGCTCAATGCATGCGGACGAGACCAAGGATGTTAAGCGAGGCAAAAATATGGCAGTTTTTATAATATGCGCCACCAACCATAATTGAAGATGCGTATTGTTAACAGTGGTATGGTTAGGTCACGGTGTGGGTTAGGTTCATCGCAGTGGCTAAAACTTCGATATCGGCGGCGGCAAAAATTTACGTTGCGGACGTCGAATGAAGCAACACGGGCGGTGCCAACTCGATTTTACAACCTCCTTTTCTTTTCTTTTCTTTTTTTTTTGTTACAGCCGAGGTAGAAATTTTGTTCTGTGCAAAGAAGCTCGGGGATAGTTTTGAGACAGTCACTGCAGTTATTCTGCCAGGGTTGTACAAATCTTCATTATTAGCGCAACATCCATCAACTGTGCTTGAGGTCAATGCTATTTGAAACCAATTTTAGCCCTTTGCAACGCTTGAAAAATATTGCACCGGGGCAGTTTCCTTTAGAAGAGCACAGCATGTTCCACCGAAAACCCTCCACCAATAAGAACAAAAAAAAAAAAAAAAGAGAGAAACTGATTTTGAGTCATGTATTAGCGTGGAGCAGTATACCGCTAAACAGTACGACTTCGAGCGTATTCGCATCGAAGAAAAGAATTAAAAGTGTTTTCATGGATGAAAGGCATGACGGCCTAGTCCTTTCGGAAGCCTGTGCACATACTGGCGACCACAAGCTTCCACAGCGAAGGCCTAGGACTTGGTCCGCTGCATCGACGAGGTTGTCGCCAGCGTGCACAGGCCTCCGAGTTTTGTCAGACAGTTGCGGTAGGTTGTTTTAACTGTTCGTCCGCATAATATTGTGGGAACGCGGAAATCAGTTGCTGCGCCATCGCACATTGCCCATACGGCTGTCTCCGATGCCTCCACCGTGCTTCGGTACCGAGAACACTTGCCAACCTTAAAATGGCGACACTCTCAGTGTTGTCAGACATCAAAGCAATTTCGCATAAGGTCTATTATGGCGGTAAATGTTGCCGCTAAATATAAGAAAAAAGCTTTCAGCCAAATTTAGAGCGATACTAAAACCCCAAATTTAGCAGACAAATTTCCCGGCAAATCTAGCAAACTATTTTCCCCCAAAATTTAGCAGACTGTTTTCCCGAGACATATAACGGAACATCCTTCTTTGCCACATTTAGCGGACAATTGTTCCGCCAACTTTGGCGGGAAAATTTTATTGGAACCGCGTGACGCCACATGAGATGTTACGCTACCCACTATGCCCCGTTTGGCCTTACGTTGGACCACAGCGGACGTTACTAGAGCCGCCTCAACCAATCCAGCGCTGTGGAACTACTATCACGTGACAACGCAGCCGCACCCCACGTATCTCTGGGTCCCTCTTGAAGGTCACGTGGCCCTCACACGGCACTGGATTGGCTTTGATACGGCTCGTAGCGTTGTCTGAGGTCCATCGTGAGGTGAAACGGTGTGTAGACCACGCGCACACGCTTCAACAGCGTGGGAATGAGCGCGTGTTTAATGTTAAGGCTTTGCAATCGGGGCCCGATAACGTTATTGCTTCCCACTCTGAAAGCCCAAGCTTAAGCGGCCCCCAAGTTCTTAGAACGCAGCTCTTAGGCGCCCGTTTCCGTGTTTCGCGGCGTCGGTATCGCCGTCGGCGTCGGTATCCCCGTCGGCGTCGGCGTAATCGCGCTAAATGCAGCGGAAAAATTGACGCCGCGCGACCTCGACACCAATTCAGTTTCCTCGCCAAATTTAGCGGGGAAACTGACGTCACATGACTTGGTGTCACGTCGGCTATGAGCTAATTCTGTTTCTTTGCTAGATTTAGCGGGAAAATTGATATCACGTGACCTCAACAGCAATTCAATTCCCCGCTTCGCAACCGACTTAAAAGCGCCCAACAGATGAGGTCAGAGTAAGAAACACGTATGACAGACAAGCGCTTGTCCATCGTACGTCTTTCTAACTCTGTCGGCGTTTTTTTGTGCACTTTCCAATCAGGATTTGTAAACGTCTTTCATGTTTTCACATATGGCTCATCTGCCTTCTCCGTTCTCGAAAGCACATTCTACATTCCGCTCCCCACTCAAGCTTGTGACAAAAAAAAAATCTTTAACGGGTCAAATGATTCCAGTTCCTCACTGTAAATGACAAAAGCGTACTATTCTCACTGGTCAGGGAGCAAAAGGAAGTCAAGAAATAAATCGGTCACCTTCAATATTCCGGAATACGTCAGTATAATCGGATTTTCTTCTCCCCGCTCTACGATCACTTCGAGAGGGGCGAAGGACACTGGGCGAATCTTTATCTGCACAAAAATGTAAGACGAAAAATAAGGCTTTCGTCGTGCAAATGTAGAGTGTAGAGAAGGAAAATAAGACACGGGACAGTTACCGCTAGGAATTGCCGTACTGTGTCTGAAGTAATCCAGGGTATCACGCGGAGCATGGCAATGGGTTTGTAGCTTGTGGGCAGACTGCACGCCTCGGCGATGATGGCCATGTTTTGTGCCTGGATTTTCTGCGAAAGAAAATAGACACGCAGCGCTCCTTGAAAATCTTTAGAAGCAAATCAAACAAGTTTCATGTAACGTTTTTCACGGCGGAGCTCTTAGGGGCTAGTTTCCACAGTATTTTGTCCGTGGGCAAATAAATCTCGACACAAAACTCTGGACAGCAATCGCCTCTATAAGCAACGGCGACCTTTCCAGCCTTTCCACTCTTGCTTGCCGACTTCCGGCCGGCCATTACTTCATTCCCACCATAGTACAGCTTCGCTGGTATTGCTGCACCAGAGAGGAAAAGCCTGAAAGTTTTTTTCTCTTCAATTTCACGTTGTGTTTCATGTGAGGCATCTGCGGGGATTATTCATAAATATAATTTTGCAATTAGAAAATAATTTATTCTTTTAACAAAACAATGCCACTCCTCACTCGGTGCTATCTTTAACAAGGCGAGAATTATAGACAGTATTAAATGTTTAGCGCCAACCAATATAATCGAAACCACTCTAATCAATGATCCCATCGTAGATGGTATTGAAACAAATTGGTGGGGGGGGGGGGGGGGGGGGGGGAGGGCAACTCAAACGTAAAGGTTCCGCAAGTAAAGTTCTTTTGGGCGTAGCGTAGCTACTTTTCTAGATAACTGGATATGCCACGTCATTGCTGGTCAGCCACGTGGGTTCGCTGCCTATCTTCTGAGACCCAACTGAGGCAATAGAACGCAAAAAATGAACTGCTCGGACCGAATTTAGTTGTGCGTTACGTTTCCGAGTGAACACCGCGCATGATCTTGGTTAGATTTGCTAGAGCTGCAGAATTCCGCGTGCTTATAGCGCAACCATGCTCCTGGAAAGAGATATGGAAAATGAAAACATGTCCAATCAATTTATTTCAAATTAAACCAAGCCGCAGCTGCCTCGTCCAGCGCGCTTTTCTGCGGGTTACAGAGGCTAAGAGTAAAGACCGGTTCAGACACTTGCTTTTGAGTGCCTTTGACTGCGTTGCGTCGAGAACCGAAAGCGAGTCACCGGCACATCTGTGCTTCGTATGAAGCGTGCAACCCAATTCAAAGAATCATCTTAGCACGCGATATAAGTAGCAGGGATGTCCTGGTTTCTCGCTGCGGCAACGCAGTCAAACGCAGTAAAACGAAACTGCCTGAACCAGGCTTAAGAGTGCGTAGCCAAATTCGATTACGGAGCCTCCGTCAATCGTCCCGTTGAAACGGCACCTTTTGTCAATGCTATTGCGGAATGCAATTCATGACCTACTGATGTCCAGTGCATAACGAGAACTTCGGCAATTTCTTTTAGAGTCGCTCGTCCGTCGGCGATGAACTGTGCGAATAGGCTTAGCGTTGAGCAGATCGCAGCGTTGACGCACATTCCGAGTGGCGAACATTTTGACTGTGCACTCCTTCAGCCGCACGACGATCTGATTTGACCGCGGTAGGTCCCAGAAAGAATTGCCGAGCTGAACACCACGCAATTTCACGTAACACAGAACTTCGAAAACACGACGTCTCCCTTGCTGCGCCAGTCGAGGTAACTGCCATCTTGAAACTGGCGGTCTCGTTGGGTCCGAGATCTCTCGAGAGCGTCCCGCAAAGCCCGCTAGCCCGCCTCGGAAAATCCCCAGCGTTGCGTGCGTACGCAATACGCTAGCTCTTCTACTGCGTTCTGCGCAAGCGCACTCACGACCCGTAATTTCCTTGCGTACGCAAAGCCATCGCGTACGGTCCACTAAAACTGTCTAATGTCGTTGGCCGTGATCCTGGCCTTGTCACTGCAGCAGTGGTGAATGTGTCAGACACCTGCTCTGCTGGAAAGTGCTCTCCATTCTGAGAGTTCAGAGAAGTTTCGGTCGCCAGGAGTTGAGGCGCTGAAACGACAGTGAGAGCGCTCACTCGCACTTCTTTTTTAGAACTTCGACGCCCACCCGCCAAGAGAGCAACATCCAGTTGCATGCCATTGCGGCTTTTCTGACGTAATTTGTTGCCACTTTGGGAATTCTTTTGAATGGGCAGAATAGAACGCTAAAAACACCAGTAAGCTACGCGTTCCGAACACCCTTTTTAATTTCCAATGACTTCCTTGTCGACCCGTCCAAAGCAAACCTCGCTTCTGTTTTGAACTTCATAGAGTATGCATTATAGCTTCAGTAGGAGGGTATGCACTTGGGCTAGTTGGTGATCCATGTTTGTGAGGGTAAAAGCGCTAAAAACAACGGACGAGTAAAAGAAACGAACAAAAAAGAGCGCTCTGTGTTGTACGTTTCTTTTACTCGTTCGTTGTTTTTAGCACTTTTGCCCTCACAAACATTATAGCTTCAGCAGAGATCATTTTAGGAACTCATCTTACGCTAAATTTAATTGTAGGAACGTGTCTGCTATTCCATTAAAAGTTAAACAGAGTTGATCATGCTGAAGAAGACCTTGGTGTACATAATCTGTTACGTACAAAAAACACAAACCGGATGTGATATTCGTTAGGCACATCCTCTTCACATCAGGATTAATCTTTTTGGGCACCCGTCATTTTCTTAGTGAGCTTACTGCTCATTGACCCAAGAAGTGTATACCATACCCGCTGTTTAAGTCACTGGATATATATAGTACTTGGTTAGAAGCCACTTACCCACGGGTTGAAGCACTGAACAGAGTTTTTTCTGTGCGTCCTTAAACTGGTCCTGGGAGCTTAGATACTTTATACTTGCCGTGAAACTATATGTAACTGCCGAATCTGACGAACAAGCGTAACTGACAGCCAGATATGACGAGTTTCTTTTATAAAACGAAAAAAGAAAGATGATGGTCTTTATATTAGACCGATCTCACCACGCATTCGACGCATGCGCGAGGCAGCCATAACTTTAGTTCATAGGAGGCAATCGGCAGTGCACGAGACTGTTCGTGGCCTGCACGCGCAGAGCTCCAGCCAGGTTGTCGCACGCGCAGAGAGACTAAACTTCCCTTAATGCATTGCGGCAGCGGTGGCGTATTCAAACTGGCTGGTGAGATCGGTCTATTGTGCGTGTTATAGATTATAATCAACGAGCTCTGCCTCCTACTTCATTCTTGATGGCTGGCAGCATTTTCGAAATAAAAAAACACGAATAAATACGTAATATAAGAGTCACCAGAGTTTAGTTAAACGAAAAGCCTCTTGGCCACGGTCACTGATATTAGGTGAATGTACATACATTTGGTGTGCTCTTTAGCAATCGGCTTGTGTGCTCATTGGTGTTTATCAATATGCGAGAACCCACTTCCCTTCTGGGAAATACCCGCCCGCCGTAACCAGGTAGGTTTTCGTGACTAAATCTAAAACGCGCCCCCAGTCACTCCCTTTTTCCTTAGAGTGGAGTCCTTTTGTCGTCTTGATTGCACCAATAAATAATTTTTCTTAGCATCGGCTGTAGGGAATGGAAAAAACTAGGCGCCAGAATGACTATCAAAATATTAAAAAAAACTGCCATAAACTGTCTTGTGTAAGAATGTTGGATGATTCTACACTTCACGTTTATCATTTATTTTTGTTCAAGAGGGCTTTGGCCGGGGGGGGGGGGGGGGGGGGGTGGAGTGGGTGCGTAGGCTGAATAGAACTGTTTCTTTTTTTATTTTTGTATATTATTTATTCCTCCCGATTTCTTTGGGACTTCACGTTGTATAGGCACGAACCAGTATACTACCTTCTTTTCTAGAAGAGAGTCAGTGAAAATACACGGTAGCATATATGTTGTATTATAAATGTATCTATTTAACTCTAACATCTCCATACCTCGATCATCGCAACCACGCTTCTAGGGTGTTTGAGCTGGAGAGATTTGAATGAAGTTCCTTAATAGCTCAGTTTCTTTCCACTAGGAAGTATTAAGTTTTTTTGTTGTTTTTTTCAGGTGAAGCTCTTGCATTTAAAAAAATCAGGTCTTAGACTTTATTTCAACATTCTGAAAACATACAATTAAAGTAACCATGCAACGATATTTGGTTGGAATGCTGTTTACTTTACACCAACTTATTCATTCTGGTTTAATCCAAGTAAACACGTACGTAAAGCCTTTCGCCAAGAACATTTTTTTTTTGTGTGTGTCACGGTAAATTCTCAAGAATAAAACATGGTGGCGTAATAATGAGAATGAAATTATTGACGTGGTCACAGACGTATCCTATGTTTACGGTATACAAATGCGACTCGCAGATTGAACCCGAGCACTGCGTGAGCACTCGACTAGGACTCGTGAGAATGAATGCGTCGTCGAGCAGTCAAGTTCAGTCACTGAAATGCCGGGAATAGCCGGCCCACAACGATGTTGGGAATTCTGCACGTGCCTTGTGCTTGCCAACACCAGTGCATGGCTCTGATGAACATTGATGACATAAAATCGGTACCAGGTCATGAGGCCGTATGTTATGGCAGCGAGTTAAGGGAATATACTCTGATCGTGCTTGCCTGCTGTTACTCTGCGACTGCCACTGAGCAGTAGAAAATAAAAAACGAATACCTGTTTCTCAGTTATTCGTTAATAATTCTTTGTGATGTTTACTACAAGTACAAAAATTATGGCACACCCCTTTATCTTCTAAAGATTGTGAGCTTCCACTCAATCTGCGGTCGAAGTTTTTGTGGGTGTATATTGTTTATTTGAAGTCAATGTTATCAGAGAAGGAAGTTGACTTTGTAAAGAAAGTGTGGTGATTAAAATTTAGTAGCTGTGTTTCAGACGTTTTGGCTGGCCCATTGTTTACTCCGTCTCTTGTTTTAGTATATTTTCTACATTAGCACATTTTGTTTGAAAACAAATTGCGCTAGAAGAAGCAACTTTGCGTTTGAGATAGAAAGAAACAAGTGTGTCCATTGGACGTACCTTGCGCCCGACAGTTTAAGTCCACGGGGTGCAAGTGTGTTTTATATTCTCTCATAAATCACTATTGAATCTTACATACTTTACCTAAGCACACTTCGATTGATGCTGCGAAGTCAAAGGCTTTATCCCCGCTATATCAATGAAGGAACAGGAGTGAGTTGTATCTTTTTTTATCTTCTTTTGAAAACCTAGTGACATGTCGTGTGGAGGCAAGGTTAGAGGTTTGATGTGGGGAGGCAAGGTTAGAGGTTTCTGTACTGAAACGTCGCAATGGACGCCGCTGTGAGTACATTTGCTGCATATTTAAGGCATTTTGATATGACAAGTTGCAGCATATTCAAGTTTATGCACGCAAAAAAAACAAAAAAACACAACATCACAGTTTTAAAAGTAATAAGACGTAAGTTTTGTAATTTTTTATAGCCGCATGATACGGATGTTATGTTCGTTCACAAGAAGAACTGGCCATTATCATTATCTTTTTGAAACGATAGGTTTCCTCGGGATGCGAAGTGTTTATTTGACTGAATTTTACTTCACTATTTGAAGCATAAACTTAAAACTTTGCAAGTCATTTTTTTTTTTCCAACTATAAATGTGCCCTGCAAAATTCAGACAAAGAAGCCTAACGTTTACACAATTCGCCTTCCTGAGTATTAGTATACAAGGTGATTCAAGGAGAGGCTAGGCTCTTTAAATCGACCTCAAAATTCGGTTTCTTAACCCATCGCACTACGAATTTGTGCAGCGTTGCCCACAGATGGTGCTTTTTCTTTTTTTGTAAAATTTGCGAAGAGCGACTTTACCTGAGGAAAAAGTAAAGAAAGAAAAAGGCTTAGCTCCTATTTAAACGCAGCGAAGCCACCGGTCTTCAACAACACGGCCCCGTTTCACACGGGAGACAAGAGATGGCCCAACGAACGCCGCCTACGAACGAGCGTACGGCGCCGAGAGCCGTTGTCTTTAGCAGATGATCTTTTCAACTCAAAAGCGGCGCGCGTTCCGCAAGCGGCAACAGTCGCAGAAACAAAAACAGGCGCGGTAATAACAAGGAACTGCAGTTGCCTGTGTGCTAAAGAAGCCGGCTCTCGGCGTCGTATGCTCGTTCGTTGGCGGCCGTTGGCGTCGCGACCGCTTCCGCCATCTCTTGTCTCCCGTGCGAAACGACGCCGTGCTGTTTGAAGACCGGTAGCTTCGCTACGTTTCCATAGGAGCTAAGCCTTTTTCTTTCTTTACTTTTTCCTCATGTAAGTTCGCTCTTTGCAAATTTTACAAAAAAAAATGCACCATTTGTGGTCAACGCTTCACAAAGTCGTAGCGCGATAGGTTAAAAAACCTAATTTTGCGTTCGATTTGAGGAGCCTGGCTTCTCCTTGAGTCACCCCGAAGAGTGTGCCTTGCCAGCAAGACATGCTCGAAGAAAGAGTAAGTAAACGGGCGAGCTGATTAATGTTACAGCTATTTAAAAAAACGAGAAAAAAAAAAAACGGAGACGCCGAACGTTTGCCACTTCTACGTCCGTCGTCTCCGCTCGTTTGTCTCCTTTTAAATAACCTTGTTTTTCTATTTTTTTTTTATTTTTGGGAATTCGGATTGCCGTTAAGTAGAACGACCTCACGCAACATGAACCTGCTCTAAGTTTATGGCCGAAAGAACACATATGCGGCACTAAAATGATACAATTGTACTCTCTTAAATGGCAGAAAGAGGAACAATTAATGTGTAATTTTATATACATTTACCTTCCTAGGCGCACCTCCCGTCAAAAGTGATTGACCTATACTTCGTTTCATCATAAGTCTAGACAAATCGGACGCTTCTAGCTAATGGCACGCCATTGCTGAAGGTGTTCGTCATGTTTCTATACGCGTTTTGTCAACGCTGGACCAAACATAAAAAGAAAAGACCTAGTGGCTTGCACTTTTCACGCTGCTTGATTGGTTCCATTATCTCGTAGTGCCGGCTACTTCTGGACTTAAGCTGAAACAAAATCTAGTACAAAAACATAGAAACTCTAATTTATAAACAACGCAAGCTTTTGCTTATGTCCGTACATTATAAATCTTATTTGACTTAGAGTATGACACATTAAGTTTAGATGGCACAACGTAGTTTGAGCATTATCGTGTCAAGCCCAGCGAACACCACCTAAACAGATGGCCTCCGCATGGTCGCCTCTCCCGCTATGAAACGTCATCAGAGTCCGATGGCGCTAACTCGGCTCTGGGGCCCAAACCCGACCTTCGACGCTGTGATTGGACACAAGCCCCAGCCGGACAATGACAAAGCACTCGTGGCCAATCGCACGGCCTCAATCGATCTGACTGTGATGACGCTTGCAGAGGCCTTCTGTCTAGGTGGTGTTGGTCCAGCCTGCTCCCGTAACATACCATTCGTATCAGCTTGTAGTCTTCCGTGTCCAGCTGCCCGTCCTTCTGCATGTCGATAAGCTCCTTGCTCAGGTCGTTCAGAATGCTCGTGCTGGCCTGGCGACTGCGGAAGGCTACTATGATGTCCGGAAAGCGAGACTGCATAGAGGCACTCCTCTGAGCATGATGCGATAAAACTTATGAATGACGCATGCCTAACCCAATCAAAACGAGAAAATGATTTTACGGCCATGTTCCTGCCGAAAGAAAATTTGACTTTAACATTCGAGAAACCGAAGATACAAATAACGGAGAATAATTAAAAAGGAATAATAAACGTGAGGAAAAAAATCCCCGGAGAAAGGGAACGAGAGGGACAAAGGACAAACACAGATCTCCAAATACAGCTAGCTGACAGGTGCGCGACCGAAAAAATCCGCCTGGTACGGGTATTGAACCCGGGTCATCTCCATCCCCAGTGGAGTGCTCTACCTTTGTCCCTCTTGTTCCCCGTTTTGAGGGATTATTCTTATCATTTTTGTTCAGCTCTATTGCACCTTTGCTTTTATTGCATTATAATAGTAAACGTACCGGTTTTCTTGTTAATTACAAATCTGCAGTGTCACATCTTTCCCAGGCGCATTGGGAAAATACTCGTATGTTCAGGCTTCCGGATGTTCGATAATCCTTATATTCATTCATAAAATAAAATCTTATAAATAAAAGTATGTAAATTTTACTTTGTTCCCTTTTTTGCTACATATTATCGCATCTCGATCACCGCCAGAAGATAGGCATACAGTCATGTAAAAGTACGACAGTTAAGTTGTTTGTCCTTTCGGTGGTGTGGAAGGAAGGTTCCACTCCTATGGTCTAAAGCGTGGTGGCGCGAACGTCGCTGAGTAAAAGGTCAACTCACTGCTTCTATTGAGCTATTAGCATTTATTTACACTTGTCCAACTCCAAGTTACAAGTCCCAACTTGGGAGACCATCCTCCCTCGACCAGAGCCTCGGCCAAAGTCCAAACCAAAAAGTCCTCCTCTCTCCCCAGTCATAGGTGTTTGAGGGCGCTGAACCCCTCACTCTCAGGTGAGTGTCAACCAATCATTTCAAAGTTTTCTGGAGCCACGTGACGTCCACCGTCCAATAGCTGGCAAGGGTGTCGACTCCATTCGTTCACTTGCCAACGGACTACAGCCGACAGCTCCTTAACATCGTCCATGCATCCCGTTGCAGACAGAGCGGCGCCTTTTCGGAACCCCCCGGTTGAAACTGAAGAAGCCCCGTAGAGTGCACAAGCCTCCAGATTAAAAATAAACACAAAAAACAACCCTTTCTGAGGGGCCATCGAGGGGGGGGGAGACACAGGAAGACGCTTTCCAAGGGGGACGCGTCAACGGAAAGGCGCACGCGGTCACTCGTTAGATAAACACAACCACACAAAATGACCCGGGGGGGAGGGGGGGGAGGGGGGGGGGGCATACATGATACACGCCGCCAGACAAGACGACCGTCGCGCGGCCGATCGAGAAACCGGCCGTCTTCCCCAGGACCCTTACACAGCTCTTCGAACTCAACCATACTTTTCACAATTAATCGCTTCGAACTCAACTATACTTTTCACAATTAAATATATATATAATTTCAATTAGATTGGCGATTACCTCAACTCAAGGAAACAGTTCGGGTTAATTAACGGTGTACAGTACTCTTTATAAAAAAAAATATTATCCGTAGTCCCGCAGAGGTCGTTACTCTGACCTCTCTTGTGTTTAATATCTATTATCGATATAGATCATACCATCTCTTCATAAATTCGATTATATGCAGATGATTGAATTTTGTACAGTGATGCTGATTTGTTTACTCTTCAAATCAATTTAAATACCGTTGATGCATGGCGCATGCCTCTAAATGTGTCTACATTTTTTAGCGTCAGATTCCCTACAAAAACCTACATTGTTCCTTCCTCCTGTAGTATTGGTGGCGTTTCACTTGAACAGGCGTCGGAGGTTAAATATTTCGGAGTCATTTTTTTGTGTATTTATTTCAAAATAAAGATGCCCACTACGTTACAGCAAAAGAAAACCTGTCATTTGGATCTATTAAACGCAATCTTAAGTTTCCTTCCACATCTCTGAAGCAAGCGCAATATTTCTCTCATGAACTGTCTGTCTTTGACTAAGCCAGTGACATTCGGGATTCGTTCAGGCAGAGCCTGGTAGATCAAGTTGAAAGGATGCTTAATGGTGCTGCAAGATTTCATAAGGGTGATCATGATTACAGAGCTACAAGAACTACACTTAAATTTTCTCTAAATTGGATACCTCTGAGTCAAAGGCCGAAATTTCTCCGTCAGAAACTTTGACAGAAAATGGTTTACTACGATACCGGTATTAGTATATCCAAGTACATTTTTGAACATGCCTATGAATCAGAAAGTGGAGATAATTTTCATTGCATAATTGATGCTAATTGATGAAAGGATCATTTTCATGGCAGAATTGATGTTTTCAAGTATTCCTTTTACCGGCGGTCCATTCACGATTGGAATAACCTGCAAAGTGATATTCTTGAAACAATATTGTCGGAGCTGTTTCTTCAAAATGTTGAAGGATACGTCTATAATCACCGTTATGCATTACTCATTAAATTTTTTACTTATTGTATTTTTCAATTTTACTTTGTGTTTTAGTGTGCAATGTTCTGTCTGTGCCCCCCCCCCCCCCTTTTCCTTTTTTTTCTATTTTGCCTCTTTAGACCATGTATGTGTTCAAAATAAACAAATAAATATACCCCGATCTACGTTTTCATGAAATCACCTTTCATCGTCAGTGGTAACTTCGTTTGGCGTCTGGCAGCCTTGAAATGATTTGATAACATGAACTAATTGGCCCAAATTTCCACTTTGCCTTGAGCCCTGCCTTAACAGTGTTACTATTATATTCTTTTGCATACCACTAACGTTTTGCCCTTTGAAACTTTTTAGGTCTTTGCTTGTTTGATTTGCCGGTCATCCCCTCTTCACTACAATGCCCTCGTGGCCCTTCGGTATTTGAAATACACCATTCAATAAAGCCTTCTATCGCACAGCTTCCTAGTTTTTGAATTTCGGTGGTGAAACAGATAGTTTCACTTTTTCTCAAAGTAATATTACCTCCCCCCAAATTGTTATTTAAGACACATTCCTATCTTTCTGGAAACCCGTGTTTACCCAATATTTCTGGAAACACTCCCTATTGAGGCATGCATCTCCTCAGATGCAAATTATGCTGCATAACGGCCTTAAACGAGTTTTGTTTAAATATAAAGTGTTAAGCCTCTTTAGTGCCCGTAAAGCTATTAGAATCCAAGAATAAGTCTAACTATGGTGTAGCTGGGGACAAACTGTATGAAGCTGAAACAAGTCCTCCCGGAGAGATAGAAGACGAAAATATAAAATATTTTAAGGTATTCTGTTTCCATCACGAGGAATACAATTTATTTATACCAAGAATACAATTAATTTATATGATTTGTTTTTATAGCCTAACGATATTGTCATCAAGAATATTACAGTTCTTCATTATGCGGGGAGGGGGGGGGGGCTGGCAAACCTTCAAGATATTTATAATCTAGTCATAGGACCCAATGAAAAAGGAGCATGTTCAGTATAATAATGAAAACGTATAGGATACTGCGGCTAAGGATGGTTTTATTTATATTTATGTATCGCCGAACATAGTGCTCCCTGAAGAAAAAAACATTTTTGCAGTTGTTTGGATGAAATGGAGTTTTCAGAGCATTTTGCTGAGAACAACCAAAGCAGGACGCTAGAAACGAATGTCTGAGATATTTTGTTTAGATTTCATAGCCTTTTAAATTGCCCATCTGAGGTAACATAGTTTATGGGCTGCGTTTTCAACGCAAAACGCGAGGAGGTGACGTAACCAATATCAGAATGCATTCTACTCCACTTATTTGCATTGTACATCCTCACTACAGCATCACATCTTACCTTAGCAGTGTGAGAACTTCTCGCCGGAGAGAACGCATGCAGATCAGGCTGTATACGCAGACTCGCATTCACGCGCTGCTGAAAGAAATGTCTACCACCAGTGCACCTACACACTGCATTCGATCAAAACATCAAAGACGGCCGTCGCCGCGGTCTTGAGGCGTGTTCGCCACTAGAGATGGCCACAGTCATCCCTTGCAATTCAAAAGGAAAACCCACGATGCTGCGCGCCTCCAACCGTTCCAACTATGCAAAGCCTGTCTTATTCAAGGCCGCTGGAATTTCGCTTCGCGGAGTGGGGCGTATTCTCCTGGTGATCTATTTACGCAAACTTTGAGCGTCTCCAAGCTTTGCATCGCTCCCTTTCATACGCACGGATGCGCCCGTGCAACCAATATGAGCAAGAGGTACCAGCCAGTAGATAGCAAGAACATTTCAAGGATGGAATGGGCTTCCCTGTCAAGTCTTCTGTCGGTTGTTACAGGTTAAGAAAAGCAGTACAAGCTCCATTCATAATGCCCTCCCCCATTTTCCCTTTAGCAGAGCGAACTCTGGAGAGGAGACGAGTGAAGAGAATGAGGCTATTATTCATGGCTAGCGGAGACATTTGAGGGGGGAAGGGGAGGGGGAGGGGGGCGTGCCCTTGTTTTCCTAACGCGTTGCCACGAACTATGGTCCCAGAGTCCCGAAAATGAATGTGGCCATGCCTGTATCTCAGCCTGCTTCTGGAGTACCAGGAGCCTGTTGAGAGTGGCCCTCCCGCGGATCTCCATGGCCAGCTCGGTGGATTCTACGAACTTCCAGACGTTCCTCTGGACCTCTTCTTCACCGGTGACGATGGCGTGGCCCGCCTCGTACGCCGAGTAGATGACGGAGTTCAGCAAACGATGGACCACTTTCGTGAAGAACTGGACCATCAGCTGCAGAGGAAGAGAACAGCGTAATGAGGGTGCCACCAGATGTTGTCTTTCAGCTGAAGGCGCATTGTGTCGATAGAAGTGGAGTATCCATTTTACCGAGACATCACTGTAGCTTGTTCTGAGCTTGGAAAAACAAGCCAAAAGGTATGAGCTTGCTTGCAAGATCACTACAGTAAATAATGTTGTTGCTGGCGAGCTAAATAAGCATACATTTTAGCTTGCTGGCGCAATAACTGAAGTTAATTGTAAGCTTTCTGACGAAACAATTAAAGCGTATTCTAAGTTTGCTGACGAGCTCATTAATGATTATTCTGAGCTAGCCGGAAAATCTAATTAAAGCTAATTTCAAGGTTACTAGCGATATAATTAAAGCTAATTTCAAGCTTGTTGGGGGATAAGTAAAGCTTAATTTTAGTTTGCTGCCTACTATATACTTTAATCGGATTCTGAGCTTGTCGCGAGCTCATCAAAGCTAATTTTGAAATTAGAGTCAAGCTAAGTAAAGCAAATTCAGTGCTTATTTTTGAGATAAACAAGTCTAGTTCTGAGCTTGCTGGCGAGATAAATAATGCTAATTCTTCATTCGATTGCTTGTCTATTTAAATCTAATTCAGTTCCTGCTGACAAGACATTTCTCCTAAGAAATTATGCACCTTGCTCTTACAAAATTAAATGTTTTACAAAGAGCGATAACAAATAAAGAGGTGTGTATTAACTCCTTAACATTGCGAGTACCACGTTATAATACAAAATTATGGTAAGGTAAGTGTTTAGAAATATATTATTGTAAGTTATTTTGAACTCCAGACATTCCATTTTTCCATATTCGCCTGAAGAAGAAAAGATTGGAACCTAGAAGACCGTGAAAGTCAACTCATTTGGGCTCTAATTTCAGGCGTTGTTTAAGTAAATTAAATGTTTAGTCTGTATTGACGTCATACATATAAAATTTTGCGTTTTTATTTTTTTTTATTTATTGCATTATTTTTTTTTTCTAGAAGGTGAATATTCAGGTTCAAATTTTTTAATGAATGAAGATTTTTTTTTTGTTCGGTCATGCGTGCGGTATTTCCAATCAAGTCACGACCGTATATGTTCTTTCGTTTGCTGATCGCTGTCAGGATTGGGTTTAGATTTTCAAATCGTTTTACTCTGCTGTCATGAGCAGTGTTCAACTGCCATATGAACCGTCACAATCAGGAACCTAGGTGATTGAGCCTGAAGTGTGAGAAGACGAATTTGTAAACTTTTTTTTTCACAGTAGCGTGTATCACCCTTATAGAGATGAATGATGCATTTCTGGTTTAACCTTGATATGCTCATAATGATTCATAAAAAAAAAAAGAAAGAACACATCGTGTAATGTGTTCTATAGCCGTTCGAAAGGAGAAACTCACTTAAAACACCACATCAAGTTTTGTTTAAAAAAAAAAAAAAACTGCATAGCTTTCTATTATAATGTTTTCTGTAAACACATTGGGTTCCCAAAGGAAATTCGTCCTAACTGGAAGAAAATCTTTAACTGCATTCAAAGACGAAAGTTATAATACCTTTTTTTCTTTTCTTCGGTATATTGTTTTTTTGCGAAGGTGCTTGATTTTTGGTAACGGCCGAACGGAAAACACAACCCTGGGGTGTAGTTGCTGCATTTCAACTTGTCGGCGACGAAGGCCTTCGGACAAATGTGTTTAAAATTGAGGCGCAATTTGGCGTTGGGAAAAACATTTGTCTTTGAGTTGTGCACCTCATCGGCTCATCGTGGTGGATCATTTCAAGCCGACTTTCTGTGAACGGCTGTTATATGCGTACATTTAATATTTTTCAGTTTCTGATCGGCGAGACAGCTAACGCTTGTTGCGTGCATTCGCGCCCCAATGCGAGGACGTCCGGCGTCCGCGCTCAGCTAAAAATCCCGCTTCCCCAAGATGCCACCAGGTGCGGAGGCTAAGTCGATGACGCGCGGTCTGATTCGTGACCGAAAAGTCGGCGCAGCCTGATCCTCCACCGAGTTGACGGAGAAAGTGCGCAACGTTCATGTCGCCTCTCACCTTTCCAGCCCTAACGGTTTTGAACTCCGATCCGGGCAGGAACGGGGAACGCAGCGGGAAACGCGCGCCATCTTGCCCAGGCAGAGGCCGTCTGCCGGAGCTGTGCAGGAAATTGGGAGAGACTTGGATAGCCTTTATGGGCTTGGGACTCTACATCTTGATAGGGAGCTCGTGGTTACAATATGACCGAGAGTCTCGTGTGTTCGACGAATTCAGGGAGGGTGCGAAAGCCATCTTGAAGGCCGCGCCAGGTAGGCAAGTAAGATGTCTCGCTCGGTCGAGCCAGGGCTGTTGGACTCAGAGTAGGAATGCTTCGT
Source organism: Ixodes scapularis (assembly GCF_016920785.2). NCBI lineage: Eukaryota > Metazoa > Arthropoda > Arachnida > Ixodida > Ixodidae > Ixodes > Ixodes scapularis. The sequence goes on along the minus strand of NW_024610079.1, from coordinate 31,334 downwards.
ATTGCCGCCTTTCTCGCAGTGGTAGCAGACATTTTTCAACTTTTCTAAACACTAGGCAGCCCTGAAAGGACCTGTCCAACTGATCGTTGATAGCCCTGTCAACAATAAGAAGAAATATTTAACTAAGGTCAGGAGCAAGGCAAGAGCCCATACAATCTCCCTTCTTTAGTATGTAAATCTTTCCATCGTATTCTGCTAAAGTGGACTGCAAATAATTACTTATCAGGTCGATGAAGCCCTACACCGAAACACCGAAGGAATATAAAAAGTGGAAAACTCCGTGCTCATGCATCGCCTTAGTCACATAATCTAAGATGAGTTTGGGTTCTAGGCTCTAATACATATCTGTAATGTTGAAAGACATAATAGACCGATGTCACCAAGCGAACTGCGCAGGCGCGCGCATTCCGGAAGTGGTTCCACCGCCATGCTACTTGTAGTCATTCCTTTCCGGCTTTACGCTTCCGGCTTCCCGGCTACACACGGCTGCGCGTACATCATCGTAGATTATCGTTTAAGACGCTCCGGTATCAGCTTGATTCTCCTGCATGTCTGCACTTCATGACATTGTGTTGTTTGCGATGCCTTAGTTTGCGAGCATCCGCAGAAAAGCAGTATTAGTCGTCTTATAGCTTTAGAATCGCTTTGTCGTCTGCTTCGTGGTGCCCGTGAACGCGTGAGCCCACTGCCATTCACGCGGTGGTCGCACAGCGGCCGCGGGAAAAAAACAACGACACCACTACTCGAGCATTCCGGCTGGTTGGACGTCTCAATTAACTTGGAAACAATGGCGCAATGGCAAAGAACAAGAAAATTCGAGGGACCATCGGCTCCGTGTCGCGCCGCAGAGCAGCAGCAAATGTGGTGGTGAAAAACTGTGAGGAGCGAAATAGACTTTCTCGGTGAGCAATAGTTTTCTAAAAGTTGTTTCATTCTGGCTGAGAGCCTGTGCAACAGGGTACAGATTAACTGCGGGAGAAGCCTGCACAGAAATAATTAGTGATCTACAGAAATGCAATGCCTGACGCGCCGTGACAATTGGCATCTGTCAAAAAGAAGCCACCATGCCAGATACCTGAAAGCTTAAGGTGGGGATGATTTTTCGTGCACAGTTTCTGATCATTTTTATTTTGTTTGCGCAAGCTCCAAACGCTAACAGTCACCCGATGAGGCAAAGCTTTTTTTTACGATCTCGATTGTTGTTAATGCAGAATGGATCAGTATTGAGGTTCGTTTGTTACATTTTTGGCGGTAAGTGTTGCACTTCTAAATTGAATTCTGTGGTGTTTTCACGTTTATATATATAAAAAAGTGAAGACTGCTTCCGAAAAAGTTGTTTTATTTCAAGCGATGCATATCGGGAATTTCTGCTCTTTCTTAGTGATTGTCGTGATCTTCTGAAGCACAGCTGTGCTTAAAACATGTCGTCACAATAATAGTTATAACCACCAAAATACATCGAGCAAAACGTGTATTAAAATGGCCTCCGCAAAGCAGTGCGAAGGTCTTATTTGAACAGACCGACGGATAGTCCGCTACGGAACGAATGCTCAGAGAGATTCCAGCGTACGGAACACTTTGGTCCGCTCTATGTCTCGTGCCCTGTAATCTTACACATTTTAGCTGACGTGCAATAGCGTGGATATAAATTATGAAGCCAACCGCGAAACAATATGTAAAACGCTCATTTTCCTGCCGCCCTGTCCGGTTGTGTTTACCTTTCTTTGCCATGCTTCTTTCTTTCGGGCAGACATAATATTCGAGGCCTATTTGCCTGGTGCTGTAAATATAGCTCCGTGGAATACAACAGGTGAAGCCACCAATTGAAAACCATGAGGAAACACCAGGCTAAAAGTCTCGTGCTAACCCGAAAATGTCCAAACGCCGGGCGTAGAATGCGCATTGACGCGGCCGGACCTACAGGTACCAGAATGCACTGCGGCAGCGGTGGCGTCGCGCAACTCCTGGTGAGATCGGTGTATTGAGTGAGCAATGGAGTGAAATTGAAGCGGGAGATTTTTTTAAACGAGTTTTAGACTCTGACTGGCTGAGAGAGGATGATATTGGATAAATGAATTTGTAGATAATGACCCATAAGTTTTTTCCTTAGAGCCAATTTGTGATTATGCTCCTGAAGGGAACTCCACCCTTGTGAGTCTTCGCAGTAAAGAACACAGACAAATGATGTGTGGCAGGACTACCAAACGGTTACATCCTCATTCCTCAGATCTTTTTTCGGCCTTCCAGCAGAGATCAGAGAAGCCAGTTCTCCCGTTCACTAGTGCTCACTCCAAGCCAGCTAAGCATCGCATAGTGAGGTCACTTTTCAAGTCCTCATTCTCCAAGCCGTGTACACATTTTTTAGAAAGTAGCCTCAACTTGCCGCATCAGAGGTTGGAAAAAGCAGGCCTTCCTGCGGACCTACCTCATTCCACTCTTGAAAGGTTCCTTCTCAAGAAAGAACATGCGCAAGTTGTTTCCAAAAAGAAAGATAGTTTTGTAGTGATTAACTACATGCTCAATTTCGCGCATCGTTTAACCCTTTACTGCACAACTTTTTATTTTTTCACAATTTTATTCCAGCAGAAGTAGAATACCACAGTTATCACAATACTATCACTAAAATAAATTTCAAAGTTTCGAAAAAATTTATATCGAAAAAAGATAGGTATGTTGCATATTTGCAACAAGATGGAAATAACGAAATATTTATAGCCGAATGCTAAAAATTTGTGAACCAGAGCCAAACTTGTATTTACAGACATCAGTGAGAGATGTGGCCTCATTTGCTTGTGTGATACAAAAGAAAGCAGTTATTCTTGCTTGTTGAGCACAGGTGAGTGCCACACTTAGAGCAGTAGCTCATACAAATGCCCTTGCATCCAGGAAACTTGCAACGCTGTCGCTTCTGACTCCAAAGCACCCAGTGGCCAACCTGAGCATAGAAGTATGAACAGTGAGGTTTGTAACACAGATTAATTCGCCAGTGATAATACCTGATCAATCCTGACATCTTGAGGTGGACACGGTGCTGAAGGACCTCTTGTCTTCTTCAGCTGGATGCCTTGCTCCACGGACTCATTGCTGGGCCTTCCCCTTTTCTTCAGTTGATTTTTTCCTGCTTTGCAGAGTGACGTGGCGAGGTCCACCTTGAACTCTGCTAATGGCATGAGCTTTCGTGTTGGTTGATCGGAAGTAGTCTCGGCATTCCTCCTGTACAGCAGCCAGGCATTTACAGCCGTCAAGTCGAGAATATGAAGAAAAATACGAAAGTACCATTTCTTCGATCGGAGCTGGGCGCGGTAGAGGGAGATCAGAGAGTCTAAGAGATCCACTCCTCCCATGTGCTTGTTATAAGCGCCTATCACCGACGGACACGGTATGTCGCGCCTCTCCTTTTCTTTTTGGCTCCACCTTGGCGCAGTTAGGACAGGCTCTGCCCCAACAAAGGTGGACAGCAAGGTGACGGCTCTGTTGTCTTGCCACCTTGTACACGACAGCTGAATGCCATCCAGGGTCGCTACCTTCTCTTCAAAGCTTCCCCTTCCTTTCTGTTTCATTTCCTTGTCAGATGGCATGCTGATACCCGTTACTCGGTTGATCCGGACTGTACCAATGCAGTGCACGGTTTCTTTTTCCAGGTACACCTGAAGGGTTGGACAGTTGAAGTAGTTATCGAAATACACTTTGTGGTGGACTCCTCTTGGGATTAACCTGCACAATCGAACAACAATGTTCCCGCTTGCTCCACAGTCAGGCTCTCCTGCACGTCTTGGGGCAGAGTTTTCTTGTCCCGTGTACAGTTCTAGCTTGTACGAGAAGCCACTTACTCCTGAGAGAACAAATACTTTGTACCCCCATTTTTTTGGTTTCTGGGGACAGTACTGTTTCAGTGCACTTGCGCCTTTGAAAGGTATAATCTGTTCATCCACAGACAAGTGCTCTTCAAGCGGTATCAGCGACAACTGTTCATTTACAGCATCGACGAGCGGTCGTATCTTTGCAAGCCGGTCTCTATCAGGATCATCTCTTGGGCCGAGAGAGCTGTTGTCCACAAAGTGAAGGTTGTGCTTCAACTGTTCGAAGCGTGTCACCGTGAGGTGGTCAGCTACTTGGCTTACTCTGGTAGCTTCACTCCAGTACCACCTAGTGTTCTTCAGCTGAATTATAGACATCCACATGCAGGTGCCTAGAAAAACTTCAATCTCCTCGGCACTGGTGCAGAGGGGCTTACTGGCATCCTTCTGGACTGAGTACAAATTGCTCTCATTTGCAATAAGCGAAATAAGAGCGCCTGGAAAGATGAACTTGAAGTATTGGAAAGGTGTTTCCAACTCTGAAACTTCCTGCGGAAGCTCATTTTGTCCAGTGAACTTCACTGTTTCAGGATCCCGCATCAGGCTTGCATTCTTCCAGATAATTCTTCTCTTAGATTGAGTTGATGACTGATCAGCTGGTTGGCTTGCGGGAGCTTCCTCTTCGTCAGAGCTTGTACTCGCCTCGCTTGAACTGGCACTACATTTTGCAGGGGGTTGGACATCTGGGGTACAAAAAATAACAGCATCTCGTACAACTCATACAATGAGCAGAAAAATAAATAATTTGGAGAGAAATTCTACATTGTATAGGGGACTATCTTCCCTGGCGGTTCTAAGTGTGCTCTTTGAAAGCGTGAAAACAACCCTACAACTTTGCAATTGTGTGTAGTTACACCTGACGAAGGATGGTCTCTTCCGAAAATCTCTGTCAATAAAGCCTACACTGCTTCTAATTTTATTCTCTACGTGAAAAAAAGTTGGATTTTCAGAAAAAAACATTAACTTACAATCAGAGTCATCGTCACTGCCGGAGAGCTCGCTGTCCTCACTGTCGGAAGGAATTCCACGGCTGTAAAACCGTTTGGGGTCCATTGTGTCTGCTCTACGAAGAAAAAACACCGTCGTGCACGTTGTTGCATCTGTGCAACATAGCTATTTTTTGCTTCCAAAGACAAACTTCGTCGATAATCTTAAGATTTTTAGTATTTACATAATCAGCAGGACATTAAGTTGAGTCGCAAATTTTTTGTTTTGCATTACACTGTATAGAACGTGATATGCAGTAGTCAAGGCTTACCTGTGTCACTTGTTGAGCGTCCACGTGGTGGCTGTCACGCTTTTTAGAGAGCAGTTTCGCCGCCTGAGTACAGATGGCAGCACTGGACGGCTCGCCTCGCGGATGTATGTTGCAGAAATGCAACAACGTGCGGAACTAGCACTGAATGCATTTTGTAGATGTTTTTATCGTCGTTTATCGCTATGTTGCGAATATGCAACAAGGTGCAGTAAAGGGTTAAGATCTGTCGCGTCCAAGTTTGACACAAGTGTGTTTTTTTCCTGTCGTGTGCGCCTTAAACATATCTGTAGAAAGGCTAATGGAGCGACAGTCCTAGAGGGTGCTATGAAAAACACACCAAAAAGTTCGTAGAGTACAAAGAAAAAAGATTTATTCGATTCCACTAAGCTGCGGCAGTCAGTACATCGGAAAAACTGGAATATGCGTTAACCATCGACTCAGAAAACACAACTTGAAAGCAGCAAGGTATTCAAATGAGTATTTTCACCCAATCGCCGTTCCCAACCGCACGTCCGATGACTGTAACCCTTATTTCTTTGATACTAGAATACGGGGGGGGGGGGGGGGGGGCACAAAATTTTTTGGAGAGAAATCATTGCATAATTTGTCATGGGGACTGTCAGCAACAAAATTGCTGTACCTTCATTATCACTGACCACTGACAAAGACAGAGGTCGAATTCCTAGCACCAGAGTTAACTAGATTAGTGCTATCTGGTCGGGACACCAGCGCCTTTTAAACATTTACATTTATAGTACATTGCCTTTCCTTTTTAACTATTTTTCCTCTCCTTCTTCAAGAACGTTGGAACCTTTGGGAGCGGATTTATATTTTGTGCCATTCTTGGGTTGTTGTTGAATGAAAGAAGTCCTGCGTTCCGTCCCCGTCCTCAAAGTATTATCCTTTGAAGTATTCGTATATCTTCACCAACACGCTCGTTTTCAATTATTACTGCCCTTTCTCTGTGTTTCCGAGTTCGGGACCGAAAATAGAAATCTACTCCGTTCCAATTCCGCCTTTCTTTGGCTTTCCAATTTCGCCCTTTTTTGGCTTAACCGTAATTCCCGCCTCCTGCATTTTCTCCGTCACCCGTTGCAGTGTGTCAATATGTTCGTTCTATGTGTCAAGGGCGATCAGTATATCAATGATATAGTGGTGGACAACTGAAACCTTCGTCAGGAGCCGTCTCATCAATCTTGTAAAACCAGCTGAGGATGTCTCGATTCCAAATGGCATATACGCAACCTGATACAGGCCAGAATCAGTTGATAAAGCTGGGTTTTTTTTTCGAATCGATGTGAGGAGATTTTGCCAATATCCCTTGCCCAAATACAACTTGAAAAATAATATTTTTGGTCCGCCCACAGCGAGCACGACGTCTATTCGCGGGATAGGTTCGGCGTCTGACGTTAAGACGTTCTTGAGTCTTAGAACGTCAACACAAAGCCTTACCGTACCATCTGATTTTTTTCACTAAGACCAGACGGGAGTTTTATGGAGAAGTGGACATTTTGATTATCCCCCCAGCTTTAGCATCTCCTGTACCTCCTTTTCATTTATTCCCTTCACTGCAAATGAAAATGGGTACTGAGAGATTCTGAGAGGTGCTGAAGTACTGAGTTCCAAATGGCATTCTAGAAGATCCCTTTTCCCCGTATATCAGAGAAGACGTCCTTATAGCTGTACGGAAGTGACTTCATTGCAGTGAGTTGCCCATCAGTTCACGCTTTAGACAGAAGCATATCTTCTGGCCCTGGCTTTTCTAGACACCTATAGAGGAGAGTTCCTTCATGTCTTCTTCATTCTGTATCGACGTAAAAGAGCCCACATGCTCTGCGACAGAAAAAGGCTCCTCACGCTCTTCATACCGCTTCAACATGTTGATATGAAGAACTTTGTGAGTGTGACCTAAATTTAACTTGTAGACTACCTCGTTTTTCGTTTCAATCACGTTAGAAGGGCATTTTCATTGCATAAGCCATTTGTTGCGGCTAGTAGGCAGCAATATCAAGGCCTGATCCTCTAATTTCAATTATCGGCCTCTCGCTTTCCGGTCATAATATCGCTTTTGAATATGTCGTGTTTCGTCCAGTCTCTGGTGAGCTAGTTTCATCGTTTGAACTGTCTCTGTAGCTTTAAAACGTAGCCATAAGTAGTCTTTAGCTCTTGGCTGGTCGTATCTTGAGTTCAGATTTCTTTCAGCACCCACAGTGGGCCCGTACGTGTCGTCCATAAATCAACTCAGAAGGTGAGAATCCTAAACTGGCCTGTGGTGATTCGTAGTAGTCTATGAGCACCGGAGCCAAGTATTCGTCCACTATCAATTTTTCTCTTCGCTCATTTATTTTGTCAGCGTTTGCTTGAGTGTACCGTTAAGTTTTTCGTCCAAAACCTTTGTAAGTGGAGTTGTAAGGGTTAGACAATAAGTGCTTGATCGAAAGAAGCCCTATTATCTCATTCATCAACTCCTAGGTAAAGCTCGTACCCCTGTCTGAAAGAAGCTCACGTGGCGAACCCACCCTCAAGAACATTTCGATTAAACACTACGCTACTGTCCTTGAGCCAGTGGACGATACAGCTACGGCGTCACTGTATCGAGTCGCAATATCCCCTAGGGTCAGTATGAATCGATTTCCTTTCGTAGACGTGGGCGACTGCGATCCAATTAGGTCGATGACAAATCGTTGCAAAAAAGAGTCTCAATGATGGGCATGCGCCCCAATGGCTCTTTTCACTACGGACTTAAAAATTCGAAGCTCCCCATTGCGACGAAATCCCACGCAGTTCACTCTGGAAACTAGTTGGCCACTCAATTTCGGTTTCGATTGTACAGCTTCAGTTCATGCTATCATGCCGTGACCACATGCGCTGCTTAATTTTTGAATCACGTGACTTCCCACGAATGAAAAATACTTTAAGCATTCTCAAGCGATATAAAAGGAAGACTGAGCATTCTTCTTGGTTCCCGACATGCCGGATATTGTGCGTTTGTATGCACACGCAGTAAGGCGTGGCTTGGTCATCTTCCCCTTACAATTTTATCTTTGAGCTCAATTTCAATAATCCAGTCTAGTACCGGTGATCCATAATTTAAATTTGGTCACTTTAAGCCCAACACGTATTTTGTTTGCCAAACGTCCACTTCTTCCTACTTCATTGAGCAAAAAACATGCCGTATTCTCAGGATACACACAGTATTCGCAACTCCAACGCCCTATAGGTGGCGGGGCGGTAGTTCCAAGATGGCGGAAGAGACGGGGATAGATTCTCCAGGATATCCCGTGCGCCTGCTCGCTGACGCTGTTCAGCGCGCTAAAAATGGCTTATTTGCCTACAAATACTAAGCGGTTAGGAAGGGATCATATTACAGGTGACAGAGATTTTGATGCACGTTAGGAAAACGAGTATGCTGTTATTTCGAAGTTGCAGAAACCTCAAATCGCAAAGCTTTGTGGTGAGCGAGCGCGTTTTGGCACCGGCCACGTTACTGCTTGTGGCAGAATATTTTTGAGGGTGATGAAAATATCTTTGCGCTTTGCCTGGCCATTAGTGCTCTAAAAAGAGAGCCGCTAACGGTGACAGTCACGCTTCGGAAGAGCAGCTATACACAGTATTGGTGTCTACGCGTCACAGCCTCACAACTCGCTGCTCACCGTCTCGGTTTTAGTGTATTGCAACACGTAATTAAACTGCTCTATGCTTATTAATGGAAAGTTTGTTACCGCAGGCTACCTGTTACCGCAGGCAGCGCGAGCTTGCGGCATTACAGCCGCAAGCTCGCGTTGCGCCTTTGAAGCACAATTTTCAGTGCGCGCCAAAAGCGTTGCCGTGCTCATCACTAAAAAAAAAAAAAAAAAAGAAGTTGTAGTCTTTACATTCCTTTTGTCACATATACGACACTCCAAAACTTCAGTTCACCATGAAGTCCACTGACGTCAAACTGACGGCCCCAACTTTTACAAGAGGATTGATGACGAGGCAATATAAGATATTAAACAGCTAAAGTACGCATCAAAGAACAAAAAACAACAACAACAACAACAACATAGGTTTTGCAGTAAAAGCAAAAGAAAAAAACGATTACTTTTTTTTTACAGTCATTTACACTTAAGCTATTTTAATAAGCTGCATAACTCGGCTATCAAGCCGCTTGTGAAAGTTGGTAGCGCCGGTTGAACGTCAGTGCGCTGTACGTCCAACTGAAGTTTAGGGGTCTGGTACGCTATGCAAAAACTGCCTATTGACATAATCGGCGTGTTTTGGGGTTTTATTGATTGCTCTATCAAAAATAAATATTTTAATATACCGTACATTTTTTGTACCGTGTTATTTGCAACATTGCGGTCCCTCTGGCCAAAACTGCACGTTCTAAGCTCTCGTCACGGACGGCTGGCTAACACAGACGCGCTTAAAATGCTTCGAGCATTTCTTTATTTGCTTTTTAATTACCTGAAAGCAAGTACGGGTATTCTGTCTTTTTAAAGTGCTTGGAATAAATTGTCATGTTCCTTGTAACAGCCTTAAAACGCGAACCCATTCTCGATTTGTATTTCTCAACATACCGTTGCGCGACGACTTTTCTCCTACTTGAGGCAAAAAATAGACTTTCCGTAGACCGTTCTATAGAGCTTTTCATTATTAGCGGGAGTATTTTCCGTCACGTTGAGCACAGATTGAGCTGGTAGCCATGCACAAGACCAGAAATCCGCAGCGTATGCGATACACGAAAAGCCCTAATGAAATTAGACATCCCGGTCCTTCGTGCAAAGCTGTTTTAAGGCGGAGCATAAGAATTCATTTTTTTAACGCGCTCACTTTTTTCGTTAAAACGGCTTCACGCATCAAGGCCGACACTCCCTGCCACCGTCTCCGCGCCGCCGCCGCCGCTACCGTCCCCGTTCCTCTGGTTCTCCGTTCGTCCACTTGAGGGCGAGCGGCGCGCTGGAGTTGCGTATAACACGATGTTGGCACATAAACTTTGAAAGAAACGCAACATATTCGCTCTACTTCCTGTACGAAACTTACTATTGAGTGTTCCTTGCGTCATCACATATCATCACATATATGCTGATTGGAGATTAAGTTTTTGCAAATGCCGAAGTGGGCTGGCTATAACAAATCCCAATATCTGCGTCTGAACGGTGGGTGCGAAATTATCTCGGCATACTAAATCAGGAAGAAAGCAAACACATAACAAATCTATGTTCATTAGCTACCATCAAATGCGCTTCAAATCCTTTAGTTCTTACGGCGCACCGCAAGAGGGTGCCACAGTCTTCACACAAGTGCTCAAATATTGCTGTTTTAAAAAGTGTTTGTATGTATCATCACACCCATATGATTGCAGGATAACTTCACCCGTTTACGCGATTATGACTTCGTAGAATGCAAGCGGGTGGGGACATCACCTCGTGTAGTGCTGCGGGTAAGCAGAACACCTATAAGAGATAAGAAGTGTGTTCGACTTTAGCTTTCAATGGCGTCTCCGAATTTTCTCTTACTATTATTATTATTAAGAATTATTATTATCAAGATCATTAAGAAACAAAAACAGGTATTGCAAATAAGTAATTTCGTCAATAAACGCACAAAACAAGTAACAAATGTGCTGACCAGCAACACTAATATGTAAAGGTGCGAGCTCGGTTAGGAATACTTATTGGTTGTTACAGCGTGTTGACGCATGCAAAAGCGAGAACGCCGAGCTTCGTAGCGTCGAAATTCCCAGCACTGGCTCTTCCACGTACCTCAAAACGCCAACAGAAAGGCTCAAGTAGAAAAATGTCAGCATGTGCAAACTTTACGTATGGGTTGCGCTCATGCTGAAGCTCGGAGGTCTGGCCATTTAGGCCATTGAGAACCAAAAACTATGCGCTCGGGACGAGGAAACATGAGATAACGGCTGTGTGTAGTCCAAGCTCTGTGTATGATCTGTTGTAGGAGTGTCGATCGAAACCGAAACAATGCCTTGCCAACTAGTTCCCAGAGTGCAACGCGCGCAGTGTTGCATTTAGTGATTTATGTAAGTAGTCTGTTCCTTTAGGAATTCTTCTCTGGCACAGGTCACATGATCGCGCAAATTGCTTATCACGTGCTAAGCCTCCGGGCCAGTAAAAAGATTGCAGGAGTCTGTCACTGGTGCGCCTGACACCCTGGTGGCCTGCCATTGCGATATCATGAGCCAGACTAAAGATATTGTGGCCCAGCGTTCTGGGGACCACCATTTGGCGGATCTCCTTCCCGTTTGCGAGTTGGCGTCTGCGAAAGAGTCCTTGCTCAAATATAAACCGTAGGTGTTACACCCTTTTGTCATTTGAGCATCGTTAGTCCTTCCGCAACATATATGTAATGACACGTCTTTCAACTGTTCTCTTTCAAGGACGTTTCTTGCAATACCTTCAATTATGAGACTGGGTTTGAGATTTGGAGCAGCAGGAACATGGCTCTTCCATGCCGCGACTATGTTCCTGTCAAGCTGCAACATCTTTGCTGATTCAGGCTTATTCCCACTTTTCCAATTCGAATCAAGGTCTGGCACATCCCTGGCTCTCTGAACGTTACAAATAATAATATCATAAAGTGGCTCGTTTCTACATTTTGCGACGACCTCTCTACAGAAGTACGGAGAAACTATTCTAACGGTTGCTTCTGGTAACAGTCCCGTCTACCAGGGCCTGATACGTTTGCCCGTCAAGTGCTGAAGAACAACCAACTTTCTGAGCATGATAACCGCATTGCAGCCAGTATCTCGTAACACTTTAGCGGGTTTTCCGTCCAGCATACTGGACGGAAAACCCGCTAAAGTGTTAGGAGCAACAGCCAAATGGAGTGGAACATGACTATAGTCATGTTCCACTCCATTTGGCTGTTGCTCCTTTTATCGCACATTGCACTCAGGAGCGCTTCGTTGGTATGTTCCACATAGTGCCTTTTATCGTTATGTATGTGGCTTTCTTCACCGTCGCATTTTGTGCGTCTAGAATCAGGTACCATAAAGCATAAGAGCTGAGTTTCGTCGCCTTTCCGCTGAAAGCATGCTTTGGTATCGTGTCCCAATCTCTGACAAACCTGACGTATTCGGTGTAGCTGTTCTAGCCTGCCCAAAGAATCGGTCGCTCGGTGACTAATTATGTCGCACAAGAAAAACCTGATATTTTTACTGCTTACCACTTGCCAGGTAATTCTTTAAATGATTATCACTCTGGTTATGAACCTATTTTAACTGAGCCAGTTTGTCTTGCCGATGCGCCTTTAGGAACCTATCCGCTGCCGCGGCCATAAAGGGAAGTGTATTGCCACTCCGCTCCTTGATGCACACAGCCAGCTTCAAATGACAGCCCTTGAAGAACTGTTCGGCAATGACAAGGTCCCGCAGATCGCTTTACGTTGTGGGACGAAGGCCCACCCCCACCCAGCGATATAAAAATCTCTGTGGGCTCGCGGCGTTCTGGCTGCCTGTATCGACGTTATCTGGAGAGTTTCCTTGAAATCTTTTGCGATATCCTTTGGTTGTAAAGCGAATTTTTGTAGGAGTGCCATCTTTACACTTTTATAATCTAAGGAGTTGTTCGGGAAAATACTTCCGAATACCTTCAGTGCCTCGTGTGCACCAAGCACAGGCTTAATGCAGTGGCCCATATTTCTCTTGGCCGCTCCTGTCCCATTCCAGAAACTTCAAATCGTTCTAGGTACACATCAAAGTCATTTCTGTGATCGTCAAACGGCGGCATTAGCTTATGGCGACTGAGGTACTGTGACGCCGTAGCTCCTCGGTGTCCATCGCAGCCGCCCGCACCATACCTGTTACTTGCAGACCCCTCGGCTTCAATTACCCTAAGCTTGATCTGGAGCATTCTCTCAGTCTTTTTCTCTTGTTCCGCTTTCTGTACTCTCTTTTCCGAGCCCGTTCATGATCAACCCATGTACCCATATAAGTTCCTGTGGTCCCCATCTTTCCACCCAGGGCCGTCAACTCCTTTACATCCATAACGTATACGTTGCACCCAAAACCAGACGAATAATTATCAATGTTTTGTCGCGGACGCCAGTTATTATCAGGGTCTTTATAACAATGAAAGAAAACTGAGAGGTACTATGTTTTATGAAATCGATATGTTTGCGTGCAATTGTTATTTTTTTCGAATCCACGTAAAAAAAGAAAAAAAAAAAGAAATGAAAGTCATTTACAACTCCCTGTAACGCCGAATTAGAGCGTAGCTCTTGAGAAGGAGGAGGGGAGGGTACGGAGAGGGGGTTATGCCCCTCCTATCCTGCTCGCCTCCCGTTTAGGAGAAAAATTTCCGCCAAATTTAGGGGAAAAACTTTCCGCTAAATCCAGCGGGGAAATTTTGCCGCTCAATTTAGCGGGGAAATTTTCCCGCTCAATTTGGCAGGGAAATTTCCCCGCTAAATTTAGCAAGAAAAATTTTCCCGGTAAACTTAGCGGGGAACTTTTTCCGCTAAAATTAGCGGGGAAATATTTACGCTAAATTTAGCGGCGAAATTTACCCATATGCACCGGGCGGTTACGCCGACGCCGACGCCGCTCAAGGCGGAAACGGGCGCCTAAGAGCTGCGCTCTAAAAGAAACTTATTGACAAAGAAATAAAAGAAAGAAGAGCGTATGTCCTCCGTTGAACTTGCCGAGGTTGGCACATTTTTACGCTGGTTTCGAGCGCTGTCCTTGTTGCAGGAGCCTGTCTCGTTTGACTCCAACCGCCAGCGTACCGGTGGTGACCAGTCGACCAGTTGTGATGGCTGCGCCGGTGCGTTCTTGATCCATGCTTGCCGTTCAGTGTTAACGGCCGGGACAGGTCAGCAGACTTCTATGGACGACAGCTTCACCGATGTATTCCGGAGCCAAGGTTTCCCCAATCCGTTCGTTCTCCGCCCCGAACCTCGTCGTTGACCCTCCTCTTTTTTTCTTTCCTTTTATTTTCCTTTTCCTTCCTTCTAGTATTCTCTGGTTTTCTTTCTCTTTTCGTCGCCGTAACCATCACATCATAACAGTAAGGAGACAAACGCTTCCAACATGACACGCAACATCCAACTTGGCACTAATTTTATAGCAGAAAAATATATAGAGGAAACAGCATGCATGTTCCCGGAAGTTGGCTCAAACACTTTAGACAACTTCCACACTCCCAAAGAAGCAGGCTACGGCTACCCAGATGTATCCTTCTTTATGCAAGGTCTTTTCCTATATATTTATTTAGTCACTGAGCGCATCACGTCAGGCAATTATGGAATAGCATTACGCCAGTGCTGCTAACCTTAGGTATTTTCCCCTAGATCTAGAGATTTCTGTCATCGTTCCGGGGCAAATTGAAATTTGTTCAAATCTGAGATTTGTTTCTTAATGGGTTTGAGAGAGCTTTAGAGACACGTTCCTTCCCTTTTCCCTTCTCGTGCGGGGCAGCGGGAAAATGGCTTCCTTGTATATTGTCGTGGCCAGAGATAATCTCCAGTGGTAACAACAGATATTTTTAGGGGCAACGCAAGGCCAAAGTAACAGAGCTTAATTAAGTAAAAATATTTTGACGACGCAAGCTCAACCTTTTAATTGCCACCTATATACAGGAATCTAATCTTAAGCTACTCCCTAACGATAATCTCAATATTGAAACAAATTAACACAATTCCCGAAGATCTAGGAAAACCTAGGAGATTTCCCGATAAAATTCTGGGAAGAAACGATTGCGGAGGTTGGCAACACTGCATTACGCCTGCTACGTAACCTGGAAGAGCCGGAAAAGCAGAAACTGATAGCCAGACTTAAGCATTGGAAACGAGCACACTTTTTGGAAAAAGGGAGGAATCTGCATTCTACATAATTCCCAAGTCGGGCAAGAAAGCAGATAAAATACAAAATCTTCGCACTATATTCCTTATAACAGCACCACCTGATTTTCTAGGAAAGCTGATCCTCACCTGTCTCGCAGAGATCGTTGAGGATTAGGGAAAAAGCCAGTACTACGACGTAGCTCAGACCGGCCTACGACTGGGGCAATGTGCACATTTTATGTCTCTATCAGCTCGAAAACCTTCTTGTGAAGAAACTTCGCAGAACGAACAACGCCCTAGATATTTTAATTGCCCTAGATCCACAAAAGACCTTCGACAACATGGAGCGCTAAGCAAGTATCTAGACACTCGAGGAATGCGAGGCAACCACTCGCATATTTAATTACATTAGAAGCTCCCTGCGCAATCAAACTTCAGCAATCTCATCCGGAGCTCATCAGTCGAGAAATTTTACTTCTGTCTCTGTTCAAGCTTAAGTCATGCGGAATGAGACAAAGTAGCTCAAGAAAATTTAACGTCGGAAGCTGAAATTGTATGCAGCTGATACATCCCTTTGGGTCAATACCCGCGATTCATTACTCTACCTTGAGACCACCATAGTCACTGTGCAGAAGACCTTCAAAACCTTAAACCTGTATTTATTGGTTACAGGAATGAAGCCATCACCGAAGAAGACTGCCATCCCCCCGTATTGACCAGAAGACTGATGGGTCCTCATTTCAGAATAAATTAATACAAATATGCTCAAAATCACCTCAGTCAATTTCATGCCGCCTGAAATCAGCACCTCCAATCTCATCTTCCTCATTGAAACGCACTTCCGAAGAACAGGAGCCTGCACCGTTTGTGACCTTAGACAGGCAGTGTTGGCATTAGAGGACTGCCACCTCGCTGCCTGTTCCGGTCTCACAAGAGCGCAAATCGCACAGCTCGAAAGACTCCACCACGTGTACTTGTGTGCCATTACGGGTCCCCCTATCTTGTTCTCACTGCAGAAATCCTCCTCAGTCCCTGTGACCCCAATCGGGGCCAACGGGTCTCCTTTTTAAATTCAAATTTGCCGCCTCCGCAAACACTACTTTCTGCACACTCCGTGAGATGGCACTACTGGTCCAGCTAAAGTACCGCACAGCGCGTTCCAACTTTAATGGCATGTTCCGTGGAAATCGCGCGCCGTCGTCCTGGTGGTGAGTAATTTGTTTTTTCTCGAGCAATATGAACTAGAACGTTACTTACAGAGTGTCGCAGTCCTTTTGAAAGGTCGGAACACTATCTGAGAAGAGTTTAGTGTGAAATGTGCGTTGTTATTTGCTGCTAAGCGTTGTTTAGATTTGATGTCCTCAATTGGGTACTGTGGGTCCTAAGTACCACTTCATTGCTTTCAGCACCGTACCTGACTGACGAAGAAATTCAGGCCCTTCTGCAAGAAAGTGACGCTGATCTTACATACTCAGGGGACACCGATGCTCTTGCAATTGTTGTGGACGGCCATGGTGATACAGAACCTGAGAGTGATGAGAGTGACGACCGCCAAGACGATCAAAGTGACCAAAGGCCACCAACACTGACTCCGCCAAGGTGGAGGGGCAGAGCGTATGTATCATTTAGTATTTTTTCTATGCGTATGTCAAGTGAACTAGAAGAAACTCTGTGCACTGAAACCCACTTCTTATTTTTGAAATAAGATTTTCTGACATTACCGTCAGAGAAGAGGATGAAGTATCAAGCAGCCAGGCGCGCCAGGAGGCAGACACACTATTGAAATATTTTTTTAGATACTTTCAAGAGGACTTCTGGGAGGAATTAGCCCACCAGACAAATCTCTATTCCGTTCAGGAAAAAGGAAGGAGGTCAATTTAAACGGATTCAAGAGAGTTGAAG
Source organism: Ixodes scapularis (assembly GCF_016920785.2). Lineage (NCBI taxonomy): Eukaryota > Metazoa > Arthropoda > Arachnida > Ixodida > Ixodidae > Ixodes > Ixodes scapularis. The sequence goes on along the minus strand of NW_024610079.1, from coordinate 14,534 downwards.
ATGTTTGTTGGTATCCACATTGCCATGGGTGTACTGAAGCTCCCAAGAGTGCGGCTCTACTGGTACCAAGCGCTAGGTGTTGATCTGATTTGCTCAAGCAATGTCAAAAAACAGATTCTTTGAACTGAGAAGCACCATTCACTTTGTTGACAAGTTGTCGGTAGCCACAAAACAAAAGGAAGAATACAGGCTCTTTCTAGTAGAGCCTATCGTGAACTCGTTCAGAAATGCCTGCTTGGAGCTGCCCGATCTTGTGAACTATCAATCGATAAGCAGATGATTCCGTTTTCAGGGAGATGTCCCGCGCGGCAGTGTGTGCCTTCCAAGCTAAACCCTGTCGGCCTTAAAAGTTTTATAATGGCATCTCCGGTTGGCTTGGTTCTGAACTTTTCCATCTATGTTGGCAAGGGCGCAGTGTCTGATGATTACATGCGAGAGTTCGGACTTCTTGGGGGAAGCGTCGACAAGAAGTTTCTGGAAACATTAAGGAGGGACACCAAGTGACTTTCGTGTTCATTTACAGGTATTTCACGGGCCTGAAGATAGCTGAGCACCTCATTGAAAAAAAATAATTTTATGACCGGCACAGTGATGGCCAACCGTACTCGTGGCGTCGCCGGGACAATGCCGCCGGACTGGCCAATGCAGCGCGGTGAGTCACATTGTAAAGTACAAAATGACGACGAAATGTGCATTGTGAAGCGGAAAGACAACATAATTGCCTTGGTCATATTGCCACGCTCGTCAGCGAGCCACCGCGCGCGTGGCCGAGTGGTTACCGTGCTTGACTGTCGTGCAGAAAGTCTGGGTTCGATTCCACTCAGTGGAATGCTCTTTTATTTGTTCTTTCATTGCGTTCTCGGGAGTTCGAGAACATTCTCGTCAGATCGAGTTCTGAATGTTCCAGTCGCCGAACAATCTAGGCCGATTGTTCCAGAACCCAACGCGCGTACATAAGGGACTCCGCGTGCTGATCTGCAGTCAGTCTCGCCCCAGCGCTCGATCCTGTGGTCACGCCGACTTCGACGCCCGCGACGCTCTGCTCTTATCTTCTGTTTCCTTTTTATTTCTTGGGCACAAGTTCGCCCGATTAAACGTTTCAGTTTCCTCAGTTATTCTTTGTTTCCTCTTTTGTTCCTTCGTGACATTTTGGTGGAGGTGCGGGGTACCGCATGCCCGTGCAGCGTTCTCCTCCAAGGGACCGCAGTGCAAGTCCGATTCCCGGCTCGGTGAGAAGACCACTCACCGCAGAACCTGAAATTCGGACCAGCCGCCGCACCAAGAGAGAGGATCCTGAGTACGGTTTGCTCCTGGACAAGCCCAAGCCGCAGAAGACGACGATGGCCAACCAGTCGCAAGCCCCCGCCGCTTCTCCCGTCGTCTACATGCCCGTCGCACCGCGGACGGCTGCCCCCTTCCACGGTGAACTCTACGAAGACGTCGAAGACTGGATTGACCAGTATGAACGCGTTGCCCGCCACAATGGCTGGACCGACGAGCAACGCCTGCACAACGTTTACTTCTCGCTTGAGGAAACCGCCAAGCACTGGTACGAGAACCATGAGTCCTCTTTGACGTCGTGGGACATCTTCAAGACCGACCTGAAGGCTACGTTCGTCAACCACCACCGTCGAGAGAGAGCCGAGGACCTACTGCAAACCAGGACCCAGGGCCCCAATGAAAGCGTCACGAGCTTTGTGGAAGACGTGCTCCGCCTGAGCTCCCGCGCCGATCCTCAGGCCACCGAGGGAAAGAAGCTGCGCATTTTGATGCGGGGCGTGAAGGACGACATCTTCGGAGGCCTCGTCCGCAACCCGCCGGCAACCGTCGACGCCTTCGTCAGCGAGGCGACAAACATCGAGCCCGCCCTCCAAGCGCGCGCTTCCCACTACCAGCGGCAGCCAAGCGTCACTGCAACCGCGCTGCTTAGCGGTGAAAACGTGCCTGGTAAGGACATCCGCGAAATTATCCGGGAGGTTGTCCGGGAGGAACTGCGAAGGCTGCTGCCAACCACCAGCCGTCCGCCAACCATTTCCATCGCCGAGGCTGTCCGAGAAGAAGTGCATCGCGCGCTCCAACCAGAGGTTCCCGTCACCAGGGTGGCACCGGAGGAACCGACGTTGAGCTACGCCGCCATGGCCCGACGACCGCCGCAAGCTTCCCGCCAAGCCACGGCGCCACCCCGAAGAGACGCCCCAACGCCGCAGTACCCCCGACGGCAGGAAGATCAGGCGCACGTTCCCCCAGAGCGACCTGCGCCGAGGAAGACAGACGTCTGGAGGACGGCCGACCGACGCCCGCTGTGTTACCACTGCGGGGAAGCTGACCATGTGTACCGCCGATGCCCATACCGACAACTCGGGCTGCGCGGATTCCACCCAAGCGACCCGCGCCCCCGGTATGGTGAACGCCCTCGGGAGATCGACGAGTACCTGCGACGACCCCAGTCCCCCGAGCCTGCGTCACGCCGAGAGTTCCGGTCGCCGTCACCGCGACGTCCAGCTTCGCCGATGCACCGACCACGACGTGAAAGCCTGTCCCCCCTCGCTCCTCGCCGGGGAAACTAGGCGCGGCAACCCCTGGAGGTGGAGTTGCCGAAGACGACCGACGCCAAGATCCTCCACGAACATCGGGGGGCCCCCACTCGAACGCTACCAGAGACCAAAACGCAGCCGCTGCAGTGGTGTCCAATAACCTAAACGTCGTCATCGACGGCCACGACGCATCTGCACTCGTTGACACCGGAGCAGACTACTCAGTCTTGAGTGGGAGGCTCTCCCGCCGCCTTCGAAAAGTCATGACGCCGTGGGATGGACCCCAAATACGAACCGCCGGAGGACATCTCATCACGCCAGTCGGGAGATGCACTGCTCGCGTCGAGATCCACGGTGAAACGTGCCCTGTCAAGTTCGTCGTTCTGCAAGACTGTTCGAGGGACGTTATCCTGGGAATGGACTTTCTCTGCGAGTATGGCGCCGTTATCGACCACGGAACAAACCGGCTGACGCTACGAAAACCTGCTCCACCAGCGGAGGAGCCCCAAGCGTCGTCACCCACGGTCCGAGTCCTCGCAAACCACGTAAACCTACCACCGCGGTCGAGCGTTTTCGTACTTGTCGGGATCGATGAAGCTTCCGGTGGCGAAGTTCTTCTCGAGGGAAGCCTCCAATTGCTCCGGGGAAGAGGAATAGGCGTCGCAAGGGGAGTAGCTGAACTTCAGGATGGGCGGACTGTAGCCCTCGTGACGAACTTCCGAAACGAAACGCAACACCTCACGAAAGGTGCAGCCGTGCGCCACGTCGAGGAACTCCGAAACCCCGCCAAAATCACCGCGATTACTGACGAATCCTCGCCGCCCCTGCAAGACAGTACGTCGCCAGCACAGCTCGACATTGACCCTAAGCTTCCGGACCCTAAACGACGTCTGCTGCTCAACCTCCTCGCCGAATACCGTGACTGCTTTGCGACGTCGTCGAAGGTGCGCCAAACCGCCATCGCGAAACACCGCATCGTTACCAAGGACGACGCGCGCCCTGTGCATCGATCGCCGTACAGAGTCTCCGTTAAAGAAAGGGAGGTGATCCAGGAGCAAGTTCAAGAGATGCTGAACGACGACATAATCCAACCGTCAAGCAGTCCGTGGGCCTCTCCAGTTGTACTGGTTAAGAAGAAGGACGGAACGCTTAGGTTCTGCGTGGACTACCGGCAGCTGAACGCAGTGACGAAGAAAGACGTCTATCCACTCCCCCGCATCGACGACACGTTAGACCGGCTGCGCCACTCCCGATACTTTTCATCCATGGACCTGAAGAGCGGCTACTGGCAGATCGAAGTCGACGAACGGGACCGAGAGAAAACAGCTTTCGTCACGCCAGATGGGCTATACGAGTTCAAGGTGATGCCCTTCGGACTGTGCACGGCTCCAGCAACTTTCCAGCGTGTCATGGACACCGTACTGGCAGGACTGAAGTGGCAGAGCTGTCTCGTCTACCTCGATGACGTCGTAGTATTTTCCAGCGACTTCGACGAGCACTTGCGACGACTCCGAGCAGTTCTCCAAGCCATACGGACCGCCGGACTCACCCTGAAGCCGTCAAAGTGTCGGTTTGCTTATGACGAACTGAAGTTTCTAGGTCACGTGGTTAGTAACGAAGGCGTTCGCCCCGACCCAGAGAAGACTCGCGCCGTCGCAGCATTTCCAGTACCGACAGACAAGAAGGCCGTGCGAAGGTTTCTTGGACTATGTGCCTACTATCGGCGCTTCATCCGGGAGTTTGCAAGGATTTCCGCACCACTCACAAACCTCACAAAGGACGCCGAGAAGTTCGAATGGGCCGAGAAGCAGCAGCAGGCATTCGACGAGCTGAAGCGACGACTGCAGACTCCTCCTGTTCTAGGACATTTCGATCAAGATGCGGACACCGAAATTCACACGGACGCAAGTAACGCTGGACTTGGCGCGGTACTGGTTCAAGTGCAAGGGGGCACCGAGCGAGTTATCGCCTACGCAAGTCGGACACTGTCCAAGGCGGAGAAAAATTACTCCACGACTGAGAAAGAATGCCTTGCTGTCGTCTGGGCAATCACGAAGTTTCGTCCGTATTTGTACGGGAGCCCGTTCCGTGTAGTCACGGACCACCACTCGCTCTGCTGGCTTGCGAACCTCAAGGACCCGTCAGGACGCCTCGCTCGATGGAGTCTACGACTACAAGAGTTCAACATGACTGTGGTCTACAAGTCAGGCCGCAAGCACAGCGACGCCGACTGCCCGTCCAGAGCCCCCATCGAAACACCTTCCGGCAGCAGCAACGACGAAGACGACGAGTGCTTCCTAGGTGCAGTAAACACCGACGACATGTCACGACGTCAAAGAGACGATCCTGAGTTGCGCGCGCTAATCGAGCACCTCGAAGGACGAGGGGGTACTGTCCCCCGTGTCTTCTCGAGAGCCCTGCCGACTTTCGTCCTCCGACAAGGTGTACTTTACAAGGAGAACTTCGGAGACAACAGCACACCATGGCTGCTGGTAATCCCCACCGACCTTAGAGCGGAGATCTTCCAAGCCTGTCACGACGACCCGACGTCCGGACACCTTGGTTACAGCCGTACGCTGGCCCGAATTCGTGAAAGGTATTACTGGCCCAAGCTGCCGAAGACCGTTCACTTCTACACACGGTCCTGCCACGAGTGCCAGCGACGCAAGAAACCGCCGACGAAGCCGGCAGGTCTCCTGCATCCGATCGCTCCCCCGACCGTACCGTTCCAGCAGATCGGAATGGATCTACTTGGTCCTTTTCCACCATCGACGCAAGGAAACAGATGGATTATTGTCGCCACAGATTATCTCACACGGTATGCCGAAACGAAAGCCCTTCCTGTAGGGAGTGCTGTGGAAGTCGCCAAGTTCTTTATCGAATCTATCGTCCTCCGGCACGGCGCTCCCGAAGTTTTGATCTCTGACCGTGGATCGTCGTTCATGGCCCAGCTGACGCAAGAAATCCTTCGTCTCAGCCACACCAGCCATCGGCGCACAACGGCGTACCACCCGCAGACCAACGGGCTGACGGAGAGACTCAACAAGACCATCGCCGACATGATCTCCATGTACGTCGACGTGGAGCACAAGACATGGGACGAGGTGTTGCCGTACATCACATTTGCCTACAACACGGCCGTGCAAGAGACCACCGGGGTGACACCCTTCCAACTGGTTCATGGTCGTAAAGTAACGACAATGCTGGACGCGATGTTACCCCACCAACCGGCTCTCGACGGAAGCGACGACGCCCAGGTGGTTGCCCAACGGGCAGAAGAAGTCCGCCAGCTCGCCAGACACCGTATTCAAGCCCAACAACGTGTCGACACTGGCCGCTACAACCTTCGTCGTCGGGACGCCCACTTCCAGCCCGGAGACAGGGTGTGGGTGTGGACACCGATCCGCCGCCGTGGTCTCAGTGAGAAACTCCTAAAGCGCTACTTCGGACCCTACAAAGTACTTCGTCGACTCGGGGATCTGAACTACGAGGTGATGCCCGACGGAACACGGACTTCATCACGCCGCGCTCCACGACCGGAAGTCGTCCACGTCGTGCGCCTCAAGCCGTACTACGCGCGATAAGACTGCGAACTGTGATCTTGTGCACCGCTTGATAGGACTGTGTTTTGCGAGCCTCCGTATGTTCCCATTTTTTTCGTTTGTTTCGCTGTTTTGTTGCCTTTTACGTGGCATCGAGACGATGCCTTTTTAAAGGGGGGAGTAATGCCACGCTCGTCAGCGAGCCACCGCGCGCGTGGCCGAGTGGTTACCGTGCTTGACTGTCGTGCAGAAAGTCTGGGTTCGATTCCACTCAGTGGAATGCTCTTTTATTTGTTCTTTCATTGCGTTCTCGGGAGTTCGAGAACATTCTCGTCAGATCGAGTTCTGAATGTTCCAGTCGCCGAACAATCTAGGCCGATTGTTCCAGAACCCAACGCGCGTACATAAGGGACTCCGCGTGCTGATCTGCAGTCAGTCTCGCCCCAGCGCTCGATCCTGTGGTCACGCCGACTTCGACGCCCACGACGCTCTGCTCTTATCTTCTGTTTCCTTTTTATTTCTTGGGCACAAGTTCGCCCGATTAAACGTTTCAGTTTCCTCAGTTATTCTTTGTTTCCTCTTTTGTTCCTTCGTGACAATATCCACTGCATTTGGCACAGAGCCCGAAGGAAGTTGCGAGAGGTGGTTGAAAGATGAAAAGAAGAAAATAAAAGTGAAGCAACCCGATGCAGTTGCAAGGTACAACAGGTACATGGGCGGGGTTGATTTAATTAACAGGTTTGTCTCCTAATATGGGACTTCTTTGCGAACAAAGAAATGGACTGTCCGCGTCTGTGCCCACTTTTTAGACATGGCCCGATTTCACGGCTGTGAACGAGAGACTGTGAACGAGCTGACGTTCCAAAAGAGCGGAGACTATGCCTTTCTGACTTCAAAATGAACATTGCAATTTCACTCATTCAAGCAGAAATGCGGGGATCCAAGAGACTGCGAGAGCACGAAGAGGAGAGCAATGAAGAAGAGACTACACCCACTGGGCGGCAGAGGACAAAATCATTGTGATTTCTCCAAATGATGTAAGATACGACATAACAGGGCACTTCCCAAAGCACCAAAGGCTTGGATCACATAGGAGGTGTACGAATCCAGATTGCGCGGCAAAATCAAGGGCGAAATGCCTGAATTGTGCCGTATTTCTTTGCCTCCAACAGCGCAACTGTTTTGTTGACTTTCATACGCACTGGGTCCGACAGGACTCAATCGGGGACAACCAAGTTCCACACCTTTCATTCTTTGTTAGAAAGAACTATTTTTCCAATGACTTTTTTGTGTGCTCATGTGCCAAATAAACAAGTTTCAAGCAAATCGCGCAGATGTTTTGATGTTGGGACTGAAGAGGCTCTGCTGGTCTTCAGCTCATTGAAGTGGTACTAGACGCTTTCGGAAATTCAGTGCCAGCTGGTGGCTGAAATATCACTCTAACCTTTCGTATGCTAATGGCGGTTTGTAGGCCAATGGCAGAGGTACAAAAGAGACGGTGTTTTTTGCTGCACAGTGTTTTTACTTTGATCGTTTTAATTTTGATGGTTACAGGAGACTATTTCTTAGTAGGAGGCGCCTACTTGAGAAAAACCAGAGCTGTTAAAAAACTAGTAATAAAATGCAGTACATGAAGGGATTTGCGCGCCGAGTGTGTGCCAAATAATTTATTAGATTCAAATCCGAATAGAACACCGATACAGCGATAGTACTCAATATCCGTTTTCTGACGCGTGCCGGAGGTTATTATCTTAATTATCGATTTGACAACCTCAAATGTGTAGCCCACAAAAAAAAAAAAAATCGTTACACAGTCAGCGAGCTAAAAAAAATAGCGGAATAGCGTCTTCAGATTCGTCTTTGCGTTCTTGCTGTTGTTGCCCTTGGGGTGTTGGCTCATGCCCAAGGACGGGGTTAACCGAGGATCAGTGTAATATAAATGTATAAATAACGGGAGTTGCTTATACACTAAATCTTGTTTGCATAAAAATTTCGCCTTGAGTATAAACGGCCCTAGCATCGTTAGCGTTTGGGCGCTACAATATGATCACGGAGACTTAATAAAACGTTGTGCGTAGTGCCAAAATAGGTAGCTCCGAACGAAAGAATATTCTTCATGGGAACCGGAATACACAGAACTAAGAGCTGTTGCAGAATATAACAGTAGCACTTGCGCAAAAATCGGCGGCAAGTTAAAAAATAAGGCTCAATTGTTTCGTAAGTTTTGCGATTCGGGCAAAAAGATGTCGTCAAAAAGCCAAATCTGTGTTAGTAGAAATTGAGATATGGGATCAAACATCGCACTCGCGTCAGTCATATCTCACACTGTTGGGACTCACAGTAATCAGTTATTCAGGATTACTTTTGAAGCCTGTAATCAGGCGAAGGATATAGAATTTTATTTTGGTCGCAAGAAACTTGTATCTGCACTAACAAGCACTTAAATCGAAGTAAAGGAATTGGTAAGCGTTAAGAACAGGATAGCACAATACAATGAAGCTCGCGCCATATAGTCAGCGGCCAGCCTCGGGCCTATCTACATCGTCTTTTTGCGTGAGCCACCAAAAGGCCACCATTAGCAGGGACAAATGCAATACTCTCTGATGATGACAGTTATCAAAGTTGACGTATTAAATTTCGAAAAGGGTTTATTGACACACGGAACGAACGCAAATCTCCACTGCTGTTTACGCTCCGCGGCTGGTTAACACCTTTTGACTCCCCAACACCACGTACCTCGTCGTTATCGGCGAGGATCGAAGACCCAATCCTATAGAGTATTTCTCAGTAAAAAAAATTAGATGCGTCTACCTAAGCCTCTCTCTCGCAGAACCCACCACGCGAAGAGTATAAAAAGACAGCCTCACTAGCCGCCAGCGAAAATAGTACGCCAAACGCCATCTTTAAGGACATTGCCTGGTGCACAGGCACCATGTGGGCCACCCTAACCTGGCTCTCCGGCATAGACTCGTATAATAAAACCCAGCAATGTGCGCAAGACCCCAGCACCTGTCATCTTTAGCTAGACGCCGTCCACCCGGCTCTAGTCAATGTAAAGGCCAACAAACCCCAAGCCAGCTCCCCACAAGCCAAACGGGTTCGGGTCCACACGGAGACTATAAAGGTCTTTCCTTGGCCTGATCTCAGTCCCCGCCAAGGCGGAGAATCAGTTCAAGCCTTAAAGTGCCCTTCCAATACTTTTGAACTGACATAAAATTTGCACTGATACGGACTTGGCCCAACGTACGAACATTGAGCAAAAATATTGTTCCTGAAATTTGAATTATTTTGAGCTTCATTAGCGAAAATAAGAAAACAGTTTTCCTCCGTGGCACAGTCGAAATAATTAAATATTTTAAGGGTTGGAGCGAAGTGGCTGGACAATACACCTCTTCCAAAAGCGTTCCACGCATGCATGACTCCACCCGTAGCCTCCTGTATACTCACAAAGCCTGGCAGTAGGACGACGGAGCCATGGAGTGCCCGGTCACAGATTAGGAGCGCGAGGATTTGGTAGCACATAGCATCAAACAGTCATTTCTCTGGGAACCTGGACTTCAGCGCATATCTTTAGCAACGGCGAGGTCCAGAAACACACTTGTTCGCTCGGGAGAAGTGGGTTTCGTCGTCTCGCCGCAGCGGGGCGCCAATCACGTTGCTTTCGTCTCATTCGTTGTCTGCCGCTCTACCTTTTCCATATCGGCGGCCGCTTCTCGTTGCGATCTGGCGGGCTTTGCCAGTATATACGAGGCTATGCTCCGCCATAACTCTAGGAGAGCGAAATCGCCAGTGCCCGAGACATTTCGTGCAGCCTCCGTGCTCCGCTTACGCAATTCTTCAGCGCGGAGGTCCACGGGTGTGCAGAAAAACTACAAATCCCACTACGTTTGGTGGTAGCGGTGGCCTAATAAATCTGGCTGTGAGATCTTTCTATTGATCGCAGTTTAGGCTTATGCCTGGCGCGCCGAGGATGTGCACGAATCGGCGCTTCGTCCCTAAAGCCCCTCATATCGTCGTGTTCAGGCTCCGAAGGCGATCGGTGTCGGCAAACCCAACTCGCGCCGGCGTAAAACAATGTTCGTGTACCACTTCGCCGCACTCCGTGTTAAAATCCTGCAATCTGTTATCAAAGCAGTGAGTCGGTGCAGGCGGTTTCACCGTAATCTGCTCAAAAAAGTAAATGCCTGGAATAACACGTGTAAATAACCATTTACTTTCTGCCAAATGTTACACAAAAGTCCTAAAAAAAAAAGAAAAGTTATCAGAACGTTGCGTGCGTAAAAGCGTCAGCTTGCCAGACTCAACAGGTTTCATACACTCGTGTTTCGCAGCAGCCGTTCACGTTTATCTACGCCGTATCATCGAAGAGAGCGGATAATACCAAAATTACGCCGTTTACGCGTTTCGAATTGTAGCGCACCCTTAATGAACATTGCGGGCTTACTTTCGTTTTCATCGCACACCTCGCCTACATGTAACCTTTGTTACTTAGAGAGGGAACGGCTGCCCGCGAGGTACAACTAGCACATAACGGTGCATAGCTCGTTCACGAGGGCGTCCTGAGTTTTAATTAACTCCACCTTTGGTTCGCCATCGCGCTTCGAGCTTTGGCTGGCACCCAGTTGAAAGAGCGTTCGGCTCGTTAGCCCTTCGGAAGCCTCTCTGTGTAGCACGTACAGCCGTCCACGGACAGGCTCGCCAAATCGAGCGCACAGACGTTCTGCACAGGGTCATTCCATCTGAAACGTCCCAGAAATTGCGCTCGACCACCTCCGATTTCTAAAAAAAAATTCATGGGCTTCGGCCACAATATCCGTAGCCATACCCTAAAATAGTTTTGACGAAAAAAAAATTGTGATGACGTGAGCGCCATTTTAAGTTTTGAAAACAGCGTGAAACTAGGCATCACTCAATAGTTTACGAAAAATCCACCGTTTTATGAAATACCCAACAATATTTTTTTCTTAAATTTGCACGGTTGTCGGCTTACAATGTGGTTGAGTTTGTGCAGTTTTGTTTATTATAGGTATTTAAAAAAAAATGCATAATTTTATTCAAAAATAAACATTTTTGTTATTTTATTAAAAAATATATAATTGCTCCCGGGACATAATATAACTGTTTACTGGTTGCCCTCTAGGTATATAACCTATAAACAATATTTTAAACCGCTGAATTAAACACTTTGCAGTAAAACAAAAATCCTGAAGTTGCCAAAAAGTGCGTTTTGACGCATAAACAGCCGTTTATTCCACCCTGAGGTGGTCCAAGTAAAAATACAAAATATAGTGGGTTTGGAAGAACGATTGCTCGTCTTTTGATTCTGAAAGTGTAATCAGAGTAATTTTTGTTTAAAGCGAGGAAACAATTTTTGAAGTTGAACTCTCGCACCACTACCCGGCGTCGCTTCTTAAACGCCTCTTCCCCGCACAGCACGCCACCTGCGACGGTAGCCGAAGCGATTAGGTCCAAAGAAACAACGGAGTTTGGTGCCCGCTTCCCCTTGTCCCTCTTTTCTGGCTGTATGGGACGAAACGGCGGGTATCGTGTACTAATCGGAGGTGCCACCAGTGCGTCGCCATAGCAGGCACGTTGTGCCCTTTGTACCCGAGGGCGGCTTTTCACACTCCGAAACGCAATGCCTAATCGACGGGCCGCATCAGCTGACTTGGACGTCTGAAACACGATAATATCGCCGCGAAATCTAGCCGCCACGCATGCTGCGGTGAAAAGCGGAACTATGATCTGGTTCGTGCTTAGTTGGAGCGAAATGAAGGCGACAGGCGAGTGATCAAAGCTCTTAAACGCGCTGATTCAGTATGTTAACTCCGACGCTTGAAGCATCGTCACAAGCCAAGATTGCACTTCTGGCATTATTTTCGGTCCATATTGTCAGTGCGGGAATCTTTACATGACCCATTGGAAATAATGAATAAACAAAGGCACGCGTCCGTGCTGTGCAGAGAAGAGGCGCGTACAAGAAACGACACCAGGTTGCGACGTAAGAGCTCAATTTCAAAATGTTTCTTTTTTTAGTATTTAGAACAAAATTAGTTTAATTAAACATTCAAAGACAAAAGGAAATAAACTCTTCTGTAAAAGTCATCATGTTTCGCTTTTTGTTTTTGGCCACCTCAAGGCAGAATTGACGGCTCTTTAAACGGCAGAACGACATTTTGCACAAATTAAGTTGTTTTTTTCTGCAAAATATTTAGTTGTACGGCCCGAAACTTTTTTTTGTGCATAATGTTCATGGGGTTGCCAATAAGATGTTTAATCACCTGCAGCAACGAGACCGTTAGTAACGAAACTCAAAAAGGCTAAAATTCTCATATATTAACTTTTTTTTTTAAATTGCTTCAAGCGAATATTCATGATCCTTATTACACAACAATCAAAATACCATGTGTTTTTTTAGGAATAAAAATAGTCCACTGTTCTATAAAAATATCTGAATTTTCATCAATTAATAAATGACTCCTAGTTTCACTCCTTTTTTACGAGTTCAAACCGCCATTACCCCATGAAATTTGTTTCTCGTCAAAAATATTTTAGAGAAGCACCACAAACATTATGGAGAAGAACCATTAATTTTATTTTAGGAATCGGAGGTCGCCGGGGTACCTTTGGCATGGCATGAAGAAGTCCAAGTCAGCTGATGCGGCCCGTCGATTAGGCATCGCGTTTCGGAGTGTGAGGAGCCGCCCTCGAGTACAAAGGGCACAACCTGCCTGCTATGGCGACGCACTTGTGGCACCTCTGATTAGTACACGATACCCTCCGTTTCTTCCCATACAGCCAGAAAAGAGGGGCGAGGGGAAGCGGGCAGCAAACTCCGTTGTTTCTTTGGACCTAATAGCTTCGGCTATCGTCGCAGGTGGCGTGCTGTGCGGCAAAGAGGCGTTAAGAAGCGACGCCGGGTAGTGGTGCGAGAGTTCAACTTCAAAAATTCTTTTCTCGCTTTACACAAAACATTACTCTGATTAAACTTTCAGAATCAAAAGACAATAAATCGTTGTTCCAAACCCGCCATATATTTTATTTTTACTGGGACCACCTAAGGGTGGAATAAACGGCTGTTTATGCGTCAAAACGCACTTTTTGGCAACTTCAGGATTTTTGTTTTACTGCAAGGTGTTTAATTCAGCGGTTTAAAATATTTTTATAGGTTATATACCTAGAGGGCAACCAGTAAACAGTTATATAAGGTCCCGGGAGCAATTATATATATTTTTAATAAAATAACAAAAATGTTTATTTTTGAATAAAATTATGCATTTTTTTAAAAATACTTAAATTAAACAAAACTGCACAAACTGAACTACATTGTAAGCCGACAACTGTGCAAATTTAAGAAAAAAATATTGTTGGGTATTTCATAAAAAAGCAGATTTTTCGTAAATTATTGAGTGATGCCTAGTTTCACGCTCTTTTCAAAACTTAAAATGGCGCTCACGTCATCACAAATTTTTTTTCGTCAAAACTATTTTAGGGTATGGCTACGGACATTGTGGCCGAAGCCCATGAATTTTTTTTTAGAAATCGAAGGTGGTCGAGCGCAACGTCTGGGACGTTTTAGATGGAATGACCCCACACCAAAATACAAGCACGGATGCACCATACTGAACGGCGTGAACAACATCCGGTGCACGGCAAACTCAAGTCGCAGAAGCAAGCTTCGCATACGTGCTCCAAATAGCCCGACATGCCGCTTCCCGATGGGGCGATGTGCCGCACGCGTGAAAGTCAGTGCGCAGGTGCGCCAGATGGTGTGGCTGGTTCCGCCACCGGTAGGCGGGTGTCTCCTGCTCTCCCCCCCCCCCCCCCTTCCCCCCTCCCCCCCTTTGTTACCCTTGTTTCTGCCATTAAAAACCTGTTTTTTTAGTGCGCAGCTCTTAGGCCCCCGTTTCCTGCTTGAGCGGCGTCGCCGTCGCCATCGCAGTCGCCGTCGGCGAAACCGCGCGTTGCATAATAGGACGTTTCCCATCATAACGTCACACGTGACGTCAAGAGGGTCACGAGGGAGGAGGGAAGGAGAAAACTTTTCCCGCTAAATTTAGGAGAAAAAGTTCCCCTCTAAATTCAGCGGTAAAATTTCCTCGCCAAAATGAGCGGAAAAATTCCTCGCTAAATTCAGCGGAAAAATTTCCCGCTGAATTTAGCGAAAAATTCCGCGCTATATTATCGTAAACATTTAGCCGCTAAATTTAGCGCGAATATATCCACGCTAAATTTAGCGGAAACAGTCCCCACTAAATTTAGCAGAAAAATTTAGCGGGAAATGTAGCGAAAATTATCCGCAAAATGGGAGGGGACGATCAGGAATCGCACCGCGTTTGACGTGTTTTTTTTTTGTTTTGTTTTTATTTTGAGCTCGACATGGGAACGTTTGAGTCGTATGAATCTGTTCCGGCGCGTCCGCGATGGCGGACTAGGACTGTCACATATGTTTTTGTCC